>NC_137609.1:11455791-11839237 GCF_963280865.1 Gymnoscopelus braueri | reverse complement strand
CACAGCCCCTCGCCCCAAGCCGACAGGCCACGCCCCCAGCTCCAAACCACGCCCCCATGTCGATAGGCTACGCCCCTAGCCTTAAACCACAGCCCCTTGGCGATAGGCCACGCCCATAGCTCCAAACCACACCCCCTTGGTGATAGGCCAAGCCCATAGCTCCAAACCACTTCCCCCTCACCAATAGGCCACACCCCCGGCTCGAAACCACACCCCCAAGGTGATAGGCCACGCCCACATAGTGGCTGGGGGAGGGGCCGGGGTTAATTGTTCGACCGATTGATCAATCGATTGGTAGAGAGTAACATATTATTATACCAGCCTGTAGGGGGAGGTAGAGAGTAACATATTATAATACCAGCCTGTAGGGGGAGGTAGAGAGTCACATATTATAATACCAACCTGTAGGGGGAGGTAGAGAGTAACATATTATAATACCAGCCTGTAGGGGGAGGTAGAGAGTAAAATAGTATAATACCAGTCTCTAGGGGGAGGTAGAGAGTAACATATTATAACTCTCTACCTCCCCCTAAAGGCTGGTAAGCCTTTAGGGGGAGGTAGAGAGTAACATATTATTATACCAGCCTGTAGGGGGAGGTAGAGAGTAACATATTATAATACCAGCCTGTAGAGGGAGGTAGAGAGTAACATATTATAATACTAGCCTGTAGGGGGAGGTAGAGAGTAACATATTATAATACCAGCCTGTAGGGGGAGGTAGAGAGTCACATATTATAATACCAACCTGTAGGGGGAGGTAGAGAGTAACATATTATAATACCAGCCTGTAGGGGGAGGTAGAGAGTCACATATTATAATACCAGCCTGTAGGGGGAGGTAGAGAGTCACATATTATAATACCAGCCTATAGGGGGAGGTAGAGAGTCACATATTATAATACCAGCCTGTAGGGGGAGGTAGAGAGTAACATATTATAATACCAGCCTGTAGGGGGAGGTAGAGAGTCACATATTATAATACCAGCCTGTAGGGGAGGTAGAGAGTAAAATATTATAATACCAGCCTGTAGGGGGAGGTAGAGAGTAACATATTATAATACCAGCCTGTAGGGGGAGGTAGAGAGTAACATATTATAATACCAGCCTGTAGGGGGAGGTAGAGAGTAACATATTATAATACCAGCCTGTAGAGGGAGGTAGAGGGTAACATATTATAATACCAGCCTGTAGGGGGAGGTAGAGAGTAACATATTATAATACCAGCCTGTAGGGGGAGGTAGAGAGTAACATATTATAATACCAGCCTGTAGGGGGAGGTAGAGAGTAACATATTATAGTACCAGCCTGTAGGGGGAGGTAGAGAGTCACATATTATAATACCAGCCTGTAGGGGAGGTAGAGAGTAACCTATTATAATACCAGCCTGTAGGGGGAGGTAGAGAGTCACATATTATAATACCAGCCTGTAGGGGAAAATGTCACCAAAGTGCTTATCTCACTCTGAAAATGCTATTTTGACCCAAGATTTTTTAAAGAAAGTGGGTGTCAGTTTTGTCTGAAGGAAGGCATTAGGGCTCATGTATTTTGTGTTGGGCTCCTAAAACCCACTTTTAGAGACCTCACAAAGTCAGCAGCCACTTAGAATGTACTGGGAACAAGTTACAGGAAAATGTCACCAAAGTGATTATCTCACTCTGAAAATGCTATTTTGACCCAAGATTTTTTAAAGAAAGTGGGTGTCAGTTTTGTCTGAAGGAAGGCATTAGGGCTCATGTATTTTGTGTTGGGCTCCTAAAACCCACTTTTACAGACCTCACAAAGTCAGCAGCCACTTAAAATGTACTGGGAACAAGTTACAGGAAAATGTCACCAAAGTGCTTATCTCAGCCCAAAAATGCTATTTTGAGCCACGATTTTTTAAGGAAAGTGGGTGTCAGTTTTGTCTGAAGGAAGGCATTAGGGCTCATGTATTTTGTGTTGGGCTCCTAAAACCCACTTTTAGAGACCTCACAAAGTCAGCAGCCACTTAGAATGTACTGGGAACAAGTTACAGGAAAATGTCACCAAAGTGATTATCTCAGTCTGAAAATGCTATTTTGACCCAAGATTTTTTAAAGAAAGTGGGTGTCAGTTTTGTCTGAAGGAAGGCATTAGGGCTCATGTATTTTGTGTTGGGCTCCTAAAACCCACTTTTACAGACCTCATAAAGTCAGCAGCCACTTAAAATGTACTGGGAACAAGTTACAGGAAAATGTCACCAAAGTGCTTATCTCAGCCCAAAAATGCTATTTTGAGCCACGATTTTTTAAGGAAAGTGGGTGTCAGTTTTGTCTGAAGGAAGGCATTAGGGCTCATGTATTTTGTGTTGGGCTCCTAAAACCCACTTTTAGAGACCTCACAAAGTCAGCAGCCACTTAGAATGTACTGGGAACAAGTTACAGGAAAATGTCACCAAAGTGATTATCTCAGTCTGAAAATGCTATTTTGACCCAAGATTTTTTAAAGAAAGTGGGTGTCAGTTTTGTCTGAAAGAAGGCATTAGGGCTCATGTATTTTGTGTTGGGCTCCTAAAACCCACTTTTAGAGACCTCACAAAGTCAGCAGCCACTTAGAATGTACTGGGAACAAGTTACAGGAAAATGTCACCAAAGTGATTATCTCAGTCTGAAAATGCTATTTTGACCCAAGATTTTTTAAAGAAAGTGGGTGTCAGTTTTGTATGAAGGAAGGCATTGGGGCTCATGTATTTTGTGTTGGGCTCCTAAAACCCACTTTTAGAGACCTCACAAAGTCAGCAGCCACTTAGAATGTACTGGGAACAAGTTACAGGAAAATGTCAAAATAGCATTTTTAGGCTGAGATAAGCACTTTGGTGACACTTTCCTGTAACTTGTTCCCAGTACATTCTAAGTGGCTGCTGACTTTGTGAGGTCTCTAAAAGTGGGTTTTAGGAGCCCAACACAAAATACATGAGCCCTAATGCCTTCCTTCAGACAAAACTGACACCCACTTTCTTAAAAATACGTATTATAATATGTGACTCTCTACCTCCCCCTACAGGCTGGTATTATAATATGTTACTCTCTACCTCCCCCTACAGGCTGGTATTATAATATGTTACTCTCTACCTCCCCCTACAGGCTGGTATTATAATATGTTACTCTCTACCTCCCCTACAGGCTGGTATTATAATATGTGACTCTCTACCTCCCCCTACAGGCTGGTATTATAATATGTTACTCTCTACCTCCCCCTACAGGCTGGTATTATAATATGTGACTCTCTACCTCCCCCTATAGGCTGGTATTATAATATGTGACTCTCTACCTCCCCCTACAGGCTGGTATTATAATATGTGACTCTCTACCTCCCCCTACAGGCTGGTATTATAATATGTTACTCTCTACCTCCCCCTACAGGCTGGTATTATAATATGTTACTCTCTACCTCCCCCTACAGGCTGGTATTATAATATGTTACTCTCTACCTCCCCCTACAGGCTGGTATTATAATATGTTACTCTCTACCTCCCCTACAGGCTGGTATTATAATATGTTACTCTCTACCTCCCTCTACAGGCTGGTATTATAATATCTTACTCTCTACCTCCCCCTACAGACTGGTATTATACTATGTTACTCTCTACCTCCCCCTACAGGCTGGTATTATAATATGTTACTCTCTACCTCCCTCTACAGGCTGGTATTATAATATCTTACTCTCTACCTCCCCCTACAGACTGGTATTATACTATGTTACTCTCTACCTCCCCCTACAGGCTGGTATAATAATATGTTACTCTCTACCTCCCCCTAGAGGCTGGTATTATAATATGTTACTCTCTACCTCCCCCTAGAGACTGGTATTATACTATGTTACTCTCTACCTCCCCCTACAGGCTGGTATTATAATATGTTACTCTCTACCTCCCCCTACAGGTTGGTATTATAATATGTTACTCTCTACCTCCCCCTACAGGCTGGTATTATAATATGTTACTCTCTACCTCCCCCTACAGGCTGGTATTATAATATGTTACTCTCTACCTCCCCTACAGGCTGGTATTATAATATGTGACTCTCTACCTCCCCCTACAGGCTGGTATTATAATATGTTACTCTCTACCTCCCCCTACAGGCTGGTATTATAATATGTGACTCTCTACCTCCCCCTACAGGCTGGTATTATAATATGTGACTCTCTACCTCCCCCTACAGGCTGGTATTATAATATGTTACTCTCTACCTCCCCCTACAGGCTGGTATTATAATATGTTACTCTCTACCTCCCCCTATAGGCTGGTATTATAATATGTTACTCTCTACCTCCCTCTACAGGCTGGTATTATAATATGTTACTCTCTACCTCCCTCTACAGGCTGGTATTATAATATCTTACTCTCTACCTCCCCCTACAGACTGGTATTATACTAAGTTACTCTCTACCTCCCCCTACAGGCTGGTATAATAATATGTTACTCTCTACCTCCCCCTAGAGGCTGGTATTATAATATGTTACTCTCTACCTCCCCCTAGAGACTGGTATTATACTATGTTACTCTCTACCTCCCCCTACAGGCTGGTATTGTAATATGTTACTCTCTACCTCCCCCTACAGGTTGGTATTATAATATGTGACTCTCTACCTCCCCCTACAGGCTGGTATTATAATATGTTACTCTCTACCTCCCCCTACAGGCTGGTATTATAATATGTTACTCTCTACCTCCCCCTACAGACTGGTATTATACTATGTTACTCTCTACCTCCCCCTACAGGCTGGTATTATAATATGTTACTCTCTACCTCCCTCTACAGGCTGGTATTATAATATCTTACTCTCTACCTCCCCCTAGAGACTGGTATTATACTATGTTACTCTCTACCTCCCCCTACAGGCTGGTATTATAATATGTTACTCTCTACCTCCCCCTACAGGCTGGTATTATAATATGTGACTCTCTACCTCCCCCTACAGGCTGGTATTATAATATTTTACTCTCTACCTCCCCCTACAGGCTGGTATTATAATATGTTACTCTATACCTCCCCCTACAGGCTGGTATTATAATATGTTACTCTCTACCTCCCCCTACAGGCTGGTATTATACTATGTTACTCTCTACCTCCCCCTAAAGGCTGGTATTATAATATGTTACTCTCTACCTCCCCCTACAGGATGGTATAATAATATGTTAATCTCTACCAATCGATTGATCAATCGGTCGAACAATTAACCCCGGCCCCTCCCCCAGCCACTATGTGGGCGTGGCATATCACCTTGGGGGTGTGGTTTCGAGCCAGGGGTGTGGCCTATTGGTGAGGGGGGAGTGGTTTGGAGCTGTGGGCTTGGCCTATCACCAAGGGGGTGTGGTTTGGAGCTATGGGCGTGGCCTATCGCCAAGGGGGGGTGTGGTTTAAGGCTAGGGGTGTGGCCTATCGCCATGGGGGCGTGGTTTGGTGCTGGGGACGTGGCCTGTCGGCTTGGGGCGAGGGGCTGTGGTTTGAAGCTGGGGGCGTGGCCTATCGCCATCGGGGCGTGGTTTGGAGCGGGGGGCGTGGCCTGTCGGCTTGGGGGCGTGGTTTACAGCAGTGGGACTCAAAAATAGCAGATCTACAAGCTCGTAGATCATAGCTCTACGAGCTTGTAGATCTGATATCGGCTGGGGGTGGGCGTGGCCTATCACCCCGGGGGGTGGGGTCTGAAGCTGTGGGCGGGGCCTATTGGCTTGGGGGCGAAAAAAATAGCAGATCTACAAGCTCGTAGAGCATAGCCCTACGAGCTTGTAGATCTGCTATTTTTGAGTCCCACTGCTGTATACCACGCCCCCAAGCCAACAAGCCACGCCCCCAGCTCCAAACCACATCCCCATGGCGATAGGCCACGCCCCCAGCTTCAAACCACACACCCCTCGCCGATAGAGGACAAGCACACGGCTTAAGACCCCAATCCAAGGGGAAAGGCCACGCCCCCAAGCCGACAGGCCCCGCCCCCCGCTCCAAACCACGCCCCCATGGCGATAGGCCACGCCCCCAGCTTCAAACCACAGCCCCCTCGCCGATAGAGGACAAGCACACGGCTTAAGACCCCAATCCAACGGGAAAGGCCACGCCCCCAGCTTGAAACCACGCCCCCAAGCCAATAGGCCCCGCCCAGAGCTTCAGACCCCATCCCCCGGGGTGATAGGCCACGCCCACCCCCAGCCGATATCAGATCTACAAGCTCGTAGAGCTATGATCTACGAGCTTGTAGATCCGCTATTTTTGAGTCCCACTGCTGTAAACCACGCCCCCAAGCCGATAAGCCACGCCCCCAGCTTCAAACCACGCCTCCAAGCCGACAGGCCCCGCCCACAGCTTCAGACCCCACCCCCCGGGGTGATAGGCCACGCCCAACCCCAGCCGATATCAGATCTACAAGCTCGTAGAGCTATGATCTACGAGCTTGTAGATCTGCTATTTTTGAGTCCCACTGCTGTAAACCACGCCCCCAAGCCGACAGGCCACGCCCCCCGCTCCAAACCACGCCCCGATGGCGATAGGCCACGCCCCCAGCTTCAAACCACAGCCCCTCGCCCCAAGCCGACAGGCCACGCCCCCAGCTCCAAACCACGCCCCCATGTCGATAGGCTACGCCCCTAGCCTTAAACCACACCCCCTTGGCGATAGGCCACGCCCATAGCTCCAAACCACACCCCCTTGGTGATAGGCCAAGCCCATAGCTCCAAACCACTTCCCCCTCACCAATAGGCCACACCCCCGGCTCGAAACCACACCCCCAAGGTGATAGGCCACGCCCACATAGTGGCTGGGGGAGGGGCCGGGGTTAATTGTTCGACCGATTGATCAATCGATTGGTAGAGAGTAACATATTATTATACCAGCCTGTAGGGGGAGGTAGAGAGTAACATATTATAATACCAGCCTGTAGGGGGAGGTAGAGAGTCACATATTATAATACCAACCTGTAGGGGGAGGTAGAGAGTAACATATTATAATACCAGCCTGTAGGGGGAGGTAGAGAGTAACATAGTATAATACCAGTCTCTAGGGGGAGGTAGAGAGTAACATATTATAATACCAGCCTTTAGGGGGAGGTAGAGAGTAACATATTATTATACCAGCCTGTAGGGGGAGGTAGAGAGTAACATATTATAATACCAGCCTGTAGAGGGAGGTAGAGAGTAACATATTATAATACCAGCCTGTAGGGGGAGGTAGAGAGTCACATATTATAATACCAGCCTATAGGGGGAGGTAGAGAGTCACATATTATAATACCAGCCTGTAGGGGGAGGTAGAGAGTAACATATTATAATACCAGCCTGTAGGGGGAGGTAGAGAGTCACATATTATAATACCAGCCTGTAGGGGAGGTAGAGAGTAACATATTATAATACCAGCCTGTAGGGGGAGGTAGAGAGTAACATATTATAATACCAGCCTGTAGGGGGAGGTAGAGAGTAACATATTATAATACCAGCCTGTAGGGGGAGGTAGAGAGTAACATATTATAATACCAGCCTGTAGAGGGAGGTAGAGGGTAACATATTATAATACCAGCCTGTAGGGGGAGGTAGAGAGTAACATATTATAATACCAGCCTGTAGGGGGAGGTAGAGAGTAACATATTATAATACCAGCCTGTAGGGGGAGGTAGAGAGTAACATATTATAGTACCAGCCTGTAGGGGGAGGTAGAGAGTCACATATTATAATACCAGCCTGTAGGGGAGGTAGAGAGTAACCTATTATAATACCAGCCTGTAGGGGGAGGTAGAGAGTCACATATTATAATACCAGCCTGTAGGGGAAAATGTCACCAAAGTGCTTATCTCAGCCCAAAAATGCTATTTTGAGCCACGATTTTTTAAAGAAAGTGGGTGTCAGTTTTGTCTGAAGGAAGGCATTAGGGCTCATGTATTTTGTGTTGGGCTCCTAAAACCCACTTTTAGAGACCTCACAAAGTCAGCAGCCACTTAGAATGTACTGGGAACAAGTTACAGGAAAATGTCACCAAAGTGCTTATCTCAGTCTAAAAATGCTATTTTGACCCAAGATTTTTTTAAGAAAGTGGGTGTCAGTTTTGTCTGAAAGAAGGCATTAGGGCTCATGTATTTTGTGTTGGGCTCCTAAAACCCACTTTTAGAGACCTCACAAAGTCAGCAGCCACTTAAAATGTACTGGGAACAAGTTACAGGAAAATGTCACCAAAGTGCTTATCTCAGCCCAAAAATGCTATTTTGAGCCACGATTTTTTAAGGAAAGTGGGTGTCAGTTTTGTCTGAAGGAAGGCATTAGGGCTCATGTATTTTGTGTTGGGCTCCTAAAACCCACTTTTAGAGACCTCACAAAGTCAGCAGCCACTTAGAATGTACTGGGAACAAGTTACAGGAAAATGTCACCAAAGTGATTATCTCAGTCTGAAAATGCTATTTTGACCCAAGATTTTTTAAAGAAAGTGGGTGTCAGTTTTGTCTGAAGGAAGGCATTAGGGCTCATGTATTTTGTGTTGGGCTCCTAAAACCCACTTTTACAGACCTCATAAAGTCAGCAGCCACTTAAAATGTACTGGGAACAAGTTACAGGAAAATGTCACCAAAGTGCTTATCTCAGCCCAAAAATGCTATTTTGAGCCACGATTTTTTAAGGAAAGTGGGTGTCAGTTTTGTCTGAAGGAAGGCATTAGGGCTCATGTATTTTGTGTTGGGCTCCTAAAACCCACTTTTAGAGACCTCACAAAGTCAGCAGCCACTTAGAATGTACTGGGAACAAGTTACAGGAAAATGTCACCAAAGTGATTATCTCAGTCTGAAAATGCTATTTTGACCCAAGATTTTTTAAAGAAAGTGGGTGTCAGTTTTGTCTGAAGGAAGGCATTAGGGCTCATGTATTTTGTGTTGGGCTCCTAAAACCCACTTTTACAGACCTCACAAAGTCAGCAGCCACATAAAATGTACTGGGAACAAGTTACAGGAAAATGTCACCAAAGTGCTTATCTCAGCCCAAAAATGCTATTTTGAGCCACGATTTTTTAAAGAAAGTGGGTGTCAGTTTTGTCTGAAGGAAGGCATTAGGGCTCATGTATTTTGTGTTGGGCTCCTAAAACCCACTTTTAGAGACCTCACAAAGTCAGCAGCCACTTAGAATGTACTGGGAACAAGTTACAGGAAAATGTCACCAAAGTGCTTATCTCAGCCCAAAAATGCTATTTTGAGCCACGATTTTTTAAAGAAAGTGGGTGTCAGTTTTGTCTGAAGGAAGGCATTATAGGGCTCATGTATTTTGTGTTGGGCTCCTAAAACCCACTTTTACAGACCTCACAAAGTCAGCAGCCACTTAAAATGTACTGGGAACAAGTTACAGGAAAATGTCACCAAAGTGCTTATCTCAGCCCAAAAATGCTATTTTGAGCCACGATTTTTTAAAGAAAGTGGGTGTCAGTTTTGTCTGAAGGAAGGCATTAGGGCTCATGCATTTTGTGTTGGGCTCCTAAAACCCACTTTTAGAGACCTCACAAAGTCAGCAGCCACTTAGAATGTACTGGGAACAAGTTACAGGAAAATGTCACCAAAGTGCTTATCTCAGTCTAAAAATGCTATTTTGACCCAAGATTTTTTTAAGAAAGTGGGTGTCAGTTTTGTCTGAAAGAAGGCATTAGGGCTCATGTATTTTGTGTTGGGCTCCTAAAACCCACTTTTAGAGACCTCACAAAGTCAGCAGCCACTTAGAATGTACTGGGAACAAGTTACAGGAAAATGTCACCAAAGTGATTATCTCAGTCTGAAAATGCTATTTTGACCCAAGATTTTTTAAAGAAAGTGGGTGTCAGTTTTGTATGAAGGAAGGCATTGGGGCTCATGTATTTTGTGTTGGGCTCCTAAAACCCACTTTTAGAGACCTCACAAAGTCAGCAGCCACTTAGAATGTACTGGGAACAAGTTACAGGAAAATGTCAAAATAGCATTTTTAGGCTGAGATAAGCACTTTGGTGACACTTTCCTGTAACTTGTTCCCAGTACATTCTAAGTGGCTGCTGACTTTGTGAGGTCTCTAAAAGTGGGTTTTAGGAGCCCAACACAAAATACATGAGCCCTAATGCCTTCCTTCAGACAAAACTGACACCCACTTTCTTAAAAATACGTATTATAATATGTGACTCTCTACCTCCCCCTACAGGCTGGTATTATAATATGTTACTCTCTACCTCCCCCTACAGGCTGGTATTATAATATGTTACTCTCTACCTCCCCCTACAGGCTGGTATTATAATATGTTACTCTCTACCTCCCCCTACAGGCTGGTATTATAATATGTTACTCTCTACCTCCCCTACAGGCTGGTATTATAATATGTGACTCTCTACCTCCCCCTACAGGCTGGTATTATAATATGTTACTCTCTACCTCCCCCTACAGGCTGGTATTATAATATGTGACTCTCTACCTCCCCCTACAGGCTGGTATTATAATATGTGACTCTCTACCTCCCCCTACAGGCTGGTATTATAATATGTGACTCTCTACCTCCCCCTACAGGCTGGTATTATAATATGTTACTCTCTACCTCCCCCTACAGGTTGGTATTATAATATGTGACTCTCTACCTCCCCCTACAGGCTGGTATTATAATATGTTACTCTCTACCTCCCCCTACAGGCTGGTATTATAATATGTTACTCTCTACCTCCCTCTACAGGCTGGTATTATAATATCTTACTCTCTACCTCCCCCTACAGACTGGTATTATACTATGTTACTCTCTACCTCCCCCTACAGGCTGGTATTATAATATGTTACTCTCTACCTCCCTCTACAGGCTGGTATTATAATATCTTACTCTCTACCTCCCCCTACAGACTGGTATTATACTATGTTACTCTCTACCTCCCCCTACAGGCTGGTATAATAATATGTTACTCTCTACCTCCCCCTAGAGGCTGGTATTATAATATTTTACTCTCTACCTCCCCCTAGAGACTGGTATTATACTATGTTACTCTCTACCTCCCCCTACAGGCTGGTATTATAATATGTTACTCTCTACCTCCCCCTACAGGTTGGTATTATAATATGTTACTCTCTACCTCCCCCTACAGGCTGGTATTATAATATGTTACTCTCTACCTCCCCCTACAGGCTGGTATTATAATATGTTACTCTCTACCTCCCCTACAGGCTGGTATTATAATATGTGACTCTCTACCTCCCCCTACAGGCTGGTATTATAATATGTTACTCTCTACCTCCCCCTACAGGCTGGTATTATAATATGTGACTCTCTACCTCCCCCTACAGGCTGGTATTATAATATGTGACTCTCTACCTCCCCCTACAGGCTGGTATTATAATATGTTACTCTCTACCTCCCCCTACAGGCTGGTATTATAATATGTTACTCTCTACCTCCCCCTATAGGCTGGTATTATAATATGTTACTCTCTACCTCCCTCTACAGGCTGGTATTATAATATGTTACTCTCTACCTCCCTCTACAGGCTGGTATTATAATATCTTACTCTCTACCTCCCCCTACAGACTGGTATTATACTAAGTTACTCTCTACCTCCCCCTATAGGCTGGTATAATAATATGTTACTCTCTACCTCCCCCTAGAGGCTGGTATTATAATATGTTACTCTCTACCTCCCCCTAGAGACTGGTATTATACTATGTTACTCTCTACCTCCCCCTACAGGCTGGTATTGTAATATGTTACTCTCTACCTCCCCCTACAGGTTGGTATTATAATATGTGACTCTCTACCTCCCCCTACAGGCTGGTATTATAATATGTTACTCTCTACCTCCCCCTACAGGCTGGTATTATAATATGTTACTCTCTACCTCCCCCTACAGACTGGTATTATACTATGTTACTCTCTACCTCCCCCTACAGGCTGGTATTATAATATGTTACTCTCTACCTCCCTCTACAGGCTGGTATTATAATATCTTACTCTCTACCTCCCCCTAGAGACTGGTATTATACTATGTTACTCTCTACCTCCCCCTACAGGCTGGTATTATAATATGTTACTCTCTACCTCCCCCTACAGGCTGGTATTATAATATGTGACTCTCTACCTCCCCCTACAGGCTGGTATTATAATATTTTACTCTCTACCTCCCCCTACAGGCTGGTATTATAATATGTTACTCTATACCTCCCCCTACAGGCTGGTATTATAATATGTTACTCTCTACCTCCCCCTACAGGCTGGTATTATACTATGTTACTCTCTACCTCCCCCTAAAGGCTGGTATTATAATATGTTACTCTCTACCTCCCCCTACAGGATGGTATAATAATATGTTAATCTCTACCAATCGATTGATCAATCGGTCGAACAATTAACCCCGGCCCCTCCCCCAGCCACTATGTGGGCGTGGCATATCACCTTGGGGGTGTGGTTTCGAGCAGGGGTTGTGGCCTATTGGTGAGGGGGGAGTGGTTTGGAGCTGTGGGCTTGGCCTATCACCAAGGGGGTGTGGTTTGGAGCTATGGGCGTGGCCTATCGCCAAGGGGGGGTGTTGTTTAAGGCTAGGGGTGTGGCCTATCGCCATGGGGGCGTGGTTTGGTGCTGGGGACGTGGCCTGTCGGCTTGGGGCGAGGGGCTGTGGTTTGAAGCTGGGGGCGTGGCCTATCGCCATCGGGGCGTGGTTTGGAGCGGGGGGCGTGGCCTGTCGGCTTGGGGGCGTGGTTTACAGCAGTGGGACTCAAAAATAGCAGATCTACAAGCTCGTAGATCATAGCTCTACGAGCTTGTAGATCTGATATCGGCTGGGGGTGGGCGTGGCCTATCACCCCGGGGGGTGGGGTCTGAAGCTGTGGGCGGGGCCTATTGGCTTGGGGGCGAAAAAAATAGCAGATCTACAAGCTCGTAGAGCATAGCCCTACGAGCTTGTAGATCTGCTATTTTTGAGTCCCACTGCTGTATACCACGCCCCCAAGCCAACAAGCCACGCCCCCAGCTCCAAACCACATCCCCATGGCGATAGGCCACGCCCCCAGCTTCAAACCACACACCCCTCGCCGATAGAGGACAAGCACACGGCTTAAGACCCCAATCCAAGGGGAAAGGCCACGCCCCCAAGCCGACAGGCCCCGCCCCCCGCTCCAAACCACGCCCCCATGGCGATAGGCCACGCCCCCAGCTTCAAACCACAGCCCCCTCGCCGATAGAGGACAAGCACACAGCTTAAAACCCCAATCCAAGGGGAAAGGCCACGCCCCCGGCTTGAAACCACGCCCCCAAGCCAATAAGCCCCGCCCACAGCTTCAGACCCCACCCCCCAGGGCGATAGGCCACGCCCAACCCCAGCCGATATCAGATCTACAAGCTCGTAGAGCTATGCTCTACGAGCTTGTAGATCTGCTATTTTTGAGTCCCACTGCTGTAAACCACGCCCCCAAGCCGACAGGCCACGCCCCCCACTCCAAACCATGCCCCCATGGCGATAGGCCACGCCCCCAGCTTCAAACCACACACCCCTCGCCGATAGAGGACAAGCACACGGCTTAAGACCCCAATCCAACGGGAAAGGCCACGCCCCCAGCTTGAAACCACGCCCCCAAGCCAATAGGCCCCGCCCAGAGCTTCAGACCCCATCCCCCGGGGTGATAGGCCACGCCCACCCCCAGCCGATATCAGATCTACAAGCTCGTAGAGCTATGATCTACGAGCTTGTAGATCCGCTATTTTTGAGTCCCACTGCTGTAAACCACGCCCCCAAGCCGATAAGCCACGCCCCCAGCTTCAAACCACGCCTCCAAGCCGACAGGCCCCGCCCACAGCTTCAGACCCCACCCCCCGGGGTGATAGGCCACGCCCAACCCCAGCCGATATCAGATCTACAAGCTCGTAGAGCTATGATCTACGAGCTTGTAGATCCGCTATTTTTGAGTCCCACTGCTGTAAACCACGCCCCCAAGCCGATAAGCCACGCCCCCAGCTTCAAACCACGCCTCCAAGCCGACAGGCCCCGCCCACAGCTTCAGACCCCACCCCCCGGGGTGATAGGCCACGCCCAACCCCAGCCGATATCAGATCTACAAGCTCGTAGAGCTATGATCTACGAGCTTGTAGATCTGCTATTTTTGAGTCCCACTGCTGTAAACCACGCCCCCAAGCCGACAGGCCACGCCCCCCGCTCCAAACCACGCCCCGATGGCGATAGGCCACGCCCCCAGCTTCAAACCACAGCCCCTCGCCCCAAGCCGACAGGCCACGCCCCCAGCTCCAAACCACGCCCCCATGTCGATAGGCTACGCCCCTAGCCTTAAACCACACCCCCTTGGTGATAGGCCACGCCCATAGCTCCAAACCACACCCCCTTGGTGATAGGCCAAGCCCATAGCTCCAAACCACTTCCCCCTCACCAATAGGCCACACCCCCGGCTCGAAACCACACCCCCAAGGTGATAGGCCACGCACACATAGTGGCTGGGGGAGGGGCCGGGGTTAATTGTTCGACCGATTGATCAATCGATTGGTAGAGAGTAACATATTATTATACCAGCCTGTAGGGGGAGGTAGAGAGTAACATATTATAATACCAGCCTGTAGGGGGAGGTAGAGAGTCACATATTATAATACCAACCTGTAGGGGGAGGTAGAGAGTAACATATTATAATACCAGCCTGTAGGGGGAGGTAGAGAGTAACATAGTATAATACCAGTCTCTAGGGGGAGGTAGAGAGTAACATATTATAATACCAGCCTTTAGGGGGAGGTAGAGAGTAACATATTATTATACCAGCCTGTAGGGGGAGGTAGAGAGTAACATATTATAATACCAGCCTGTAGAGGGAGGTAGAGAGTAACATATTATAATACTAGCCTGTAGGGGGAGGTAGAGAGTAACATATTATAATACCAGCCTGTAGGGGGAGGTAGAGAGTCACATATTATAATACCAACCTGTAGGGGGAGGTAGAGAGTAACATATTATAATACCAGCCTGTAGGGGGAGGTAGAGAGTCACATATTATAATACCAGCCTGTAGGGGGAGGTAGAGAGTCACATATTATAATACCAGCCTATAGGGGGAGGTAGAGAGTCACATATTATAATACCAGCCTGTAGGGGGAGGTAGAGAGTAACATATTATAATACCAGCCTGTAGGGGGAGGTAGAGAGTCACATATTATAATACCAGCCTGTAGGGGAGGTAGAGAGTAACATATTATAATACCAGCCTGTAGGGGGAGGTAGAGAGTAACATATTATAATACCAGCCTGTAGGGGGAGGTAGAGAGTAACATATTATAATACCAGCCTGTAGGGGGAGGTAGAGAGTAACATATTATAATACCAGCCTGTAGAGGGAGGTAGAGGGTAACATATTATAATACCAGCCTGTAGGGGGAGGTAGAGAGTAACATATTATAATACCAGCCTGTAGGGGGAGGTAGAGAGTAACATATTATAATACCAGCCTGTAGGGGGAGGTAGAGAGTAACATATTATAGTACCAGCCTGTAGGGGGAGGTAGAGAGTCACATATTATAATACCAGCCTGTAGGGGAGGTAGAGAGTAACCTATTATAATACCAGCCTGTAGGGGGAGGTAGAGAGTCACATATTATAATACCAGCCTGTAGGGGAAAATGTCACCAAAGTGCTTATCTCAGCCCAAAAATGCTATTTTGAGCCACGATTTTTTAAAGAAAGTGGGTGTCAGTTTTGTCTGAAGGAAGGCATTAGGGCTCATGTATTTTGTGTTGGGCTCCTAAAACCCACTTTTAGAGACCTCACAAAGTCAGCAGCCACTTAGAATGTACTGGGAACAAGTTACAGGAAAATGTCACCAAAGTGCTTATCTCAGTCTAAAAATGCTATTTTGACCCAAGATTTTTTTAAGAAAGTGGGTGTCAGTTTTGTCTGAAAGAAGGCATTAGGGCTCATGTATTTTGTGTTGGGCTCCTAAAACCCACTTTTAGAGACCTCACAAAGTCAGCAGCCACTTAGAATGTACTGGGAACAAGTTACAGGAAAATGTCACCAAAGTGATTATCTCACTCTGAAAATGCTATTTTGACCCAAGATTTTTTAAAGAAAGTGGGTGTCAGTTTTGTCTGAAGGAAGGCATTAGGGCTCATGTATTTTGTGTTGGGCTCCTAAAACCCACTTTTACAGACCTCACAAAGTCAGCAGCCACTTAAAATGTACTGGGAACAAGTTACAGGAAAATGTCACCAAAGTGCTTATCTCAGCCCAAAAATGCTATTTTGAGCCAAAATTTTTTAAGGAAAGTGGGTGTCAGTTTTGTCTGAAGGAAGGCATTAGGGCTCATGTATTTTGTGTTGGGCTCCTAAAACCCACTTTTAGAGACCTCACAAAGTCAGCAGCCACTTAGAATGTACTGGGAACAAGTTATAGGAAAATGTCACCAAAGTGATTATCTCAGTCTGAAAATGCTATTTTGACCCAAGATTTTTTAAAGAAAGTGGGTGTCAGTTTTGTCTGAAGGAAGGCATTAGGGCTCATGTATTTTGTGTTGGGCTCCTAAAACCCACTTTTACAGACCTCATAAAGTCAGCAGCCACTTAAAATGTACTGGGAACAAGTTACAGGAAAATGTCACCAACGTGCTTATCTCAGCCCAAAAATGCTATTTTGAGCCACGATTTTTTAAGGAAAGTGGGTGTCAGTTTTGTCTGAAGGAAGGCATTAGGGCTCATGTATTTTGTGTTGGGCTCCTAAAACCCACTTTTAGAGACCTCACAAAGTCAGCAGCCACTTAGAATGTACTGGGAACAAGTTACAGGAAAATGTCACCAAAGTGATTATCTCAGTCTGAAAATGCTATTTTGACCAAAGATTTTTTAAAGAAAGTGGGTGTCAGTTTTGTCTGAAGGAAGGCATTAGGGCTCATGTATTTTGTGTTGGGCTCCTAAAACCCACTTTTACAGACCTCACAAAGTCAGCAGCCACTTAAAATGTACTGGGAACAAGTTACAGGAAAATGTCACCAAAGTGCTTATCTCAGCCCAAAAATGCTATTTTGAGCCACGATTTTTTAAAGAAAGTGGGTGTCAGTTTTGTCTGAAGGAAGGCATTAGGGCTCATGTATTTTGTGTTGGGCTCCTAAAACCCACTTTTAGAGACCTCACAAAGTCAGCAGCCACTTAGAATGTACTGGGAACAAGTTACAGGAAAATGTCACCAAAGTGCTTATCTCAGTCTAAAAATGCTATTTTGACCCAAGATTTTTTAAAGAAAGTGGGTGTCAGTTTTGTCTGAAGGAAGGCATTAGGGCTCATGTATTTTGTGTTGGGCTCCTAAAACCCACTTTTACAGACCTCACAAAGTCAGCAGCCACTTAAAATGTACTGGGAACAAGTTACAGGAAAATGTCACCAAAGTGCTTATCTCAGCCCAAAAATGCTATTTTGAGCCACGATTTTTTAAGGAAAGTGGGTGTCAGTTTTGTCTGAAGGAAGGCATTAGGGCTCATGTATTTTGTGTTGGGCTCCTAAAACCCACTTTTAGAGACCTCACAAAGTCAGCAGCCACTTAGAATGTACTGGGAACAAGTTACAGGAAAATGTCACCAAAGTGATTATCTCAGTCTGAAAATGCTATTTTGACCCAAGATTTTTTAAAGAAAGTGGGTGTCAGTTTTGTCTGAAGGAAGGCATTAGGGCTCATGTATTTTGTGTTGGGCTCCTAAAACCCACTTTTACAGACCTCACAAAGTCAGCAGCCACTTAAAATGTACTGGGAACAAGTTACAGGAAAATGTCACCAAAGTGCTTATCTCAGCCCAAAAATGCCATTTTGAGCCACGATTTTTTAAAGAAAGTGGGTGTCAGTTTTGTATGAAGGAAGGCATTGGGGCTCATGTATTTTGTGTTGGGCTCCTAAAACCCACTTTTAGAGACCTCACAAAGTCAGCAGCCACTTAGAATGTACTGGGAACAAGTTACAGGAAAATGTCAAAATAGCATTTTTAGGCTGAGATAAGCACTTTGGTGACACTTTCCTGTAACTTGTTCCCAGTACATTCTAAGTGGCTGCTGACTTTGTGAGGTCTCTAAAAGTGGGTTTTAGGAGCCCAACACAAAATACATGAGCCCTAATGCCTTCCTTCAGACAAAACTGACACCCACTTTCTTAAAAATACGTATTATAATATGTGACTCTCTACCTCCCCCTACAGGCTGGTATTATAATATGTTACTCTCTACCTCCCCCTACAGGCTGGTATTATAATATGTTACTCTCTACCTCCCCCTACAGGCTGGTATTATAATATGTTACTCTCTACCTCCCCCTACAGGCTGGTATTATAATATGTTACTCTCTACCTCCCCTACAGGCTGGTATTATAATATGTGACTCTCTACCTCCCCCTACAGGCTGGTATTATAATATGTTACTCTCTACCTCCCCCTACAGGCTGGTATTATAATATGTGACTCTCTACCTCCCCCTACAGGCTGGTATTATAATATGTGACTCTCTACCTCCCCCTACAGGCTGGTATTATAATATGTGACTCTCTACCTCCCCCTACAGGCTGGTATTATAATATGTTACTCTCTACCTCCCCCTACAGGTTGGTATTATAATATGTTACTCTCTACCTCCCCCTACAGGTTGGTATTATAATATGTGACTCTCTACCTCCCCCTACAGGCTGGTATTATAATATGTTACTCTCTACCTCCCCCTACAGGCTGGTATTATAATATGTTACTCTCTACCTCCCTCTACAGGCTGGTATTATAATATCTTACTCTCTACCTCCCCCTACAGACTGGTATTATACTATGTTACTCTCTACCTCCCCCTACAGACTGGTATTATACTATGTTACTCTCTACCTCCCCCTACAGGCTGGTATTATAATATGTGACTCTCTACCTCCCCCTACAGGCTGGTATTATAATATGTTACTCTCTACCTCCCCCTACAGGCTGGTATTATAATATGTTACTCTCTACCTCCCCCTAGAGGCTGGTATTATAATATGTTACTCTCTACCTCCCCCTACAGACTGGTATTATACTATGTTACTCTCTACCTCCCCCTACAGGCTGGTATTATAATATGTTACTCTCTACCTCCCCCTACAGGTTGGTATTATAATATGTTACTCTCTACCTCCCCCTACAGGCTGGTATTATAATATGTTACTCTCTACCTCCCCCTACAGGCTGGTATTATAATATGTTACTCTCTACCTCCCCTACAGGCTGGTATTATAATATGTGACTCTCTACCTCCCCCTACAGGCTGGTATTATAATATGTTACTCTCTACCTCCCCCTACAGGCTGGTATTATAATATGTGACTCTCTACCTCCCCCTACAGGCTGGTATTATAATATGTGACTCTCTACCTCCCCCTACAGGCTGGTATTATAATATGTTACTCTCTACCTCCCCCTACAGGCTGGTATTATAATATGTTACTCTCTACCTCCCCCTATAGGCTGGTATTATAATATGTTACTCTCTACCTCCCTCTACAGGCTGGTATTATAATATGTTACTCTCTACCTCCCTCTACAGGCTGGTATTATAATATCTTACTCTCTACCTCCCCCTACAGACTGGTATTATACTAAGTTACTCTCTACCTCCCCCTATAGGCTGGTATAATAATATGTTACTCTCTACCTCCCCCTAGAGGCTGGTATTATAATATGTTACTCTCTACCTCCCCCTAGAGACTGGTATTATACTATGTTACTCTCTACCTCCCCCTACAGGCTGGTATTGTAATATGTTACTCTCTACCTCCCCCTACAGGTTGGTATTATAATATGTGACTCTCTACCTCCCCCTACAGGCTGGTATTATAATATGTTACTCTCTACCTCCCCCTACAGGCTGGTATTATAATATGTTACTCTCTACCTCCCCCTACAGACTGGTATTATACTATGTTACTCTCTACCTCCCCCTACAGGCTGGTATTATAATATGTTACTCTCTACCTCCCTCTACAGGCTGGTATTATAATATCTTACTCTCTACCTCCCCCTAGAGACTGGTATTATACTATGTTACTCTCTACCTCCCCCTACAGGCTGGTATTATAATAAGTTACTCTCTACCTCCCCCTACAGGCTGGTATTATAATATGTGACTCTCTACCTCCCCCTACAGGCTGGTATTATAATATTTTACTCTCTACCTCCCCCTACAGGCTGGTATTATAATATGTTACTCTATACCTCCCCCTACAGGCTGGTATTATAATATGTTACTCTCTACCTCCCCCTACAGGCTGGTATTATACTATGTTACTCTCTACCTCCCCCTAAAGGCTGGTATTATAATATGTTACTCTCTACCTCCCCCTACAGGATGGTATAATAATATGTTAATCTCTACCAATCGATTGATCAATCGGTCGAACAATTAACCCCGGCCCCTCCCCCAGCCACTATGTGGGCGTGGCATATCACCTTGGGGGTGTGGTTTCGAGCAGGGGTTGTGGCCTATTGGTGAGGGGGGAGTGGTTTGGAGCTGTGGGCTTGGCCTATCACCAAGGGGGTGTGGTTTGGAGCTATGGGCGTGGCCTATCGCCAAGGGGGGGTGTGGTTTAAGGCTAGGGGTGTGGCCTATCGCCATGGGGGCGTGGTTTGGTGCTGGGGACGTGGCCTGTCGGCTTGGGGCGAGGGGCTGTGGTTTGAAGCTGGGGGCGTGGCCTATCGCCATCGGGGCGTGGTTTGGAGCGGGGGGCGTGGCCTGTCGGCTTGGGGGCGTGGTTTACAGCAGTGGGACTCAAAAATAGCAGATCTACAAGCTCGTAGATCATAGCTCTACGAGCTTGTAGATCTGATATCGGCTGGGGGTGGGCGTGGCCTATCACCCCGGGGGGTGGGGTCTGAAGCTGTGGGCGGGGCCTATTGGCTTGGGGGCGAAAAAAATAGCAGATCTACAAGCTCGTAGAGCATAGCCCTACGAGCTTGTAGATCTGCTATTTTTGAGTCCCACTGCTGTATACCACGCCCCCAAGCCAACAAGCCACGCCCCCAGCTCCAAACCACATCCCCATGGCGATAGGCCACGCCCCCAGCTTCAAACCACACACCCCTCGCCGATAGAGGACAAGCACACGGCTTAAGACCCCAATCCAAGGGGAAAGGCCACGCCCCCAAGCCGACAGGCCCCGCCCCCCGCTCCAAACCACGCCCCCATGGCGATAGGCCACGCCCCCAGCTTCAAACCACAGCCCCCTCGCCGATAGAGGACAAGCACGCGGCTTAAGACCCCAATCCAACGGGAAAGGCCACGCCCCCAGCTTGAAACCACGCCTCCAAGCCAATAGGCCCCGCCCAGAGCTTCAGACCCCATCCCCCGGGGTGATAGGCCACGCCCACCCCCAGCCGATATCAGATCTACAAGCTCGTAGAGCTATGATCTACGAGCTTGTAGATCCGCTATTTTTGAGTCCCACTGCTGTAAACCACGCCCCCAAGCCGATAAGCCACGCCCCCAGCTTCAAACCACGCCTCCAAGCCGACAGGCCCCGCCCACAGCTTCAGACCCCACCCCCCGGGGTGATAGGCCACGCCCAACCCCAGCCGATATCAGATCTACAAGCTCGTAGAGCTATGATCTACGAGCTTGTAGATCTGCTATTTTTGAGTCCCACTGCTGTAAACCACGCCCCCAAGCCGACAGGCCACGCCCCCCGCTCCAAACCACGCCCCGATGGCGATAGGCCACGCCCCCAGCTTCAAACCACAGCCCCTCGCCCCAAGCCGACAGGCCACGCCCCCAGCTCCAAACCACGCCCCCATTTCGATAGGCTACGCCCCTAGCCTTAAACCACACCCCCTTGGCGATAGGCCACGCCCATAGCTCCAAACCACACCCCCTTGGTGATAGGCCAAGCCCATAGCTCCAAACCACTTCCCCCTCACCAATAGGCCACACCCCCGGCTCGAAACCACACCCCCAAGGTGATAGGCCACGCCCACATAGTGTCTGGGGGAGGGGCCGGGGTTAATTGTTCGACCGATTGATCAATCGATTGGTAGAGAGTAACATATTATTATACCAGCCTGTAGGGGGAGGTAGAGAGTAACATATTATAATACCAGCCTGTAGGGGGAGGTAGAGAGTCACATATTATAATACCAACCTGTAGGGGGAGGTAGAGAGTAACATATTATAATACCAGCCTGTAGGGGGAGGTAGAGAGTAACATAGTATAATACCAGTCTCTAGGGGGAGGTAGAGAGTAACATATTATAATACCAGCCTTTAGGGGGAGGTAGAGAGTAACATATTATTATACCAGCCTGTAGGGGGAGGTAGAGAGTAACATATTATAATACCAGCCTGTAGAGGGAGGTAGAGAGTAACATATTATAATACTAGCCTGTAGGGGGAGGTAGAGAGTAACATATTATAATACCAGCCTGTAGGGGGAGGTAGAGAGTCACATATTATAATACCAACCTGTAGGGGGAGGTAGAGAGTAACATATTATAATACCAGCCTGTAGGGGGAGGTAGAGAGTCACATATTATAATACCAGCCTGTAGGGGGAGGTAGAGAGTCACATATTATAATACCAGCCTATAGGGGGAGGTAGAGAGTCACATATTATAATACCAGCCTGTAGGGGGAGGTAGAGAGTAACATATTATAATACCAGCCTGTAGGGGGAGGTAGAGAGTAACATAGTATAATACCAGTCTCTAGGGGGAGGTAGAGAGTAACATATTATAATACCAGCCTTTAGGGGGAGGTAGAGAGTAACATATTATTATACCAGCCTGTAGGGGGAGGTAGAGAGTAACATATTATAATACCAGCCTGTAGAGGGAGGTAGAGAGTAACATATTATAATACTAGCCTGTAGGGGGAGGTAGAGAGTAACATATTATAATACCAGCCTGTAGGGGGAGGTAGAGAGTCACATATTATAATACCAACCTGTAGGGGGAGGTAGAGAGTAACATATTATAATACCAGCCTGTAGGGGGAGGTAGAGAGTCACATATTATAATACCAGCCTGTAGGGGGAGGTAGAGAGTCACATATTATAATACCAGCCTATAGGGGGAGGTAGAGAGTCACATATTATAATACCAGCCTGTAGGGGGAGGTAGAGAGTAACATATTATAATACCAGCCTGTAGGGGGAGGTAGAGAGTCACATATTATAATACCAGCCTGTAGGGGAGGTAGAGAGTAACATATTATAATACCAGCCTGTAGGGGAAAATGTCACCAAAGTGCTTATCTCAGCCCAAAAATGCTATTTTGAGCCACGATTTTTTAAAGAAAGTGGGTGTCAGTTTTGTCTGAAGGAAGGCATTAGGGCTCATGTATTTTGTGTTGGGCTCCTAAAACCCACTTTTAGAGACCTCACAAAGTCAGCAGCCACTTAGAATGTACTGGGAACAAGTTACAGGAAAATGTCACCAAAGTGCTTATCTCAGTCTAAAAATGCTATTTTGACCCAAGATTTTTTTAAGAAAGTGGGTGTCAGTTTTGTCTGAAAGAAGGCATTAGGGCTCATGTATTTTGTGTTGGGCTCCTAAAACCCACTTTTAGAGACCTCACAAAGTCAGCAGCCAATTAGAATGTACTGGGAACAAGTTACAGGAAAATGTCACCAAAGTGATTATCTCACTCTGAAAATGCTATTTTGACCCAAGATTTTTTAAAGAAAGTGGGTGTCAGTTTTGTCTGAAGGAAGGCATTAGGGCTCATGTATTTTGTGTTGGGCTCCTAAAACCCACTTTTACAGACCTCACAAAGTCAGCAGCCACTTAAAATGTACTGGGAACAAGTTACAGGAAAATGTCACCAAAGTGCTTATCTCAGCCCAAAAATGCTATTTTGAGCCACGATTTTTTAAGGAAAGTGGGTGTCAGTTTTGTCTGAAGGAAGGCATTAGGGCTCCTGTATTTTGTGTTGGGCTCCTAAAACCCACTTTTAGAGACCTCACAAAGTCAGCAGCCACTTAGAATGTACTGGGAACAAGTTACAGGAAAATGTCACCAAAGTGATTATCTCAGTCTGAAAATGCTATTTTGACCCAAGATTTTTTAAAGAAAGTGGGTGTCAGTTTTGTCTGAAGGAAGGCATTAGGGCTCATGTATTTTGTGTTGGGCTCCTAAAACCCACTTTTAGAGACCTCACAAAGTCAGCAGCCACTTAGAATGTACTGGGAACAAGTTACAGGAAAATGTCACCAAAGTGATTATCTCAGTCTGAAAATGCTATTTTGACCCAAGATTTTTTAAAGAAAGTGGGTGTCAGTTTTGTCTGAAGGAAGGCATTAGGGCTCATGTATTTTGTGTTGGGCTCCTAAAACCCACTTTTACAGACCTCACAAAGTCAGCAGCCACTTAAAATGTACTGGGAACAAGTTACAGGAAAATGTCACCAAAGTGCTTATCTCAGCCCAAAAATGCTATTTTGAGCCACGATTTTTTAAAGAAAGTGGGTGTCAGTTTTGTATGAAGGAAGGCATTAGGGCTCATGTATTTTGTGTTGGGCTCCTAAAACCCACTTTTAGAGACCTCACAAAGTCAGCAGCCACTTAGAATGTACTGGGAACAAGTTACAGGAAAATGTCACCAAAGTGCTTATCTCAGTCTAAAAATGCTATTTTGACCCAAGATCTTTTTAAGAAAGTGGGTGTCAGTTTTGTCTGAAAGAAGGCATTAGGGCTCATGTATTTTGTGTTGGGCTCCTAAAACCCACTTTTAGAGACCTCACAAAGTCAGCAGCCACTTAGAATGTACTGGGAACAAGTTACAGGAAAATGTCAAAATAGCATTTTTAGGCTGAGATAAGCACTTTGGTGACACTTTCCTGTAACTTGTTCCCAGTACATTCTAAGTGGCTGCTGACTTTGTGAGGTCTCTAAAAGTGGGTTTTAGGAGCCCAACACAAAATACATGAGCCCTAATGCCTTCCTTCAGACAAAACTGACACCCACTTTCTTAAAAATACGTATTATAATATGTGACTCTCTACCTCCCCCTACAGGCTGGTATTATAATATGTTACTCTCTACCTCCCCCTACAGGCTGGTATTATAATATGTTACTCTCTACCTCCCCCTACAGGCTGGTATTATAATATGTTACTCTCTACCTCCCCCTACAGGCTGGTATTATAATATGTTACTCTCTACCTCCCCTACAGGCTGGTATTACAATATGTGACTCTCTACCTCCCCCTACAGGCTGGTATTATAATATGTTACTCTCTACCTCCCCCTACAGGCTGGTATTATAATATGTGACTCTCTACCTCCCCCTACAGGCTGGTATTATAATATGTGACTCTCTACCTCCCCCTACAGGCTGGTATTATAATATGTGACTCTCTACCTCCCCCTACAGGCTGGTATTATAATATGTTACTCTCTACCTCCCCCTACAGGTTGGTATTATAATATGTGACTCTCTACCTCCCCCTACAGGCTGGTATTATAATATGTTACTCTCTACCTCCCCCTACAGGCTGGTATTATAATATGTTACTCTCTACCTCCCTCTACAGGCTGGTATTATAATATCTTACTCTCTACCTCCCCCTACAGACTGGTATTATACTATGTTACTCTCTACCTCCCCCTACAGGCTGGTATTATAATATGTTACTCTTTACCTCCCTCTACAGGCTGGTATTATAATATCTTACTCTCTACCTCCCCCTACAGACTGGTATTATACTATGTTACTCTCTACCTCCCCCTACAGGCTGGTATAATAATATGTTACTCTCTACCTCCCCCTAGAGGCTGGTATTATAATATGTTACTCTCTACCTCCCCCTAGAGACTGGTATTATACTATGTTACTCTCTACCTCCCCCTACAGGCTGGTATTATAATATGTTACTCTCTACCTCCCCCTACAGGTTGGTATTATAATATGTTACTCTCTACCTCCCCCTACAGGCTGGTATTATAATATGTTACTCTCTACCTCCCCCTACAGGCTGGTATTATAATATGTTACTCTCTACCTCCCCTACAGGCTGGTATTATAATATGTGACTCTCTACCTCCCCCTACAGGCTGGTATTATAATATGTGACTCTCTACCTCCCCCTACAGGCTGGTATTATAATATGTGACTCTCTACCTCCCCCTACAGGCTGGTATTATAATATGTTACTCTCTACCTCCCCCTACAGGCTGGTATTATAATATGTTACTCTCTACCTCCCCCTATAGGCTGGTATTATAATATGTTACTCTCTACCTCCCTCTACAGGCTGGTATTATAATATGTTACTCTCTACCTCCCTCTACAGGCTGGTATTATAATATCTTACTCTCTACCTCCCCCTACAGACTGGTATTATACTAAGTTACTCTCTACCTCCCCCTACAGGCTGGTATAATAATATGTTACTCTCTACCTCCCCCTAGAGGCTGGTATTATAATATGTTACTCTCTACCTCCCCCTAGAGACTGGTATTATACTATGTTACTCTCTACCTCCCCCTACAGGCTGGTATTATAATATGTTACTCTCTACCTCCCCCTACAGGTTGGTATTATAATATGTGACTCTCTACCTCCCCCTACAGGCTGGTATTATAATATGTTACTCTCTACCTCCCCCTACAGGCTGGTATTATAATATGTTACTCTCTACCTCCCCCTACAGACTGGTATTATACTATGTTACTCTCTACCTCCCCCTACAGGCTGGTATTATAATATGTTACTCTCTACCTCCCTCTACAGGCTGGTATTATAATATCTTACTCTCTACCTCCCCCTAGAGACTGGTATTATACTATGTTACTCTCTACCTCCCCCTACAGGCTGGTATTATAATATGTTACTCTCTACCTCCCCCTACAGGCTGGTATTATAATATGTGACTCTCTACCTCCCCCTACAGGCTGGTATTATAATATTTTACTCTCTACCTCCCCCTACAGGCTGGTATTATAATATGTTACTCTATACCTCCCCCTACAGGCTGGTATTATAATATGTTACTCTCTACCTCCCCCTACAGGCTGGTATTATACTATGTTACTCTCTACCTCCCCCTAAAGGCTGGTATTATAATATGTTACTCTCTACCTCCCCCTACAGGATGGTATAATAATATGTTAATCTCTACCAATCGATTGATCAATCGGTCGAACAATTAACCCCGGCCCCTCCCCCAGCCACTATGTGGGCGTGGCATATCACCTTGGGGGTGTGGTTTCGAGCCGGGGGTGTGGCCTATTGGTGAGGGGGGAGTGGTTTGGAGCTGTGGGCTTGGCCTATCACCAAGGGGGTGTGGTTTGGAGCTATGGGCGTGGCCTATCGCCAAGGGGGGGTGTGGTTTAAGGCTAGGGGTGTGGCCTATCGCCATGGGGGCGTGGTTTGGTGCTGGGGACGTGGCCTGTCGGCTTGGGGCGAGGGGCTGTGGTTTGAAGCTGGGGGCGTGGCCTATCGCCATCGGGGCGTGGTTTGGAGCGGGGGGCGTGGCCTGTCGGCTTGGGGGCGTGGTTTACAGCAGTGGGACTCAAAAATAGCAGATCTACAAGCTCGTAGATCATAGCTCTACGAGCTTGTAGATCTGATATCGGCTGGGGGTGGGCGTGGCCTATCACCCCGGGGGGTGGGGTCTGAAGCTGTGGGCGGGGCCTATTGGCTTGGGGGCGAAAAAAATAGCAGATCTACAAGCTCGTAGAGCATAGCCCTACGAGCTTGTAGATCTGCTATTTTTGAGTCCCACTGCTGTATACCACGCCCCCAAGCCAACAAGCCACGCCCCCAGCTCCAAACCACATCCCCATGGCGATAGGCCACGCCCCCAGCTTCAAACCACCCACCCCTCGCCGATAGAGGACAAGCACACGGCTTAAGACCCCAATCCAAGGGGAAAGGCCACGCCCCCAAGCCGACAGGCCCCGCCCCCCGCTCCAAACCACGCCCCCATGGCGATAGGCCACGCCCCCAGCTTCAAACCACAGCCCCCTCGCCGATAGAGGACAAGCACACAGCTTAAAACCCCAATCCAAGGGGAAAGGCCACGCCCCCGGCTTGAAACCACGCCCCCAAGCCAATAAGCCCCGCCCACAGCTTCAGACCCCACCCCCCAGGGCGATAGGCCACGCCCAACCCCAGCCGATATCAGATCTACAAGCTCGTAGAGCTATGCTCTACGAGCTTGTAGATCTGCTATTTTTGAGTCCCACTGCTGTAAACCACGCCCCCAAGCCGACAGGCCACGCCCCCCACTCCAAACCATGCCCCCATGGCGATAGGCCACGCCCCCAGCTTCAAACCACACACCCCTCGCCGATAGAGGACAAGCACACGGCTTAAGACCCCAATCCAACGGGAAAGGCCACGCCCCCAGCTTGAAACCACGCCCCCAAGCCAATAGGCCCCGCCCAGAGCTTCAGACCCCATCCCCCGGGGTGATAGGCCACGCCCACCCCCAGCCGATATCAGATCTACAAGCTCGTAGAGCTATGATCTACGAGCTTGTAGATCCGCTATTTTTGAGTCCCACTGCTGTAAACCACGCCCCCAAGCCGATAAGCCACGCCCCCAGCTTCAAACCACGCCTCCAAGCTGACAGGCCCCGCCCACAGCTTCAGACCCCACCCCCCGGGGTGATAGGCCACGCCCAACCCCAGCCGATATCAGATCTACAAGCTCGTAGAGCTATGATCTACGAGCTTGTAGATCTGCTATTTTTGAGTCCCACTGCTGTAAACCACGCCCCCAAGCCGACAGGCCACGCCCCCCGCTCCAAACCACGCCCCGATGGCGATAGGCCACGCCCCCAGCTTCAAACCACAGCCCCTCGCCCCAAGCCGACAGGCCACGCCCCCAGCTCCAAACCACGCCCCCATGTCGATAGGCTATGCCCCTAGCCTTAAACCACACCCCCTTGGCGATAGGCCACGCCCATAGCTCCAAACCACACCCCCTTGGTGATAGGCCAAGCCCATAGCTCCAAACCACTTCCCCCTCACCAATAGGCCACACCCCCGGCTCGAAACCACACCCCCAAGGTGATAGGCCACGCCCACATAGTGGCTGGGGGAGGGGCCGGGGTTAATTGTTCGACCGATTGATCAATCGATTGGTAGAGAGTAACATATTATTATACCAGCCTGTAGGGGGAGGTAGAGAGTAACATATTATAATACCAGCCTGTAGGGGGAGGTAGAGAGTCACATATTATAATACCAACCTGTAGGGGGAGGTAGAGAGTAACATATTATAATACCAGCCTGTAGGGGGAGGTAGAGAGTAACATAGTATAATACCAGTCTCTAGGGGGAGGTAGAGAGTAACATATTATAATACCAGCCTTTAGGGGGAGGTAGAGAGTAACATATTATTATACCAGCCTGTAGGGGGAGGTAGAGAGTAACATATTATAATACCAGCCTGTAGAGGGAGGTAGAGAGTAACATATTATAATACTAGCCTGTAGGGGGAGGTAGAGAGTAACATATTATAATACCAGCCTGTAGGGGGAGGTAGAGAGTCACATATTATAATACCAACCTGTAGGGGGAGGTAGAGAGTAACATATTATAATACCAGCCTGTAGGGGGAGGTAGAGAGTCACATATTATAATACCAGCCTGTAGGGGGAGGTAGAGAGTCACATATTATAATACCAGCCTATAGGGGGAGGTAGAGAGTCACATATTATAATACCAGCCTGTAGGGGGAGGTAGAGAGTAACATATTATAATACCAGCCTGTAGGGGGAGGTAGAGAGTCACATATTATAATACCAGCCTGTAGGGGAGGTAGAGAGTAACATATTATAATACCAGCCTGTAGGGGGAGGTAGAGAGTAACATATTATAATACCAGCCTGTAGGGGGAGGTAGAGAGTAACATATTATAATACCAGCCTGTAGGGGGAGGTAGAGAGTAACATATTATAATACCAGCCTGTAGAGGGAGGTAGAGGGTAACATATTATAATACCAGCCTGTAGGGGGAGGTAGAGAGTAACATATTATAATACCAGCCTGTAGGGGGAGGTAGAGAGTAACATATTATAATACCAGCCTGTAGGGGGAGGTAGAGAGTAACATATTATAGTACCAGCCTGTAGGGGGAGGTAGAGAGTCACATATTATAATACCAGCCTGTAGGGGAGGTAGAGAGTAACCTATTATAATACCAGCCTGTAGGGGGAGGTAGAGAGTCACATATTATAATACCAGCCTGTAGGGGAAAATGTCACCAAAGTGCTTATCTCAGCCCAAAAATGCTATTTTGAGCCACGATTTTTTAAAGAAAGTGGGTGTCAGTTTTGTCTGAAGGAAGGCATTAGGGCTCATGTATTTTGTGTTGGGCTCCTAAAACCCACTTTTAGAGACCTCACAAAGTCAGCAGCCACTTAGAATGTACTGGGAACAAGTTACAGGAAAATGTCACCAAAGTGCTTATCTCAGTCTAAAAATGCTATTTTGACCCAAGATTTTTTAAAGAAAGTGGGTGTCAGTTTTGTCTGAAGGAAGGCATTAGGGCTCATGTATTTTGTGTTGGGCTCCTAAAACCCACTTTTAGAGACCTCACAAAGTCAGCAGCCACTTAGAATGTACTGGGAACAAGTTACAGGAAAATGTCACCAAAGTGATTATCTCAGTCTGAAAATGCTATTTTGACACAAGATTTTTTAAAGAAAGTGGGTGTCAGTTTTGTCTGAAGGAAGGCATTAGGGCTCATGTATTTTGTGTTGGGCTCCTAAAACCCACTTTTACAGACCTCATAAAGTCAGCAGCCACTTAAAATGTACTGGGAACAAGTTACAGGAAAATGTCACCAAAGTGCTTATCTCAGCCCAAAAATGCTATTTTGAGCCACGATTTTTTAAGGAAAGTGGGTGTCAGTTTTGTCTGAAGGAAGGCATTAGGGCTCATGTATTTTGTGTTGGGCTCCTAAAACCCACTTTTAGAGACCTCACAAAGTCAGCAGCCACTTAGAATGTACTGGGAACAAGTTACAGGAAAATGTCACCAAAGTGCTTATCTCAGTCTAAAAATGCTATTTTGACCCAAGATTTTTTAAAGAAAGTGGGTGTCAGTTTTGTCTGAAGGAAGGCATTAGGGCTCATGTATTTTGTGTTGGGCTCCTAAAACCCACTTTTAGAGACCTCACAAAGTCAGCAGCCACTTAGAATGTACTGGGAACAAGTTACAGGAAAATGTCACCAAAGTGCTTATCTCAGTCTGAAAATGCTATTTTGACCCAAGATTTTTTAAAGAAAGTGGGTGTCAGTTTTGTCTGAAGGAAGGCATTAGGGCTCATGTATTTTGTGTTGGGCTCCTAAAACCCACTTTTAGAGACCTCACAAAGTCAGCAGCCACTTAGAATGTACTGGGAACAAGTTACAGGAAAATGTCACCAAAGTGCTTATCTCAGTCTAAAAATGCTATTTTGACCCAAGATTTTTTTAAGAAAGTGGGTGTCAGTTTTGTCTGAAAGAAGGCATTAGGGCTCATGTATTTTGTGTTGGGCTCCTAAAACCCACTTTTAGAGACCTCACAAAGTCAGCAGCCACTTAGAATGTACTGGGAACAAGTTACAGGAAAATGTCACCAAAGTGCTTATCTCAGCCCAAAAATGCTATTTTGAGCCACGATTTTTTAAGGAAAGTGGGTGTCAGTTTTGTCTGAAGGAAGGCATTAGGGCTCATGTATTTTGTGTTGGGCTCCTAAAACCCACTTTTAGAGACCTCACAAAGTCAGCAGCCACTTAGAATGTACTGGGAACAAGTTACAGGAAAATGTCACCAAAGTGATTATCTCAGTCTGAAAATGCTATTTTGACCCAAGATTTTTTAAAGAAAGTGGGTGTCAGTTTTGTCTGAAGGAAGGCATTAGGGCTCATGTATTTTGTGTTGGGCTCCTAAAACCCACTTTTACAGACCTCATAAAGTCAGCAGCCACTTAAAATGTACTGGGAACAAGTTACAGGAAAATGTCACCAAAGTGCTTATCTCAGCCCAAAAATGCTATTTTGAGCCACGATTTTTTAAGGAAAGTGGGTGTCAGTTTTGTCTGAAGGAAGGCATTAGGGCTCATGTATTTTGTGTTGGGCTCCTAAAACCCACTTTTAGAGACCTCACAAAGTCAGCAGCCACTTAGAATGTACTGGGAACAAGTTACAGGAAAATGTCACCAAAGTGCTTATCTCAGTCTAAAAATGCTATTTTGACCCAAGATTTTTTTAAGAAAGTGGGCGTCAGTTTTGTCTGAAAGAAGGCATTAGGGCTCATGTATTTTGTGTTGGGCTCCTAAAACCCAATTTTACAGACCTCACAAAGTCAGCAGCCACTTAAAATGTACTGGGAACAAGTTACAGGAAAATGTCACCAAAGTGCTTATCTCAGCCCAAAAATGCTATTTTGAACCACGATTTTTTAAAGAAAGTGGGTGTCAGTTTTGTCTGAAGGAAGGCATTAGGGCTCATGTATTTTGTGTTGGGCTCCTAAAACCCACTTTTAGAGACCTCACAAAGTCAGCAGCCACTTAGAATGTACTGGGAACAAGTTACAGGAAAATGTCACCAAAGTGCTTATCTCAGTCTAAAAATGCTATTTTGACCCAAGATTTTTTTAAGAAAGTGGGTGTCAGTTTTGTCTGAAGGAAGGCATTAGGGCTCATGTATTTTGTGTTGGGCTCCTAAAACCCACTTTTACAGACCTCACAAAGTCAGCAGCCACTTAAAATGTACTGGGAACAAGTTACAGGAAAATGTGACCAAAGTGCTTATCTCAGCCCAAAAATGCCATTTTGAGCCACGATTTTTTAAAGAAAGTGGGTGTCAGTTTTGTATGAAGGAAGGCATTGGGGCTCATGTATTTTGTGTTGGGCTCCTAAAACCCACTTTTAGAGACCTCACAAAGTCAGCAGCCACTTAGAATGTACTGGGAACAAGTTACAGGAAAATGTCAAAATAGCATTTTTAGGCTGAGATAAGCACTTTGGTGACACTTTCCTGTAACTTGTTCCCAGTACATTCTAAGTGGCTGCTGACTTTGTGAGGTCTCTAAAAGTGGGTTTTAGGAGCCCAACACAAAATACATGAGCCCTAATGCCTTCCTTCAGACAAAACTGACACCCACTTTCTTAAAAATACGTATTATAATATGTGACTCTCTACCTCCCCCTACAGGCTGGTATTATAATATGTTACTCTCTACCTCCCCCTACAGGCTGGTATTGTAATATGTTACTCTCTACCTCCCCCTACAGGCTGGTATTATAATATGTTACTCTCTACCTCCCCCTACAGGCTGGTATTATAATATGTTACTCTCTACCTCCCCTACAGGCTGGTATTATAATATGTGACTCTCTACCTCCCCCTACAGGCTGGTATTATAATATGTTACTCTCTACCTCCCCCTACAGGCTGGTATTATAATATGTGACTCTCTACCTCCCCCTACAGGCTGGTATTATAATATGTGACTCTCTACCTCCCCCTACAGGCTGGTATTATAATATGTTACTCTCTACCTCCCCCTACAGGTTGGTATTATAATATGTGACTCTCTACCTCCCCCTACAGGCTGGTATTATAATATGTTACTCTCTACCTCCCCCTACAGGCTGGTATTATAATATGTTACTCTCTACCTCCCTCTACAGGCTGGTATTATAATATCTTACTCTCTACCTCCCCCTACAGACTGGTATTATACTATGTTACTCTCTACCTCCCCCTACAGGCTGGTATTATAATACGTTACTCTCTACCTCCCTCTACAGGCTGGTATTATAATATCTTACTCTCTACCTCCCCCTACAGACTGGTATTATACTATGTTACTCTCTACCTCCCCCTACAGGCTGGTATAATAATATGTTACTCTCTACCTCCCCCTAGAGGCTGGTATTATAATATGTTACTCTCTACCTCCCCCTAGAGACTGGTATTATACTATGTTACTCTCTACCTCCCCCTACAGGCTGGTATTATAATATGTTACTCTCTACCTCCCCCTACAGGTTGGTATTATAATATGTTACTCTCTACCTCCCCCTACAGGCTGGTATTATAATATGTTACTCTCTACCTCCCCCTATAGGCTGGTATTATAATATGTTACTCTCTACCTCCCCTACAGGCTGGTATTATAATATGTGACTCTCTACCTCCCCCTACAGGCTGGTATTATAATATGTTACTCTCTACCTCCCCCTACAGGCTGGTATTATAATATGTGACTCTCTACCTCCCCCTACAGGCTGGTATTATAATATGTGACTCTCTACCTCCCCCTACAGGCTGGTATTATAATATGTGACTCTCTACCTCCCCCTACAGGCTGGTATTATAATATGTTACTCTCTACCTCCCCCTACAGGCTGGTATTATAATATGTTACTCTCTACCTCCCCCTATAGGCTGGTATTATAATATGTTACTCTCTACCTCCCTCTACAGGCTGGTATTATAATATGTTACTCTCTACCTCCCTCTACAGGCTGGTATTATAATATCTTACTCTCTACCTCCCCCTACGGACTGGTATTATACTATGTTACTCTCTACCTCCCCCTACAGGCTGGTATAATAATATGTTACTCTCTACCTCCCCCTAGAGGCTGGTATTATAATATGTTACTCTCTACCTCCCCCTACAGGCTGGTATTATACTATGTTACTCTCTACCTCCCCCTAAAGGCTGGTATTATAATATGTTACTCTCTACCTCCCCCTACAGGATGGTATAATAATATGTTAATATCTACCAATCGATTGATCAATCGGTCGAACAATTAACCCCGGCCCCTCCCCCAGCCACTATGTGGGCGTGGCATATCACCTTGGGGGTGTGGTTTCGAGCCGGGGGTGTGGCCTATTGGTGAGGGGGGAGTGGTTTGGAGCTGTGGGCTTGGCCTATCACCAAGGGGGTGTGGTTTGGAGCTATGGGCGTGGCCTATCGCCAAGGGGGGGTGTGGTTTAAGGCTAGGGGTGTGGCCTATCGCCATGGGGGCGTGGTTTGGTGCTGGGGACGTGGCCTGTCGGCTTGGGGCGAGGGGCTGTGGTTTGAAGCTGGGGGCGTGGCCTATCGCCATCGGGGCGTGGTTTGGAGCGGGGGGCGTGGCCTGTCGGCTTGGGGGCGTGGTTTACAGCAGTGGGACTCAAAAATAGCAGATCTACAAGCTCGTAGATCATAGCTCTACGAGCTTGTAGATCTGATATCGGCTGGGGGTGGGCGTGGCCTATCACCCCGGGGGGTGGGGTCTGAAGCTGTGGGCGGGGCCTATTGGCTTGGGGGCGAAAGAAATAGCAGATCTACAAGCTCGTAGAGCATAGCCCTACGAGCTTGTAGATCTGCTATTTTTGAGTCCCACTGCTGTATACCACGCCCCCAAGCCAACAAGCCACGCCCCCAGCTCCAAACCACATCCCCATGGCGATAGGCCACGCCCCCAGCTTCAAACCACACACCCCTCGCCGATAGAGGACAAGCACACGGCTTAAGACCCCAATCCAAGGGGAAAGGCCACGCCCCCAAGCCGACAGGCCCCGCCCCCCGCTCCAAACCACGCCCCCATGGCGATAGGCCACGCCCCCAGCTTCAAACCACAGCCCCCTCGCCGATAGAGGACAAGCACACAGCTTAAAACCCCAGTCCAAGGGGAAAGGCCACGCCCCCGGCTTGAAACCACGCCCCCAAGCCAATAAGCCCCGCCCACAGCTTCAGACCCCACCCCCCAGGGCGATAGGCCACGCCCAACCCCAGCCGATATCAGATCTACAAGCTCGTAGAGCTATGCTCTACGAGCTTGTAGATCTGCTATTTTTGAGTCCCACTGCTGTAAACCACGCCCCCAAGCCGACAGGCCACGCCCCCCGCTCCAAACCATGCCCCCATGGCGATAGGCCACGCCCCCAGCTTCAAACCACACACCCCTCGCCGATAGAGGACAAGCACACGGCTTAAGACCCCAATCCAACGGGAAAGGCCACGCCCCCAGCTTGAAACCACGCCCCCAAGCCAATAGGCCCCGCCCAGAGCTTCAGACCCCATCCCCCGGGGTGATAGGCCACGCCCACCCCCAGCCGATATCAGATCTACAAGCTCGTAGAGCTATGATCTACGAGCTTGTAGATCCGCTATTTTTGAGTCCCACTGCTGTAAACCACGCCCCCAAGCCGATAAGCCACGCCCCCAGCTTCAAACCACGCCTCCAAGCCGACAGGCCCCGCCCACAGCTTCAGACCCCACCCCCCGGGGTGATAGGCCACGCCCAACCCCAGCCGATATCAGATCTACAAGCTCGTAGAGCTATGATCTACGAGCTTGTAGATCTGCTATTTTTGAGTCCCACTGCTGTAAACCACGCCCCCAAGCCGACAGGCCACGCCCCCCGCTCCAAACCACGCCCCGATGGCGATAGGCCACGCCCCCAGCTTCAAACCACAGCCCCTCGCCCCAAGCCGACAGGCCACGCCCCCAGCTCCAAACCACGCCCCCATGTCGATAGGCTACGCCCCTAGCCTTAAACCACAGCCCCTTGGCGATAGGCCACGCCCATAGCTCCAAACCACACCCCCTTGGTGATAGGCCAAGCCCATAGCTCCAAACCACTTCCCCCTCACCAATAGGCCACACCCCCGGCTCGAAACCACACCCCCAAGGTGATAGGCCACGCCCACATAGTGGCTGGGGGAGGGGCCGGGGTTAATTGTTCGACCGATTGATCAATCGATTGGTAGAGAGTAACATATTATTATACCAGCCTGTAGGGGGAGGTAGAGAGTAACATATTATAATACCAGCCTGTAGGGGGAGGTAGAGAGTCACATATTATAATACCAACCTGTAGGGGGAGGTAGAGAGTAACATATTATAATACCAGCCTGTAGGGGGAGGTAGAGAGTAACATAGTATAATACCAGTCTCTAGGGGGAGGTAGAGAGTAACATATTATAATACCAGCCTTTAGGGGGAGGTAGAGAGTAACATATTATTATACCAGCCTGTAGGGGGAGGTAGAGAGTAACATATTATAATACCAGCCTGTAGAGGGAGGTAGAGAGTAACATATTATAATACTAGCCTGTAGGGGGAGGTAGAGAGTAACATATTATAATACCAGCCTGTAGGGGGAGGTAGAGAGTCACATATTATAATACCAACCTGTAGGGGGAGGTAGAGAGTAACATATTATAATACCAGCCTGTAGGGGGAGGTAGAGAGTCACATATTATAATACCAGCCTGTAGGGGGAGGTAGAGAGTCACATATTATAATACCAGCCTATAGGGGGAGGTAGAGAGTCACATATTATAATACCAGCCTGTAGGGGGAGGTAGAGAGTAACATATTATAATACCAGCCTGTAGGGGGAGGTAGAGAGTAACATAGTATAATACCAGTCTCTAGGGGGAGGTAGAGAGTAACATATTATAATACCAGCCTTTAGGGGGAGGTAGAGAGTAACATATTATTATACCAGCCTGTAGGGGGAGGTAGAGAGTAACATATTATAATACCAGCCTGTAGAGGGAGGTAGAGAGTAACATATTATAATACTAGCCTGTAGGGGGAGGTAGAGAGTAACATATTATAATACCAGCCTGTAGGGGGAGGTAGAGAGTCACATATTATAATACCAACCTGTAGGGGGAGGTAGAGAGTAACATATTATAATACCAGCCTGTAGGGGGAGGTAGAGAGTCACATATTATAATACCAGCCTGTAGGGGGAGGTAGAGAGTCACATATTATAATACCAGCCTATAGGGGGAGGTAGAGAGTCACATATTATAATACCAGCCTGTAGGGGGAGGTAGAGAGTAACATATTATAATACCAGCCTGTAGGGGGAGGTAGAGAGTCACATATTATAATACCAGCCTGTAGGGGAGGTAGAGAGTAACATATTATAATACCAGCCTGTAGGGGGAGGTAGAGAGTAACATATTATAATACCAGCCTGTAGGGGGAGGTAGAGAGTAACATATTATAATACCAGCCTGTAGGGGGAGGTAGAGAGTAACATATTATAATACCAGCCTGTAGAGGGAGGTAGAGGGTAACATATTATAATACCAGCCTGTAGGGGGAGGTAGAGAGTAACATATTATAATACCAGCCTGTAGGGGGAGGTAGAGAGTAACATATTATAATACCAGCCTGTAGGGGGAGGTAGAGAGTAACATATTATAGTACCAGCCTGTAGGGGGAGGTAGAGAGTCACATATTATAATACCAGCCTGTAGGGGAGGTAGAGAGTAACCTATTATAATACCAGCCTGTAGGGGGAGGTAGAGAGTCACATATTATAATACCAGCCTGTAGGGGAAAATGTCACCAAAGTGCTTATCTCAGCCCAAAAATGCTATTTTGAGCCACGATTTTTTAAAGAAAGTGGGTGTCAGTTTTGTCTGAAGGAAGGCATTAGGGCTCATGTATTTTGTGTTGGGCTCCTAAAACCCACTTTTAGAGACCTCACAAAGTCAGCAGCCACTTAGAATGTACTGGGAACAAGTTACAGGAAAATGTCACCAAAGTGCTTATCTCAGTCTAAAAATGCTATTTTGACCGAAGATTTTTTTAAGAAAGTGGGTGTCAGTTTTGTCTGAAAGAAGGCATTAGGGCTCATGTATTTTGTGTTGGGCTCCTAAAACCCACTTTTAGAGACCTCACAAAGTCAGCAGCCAATTAGAATGTACTGGGAACAAGTTACAGGAAAATGTCACCAAAGTGATTATCTCACTCTGAAAATGCTATTTTGACCCAAGATTTTTTAAAGAAAGTGGGTGTCAGTTTTGTCTGAAGGAAGGCATTAGGGCTCATGTATTTTGTGTTGGGCTCCTAAAACCCACTTTTACAGACCTCACAAAGTCAGCAGCCACTTAAAATGTACTGGGAACAAGTTACAGGAAAATGTCACCAAAGTGCTTATCTCAGCCCAAAAATGCTATTTTGAGCCACGATTTTTTAAGGAAAGTGGGTGTCAGTTTTGTCTGAAGGAAGGCATTAGGGCTCATGTATTTTGTGTTGGGCTCCTAAAACCCACTTTTAGAGACCTCACAAAGTCAGCAGCCACTTAGAATGTACTGGGAACAAGTTACAGGAAAATGTCACCAAAGTGATTATCTCAGTCTGAAAATGCTATTTTGACCCAAGATTTTTTAAAGAAAGTGGGTGTCAGTTTTGTCTGAAGGAAGGCATTAGGGCTCATGTATTTTGTGTTGGGCTCCTAAAACCCACTTTTAGAGACCTCACAAAGTCAGCAGCCACTTAGAATGTACTGGGAACAAGTTACAGGAAAATGTCACCAAAGTGCTTATCTCAGTCTAAAAATGCTATTTTGACCCAAGATTTTTTTAAGAAAGTGGGTGTCAGTTTTGTCTGAAAGAAGGCATTAGGGCTCATGTATTTTGTGTTGGGCTCCTAAAACCCACTTTTAGAGACCTCACAAAGTCAGCAGCCAATTAGAATGTACTGGGAACAAGTTACAGGAAAATGTCACCAAAGTGATTATCTCACTCTGAAAATGCTATTTTGACCCAAGATTTTTTAAAGAAAGTGGGTGTCAGTTTTGTCTGAAGGAAGGCATTAGGGCTCATGTATTTTGTGTTGGGCTCCTAAAACCCACTTTTACAGACCTCACAAAGTCAGCAGCCACTTAAAATGTACTGGGAACAAGTTACAGGAAAATGTCACCAAAGTGCTTATCTCAGCCCAAAAATGCTATTTTGAGCCACGATTTTTTAAGGAAAGTGGGTGTCAGTTTTGTCTGAAGGAAGGCATTAGGGCTCATGTATTTTGTGTTGGGCTCCTAAAACCCACTTTTAGAGACCTCACAAAGTCAGCAGCCACTTAGAATGTACTGGGAACAAGTTACAGGAAAATGTCACCAAAGTGATTATCTCAGTCTGAAAATGCTATTTTGACCCAAGATTTTTTAAAGAAAGTGGGTGTCAGTTTTGTCTGAAGGAAGGCATTAGGGCTCATGTATTTTGTGTTGGGCTCCTAAAACCCACTTTTACAGACCTCATAAAGTCAGCAGCCACTTAAAATGTACTGGGAACAAGTTACAGGAAAATGTCACCAAAGTGCTTATCTCAGCCCAAAAATGCTATTTTGAGCCACGATTTTTTAAGGAAAGTGGGTGTCAGTTTTGTCTGAAGGAAGGCATTAGGGCTCATGTATTTTGTGTTGGGCTCCTAAAACCCACTTTTAGAGACCTCACAAAGTCAGCAGCCACTTAGAATGTACTGGGAACAAGTTACAGGAAAATGTCACCAAAGTGATTATCTCAGTCTGAAAATGCTATTTTGACCCAAGATTTTTTAAAGAAAGTGGGTGTCAGTTTTGTCTGAAGGAAGGCATTAGGGCTCATGTATTTTGTGTTGGGCTCCTAAAACCCACTTTTACAGACCTCACAAAGTCAGCAGCCACTTAAAATGTACTGGGAACAAGTTACAGGAAAATGTCACCAAAGTGCTTATCTCAGCCCAAAAATGCTATTTTGAGCCACGATTTTTTAAAGAAAGTGGGTGTCAGTTTTGTCTGAAGGAAGGCATTAGGGCTCATGTATTTTGTGTTGGGCTCCTAAAACCCACTTTTAGAGACCTCACAAAGTCAGCAGCCACTTAGAATGTACTGGGAACAAGTTACAGGAAAATGTCACCAAAGTGCTTATCTCAGTCTAAAAATGCTATTTTGACCCAAGATTTTTTAAAGAAAGTGGGTGTCAGTTTTGTCTGAAAGAAGGCATTAGGGCTCATGTATTTTGTGTTGGGCTCCTAAAACCCACTTTTACAGACATCACAAAGTCAGCAGCCACTTAAAATGTACTGGGAACAAGTTACAGGAAAATGTCACCAAAGTGCTTATCTCAGCCCAAAAATGCTATTTTGAGCCACGATTTTTTAAAGAAAGTGGGTGTCAGTTTTGTCTGAAGGAAGGCATTAGGGCTCATGTATTTTGTGTTGGGCTCCTAAAACCCACTTTTAGAGACCTCACAAAGTCAGCAGCCACTTAGAATGTACTGGGAACAAGTTACAGGAAAATGTCACCAAAGTGCTTATCTCAGTCTAAAAATGCTATTTTGACCCAAGATTTTTTTAAGAAAGTGGGTGTCAGTTTTGTCTGAAAGAAGGCATTAGGGCTCATGTATTTTGTGTTGGGCTCCTAAAACCCACTTTTAGAGACCTCACAAAGTCAGCAGCCACTTAGAATGTACTGGGAACAAGTTACAGGAAAATGTCACCAAAGTGATTATCTCAGTCTAAAAATGCTATTTTGACCCAAGATTTTTTAAAGAAAGTGGGTGTCAGTTTTGTCTGAAGGAAGGCATTAGGGCTCATGTATTTTGTGTTGGGCTCCTAAAACCCACTTTTACAGACCTCACAAAGTCAGCAGCCACTTAAAATGTACTGGGAACAAGTTACAGGAAAATGTCACCAAAGTGCTTATCTCAGCCCAAAAATGCTATTTTGAGCCACGATTTTTTAAAGAAAGTGGGTGTCAGTTTTGTCTGAAGGAAGGCATTAGGGCTCATGTATTTTGTGTTGGGCTCCTAAAACCCAATTTTACAGACCTCACAAAGTCAGCAGCCACTTAAAATGTACTGGGAACAAGTTACAGGAAAATGTCACCAAAGTGCTTATCTCAGCCCAAAAATGCTATTTTGAACCACGATTTTTTAAAGAAAGTGGGTGTCAGTTTTGTCTGAAGGAAGGCATTAGGGCTCATGTATTTTGTGTTGGGCTCCTAAAACCCACTTTTAGAGACCTCACAAAGTCAGCAGCTACTTAGGATGTACTGGGAACAAGTTACAGGAAAATGTCACCAAAGTGCTTATCTCAGTCTAAAAATGCTATTTTGACCCAAGATTTTTTTAAGAAAGTGGGTATCAGTTTTGTCTGAAGGAAGGCATTAGGGCTCATGTATTTTGTGTTGGGCTCCTAAAACCCAATTTTACAGACCTCACAAAGTCAGCAGCCACTTAAAATGTACTGGGAACAAGTTACAGGAAAATGTGACCAAAGTGCTTATCTCAGCCCAAAAATGCCATTTTGAGCCACGATTTTTTAAAGAAAGTGGGTGTCAGTTTTGTATGAAGGAAGGCATTGGGGCTCATGTATTTTGTGTTGGGCTCCTAAAACCCACTTTTAGAGACCTCACAAAGTCAGCAGCCACTTAGAATGTACTGGGAACAAGTTACAGGAAAATGTCAAAATAGCATTTTTAGGCTGAGATAAGCACTTTGGTGACACTTTCCTGTAACTTGTTCCCAGTACATTCTAAGTGGCTGCTGACTTTGTGAGGTCTCTAAAAGTGGGTTTTAGGAGCCCAACACAAAATACATGAGCCCTAATGCCTTCCTTCAGACAAAACTGACACCCACTTTCTTAAAAATACGTATTATAATATGTGACTCTCTACCTCCCCCTACAGGCTGGTATTATAATATGTTACTCTCTACCTCCCCCTACAGGCTGGTATTATAATATGTTACTCTCTACCTCCCCCTACAGGCTGGTATTATAATATGTTACTCTCTACCTCCCCCTACAGGCTGGTATTATAATATGTGACTCTCTACCTCCCCCTACAGGCTGGTATTATAATATGTGACTCTCTACCTCCCCCTACAGGCTGGTATTATAATATGTGACTCTCTACCTCCCCCTACAGGCTGGTATTATAATATGTGACTCTCTACCTCCCCCTACAGGCTGGTATTATAATATGTTACTCTCTACCTCCCCCTACAGGCTGGTATTATAATATGTTACTCTCTACCTCCCTCTACAGGCTGGTATTATAATATCTTACTCTCTACCTCCCCCTACAGACTGGTATTATACTATGTTACTCTCTACCTCCCCCTACAGGCTGGTATTATAATATGTTCCTCTCTACCTCCCTCTACAGGCTGGTATTATAATATCTTACTCTCTACCTCCCCCTACAGACTGGTATTATACTATGTTACTCTCTACCTCCCCCTACAGGCTGGTATAATAATATGTTACTCTCTACCTCCCCCTAGAGGCTGGTATTATAATATGTTACTCTCTACCTCCCCCTAGAGACTGGTATTATACTATGTTACTCTCTACCTCCCCCTACAGGCTGGTATTATAATATGTTACTCTCTACCTCCCCCTACAGGTTGGTATTATAATATGTTACTCTCTACCTCCCCCTACAGGCTGGTATTATAATATGTTACTCTCTACCTCCCCCTACAGGCTGGTATTATAATATGTTACTCTCTACCTCCCCTACAGGCTGGTATTATAATATGTGACTCTCTACCTCCCCCTACAGGCTGGTATTATAATATGTTACTCTCTACCTCCCCCTACAGGCTGGTATTATAATATGTGACTCTCTACCTCCCCCTACAGGCTGGTATTATAATATGTGACTCTCTACCTCCCCCTACAGGCTGGTATTATAATATGTGACTCTCTACCTCCCCCTACAGGCTGGTATTATAATATGTTACTCTCTACCTCCCCCTACAGGCTGGTATTATAATATGTTACTCTCTACCTCCCCCTATAGGCTGGTATTATAATATGTTACTCTCTACCTCCCTCTACAGGCTGGTATTATAATATGTTACTCTCTACCTCCCTCTACAGGCTGGTATTATAATATCTTACTCTCTACCTCCCCCTACAGACTGGTATTATACTATGTTACTCTCTACCTCCCCCTACAGGCTGGTATAATAATATGTTACTCTCTACCTCCCCCTAGAGGCTGGTATTATAATATGTTACTCTCTACCTCCCCCTAGAGACTGGTATTATACTATGTTACTCTCTACCTCCCCCTACAGGCTGGTATTATAATATGTTACTCTCTACCTCCCCCTACAGGTTGGTATTATAATATGTGACTCTCTACCTCCCCCTACAGGCTGGTATTATAATATGTTACTCTCTACCTCCCCCTACAGGCTGGTATTATAATATGTTACTCTCTACCTCCCCCTACAGACTGGTATTATACTATGTTACTCTCTACCTCCCCCTACAGGCTGGTATTATAATATGTTACTCTCTACCTCCCTCTACAGGCTGGTATTATAATTTCTTACTCTCTACCTCCCCCTAGAGACTGGTATTATACTATGTTACTCTCTACCTCCCCCTACAGGCTGGTATTATAATATGTTACTCTCTACCTCCCCCTACAGGCTGGTATTATAATATGTGACTCTCTACCTCCCCCTACAGGCTGGTATTATAATATTTTACTCTCTACCTCCCCCTACAGGCTGGTATTATAATATGTTACTCTATACCTCCCCCTACAGGCTGGTATTATAATATGTTACTCTCTACCTCCCCCTACAGGCTGGTATTATACTATGTTACTCTCTACCTCCCCCTAAAGGCTGGTATTATAATATGTTACTCTCTACCTCCCTCTACAGGATGGTATAATAATATGTTAATCTCTACCAATCGATTGATCAATCGGTCGAACAATTAACCCCGGCCCCTCCCCCAGCCACTATGTGGGCGTGAAATATCACCTTGGGGGTGTGGTTTCGAGCCGGGGGTGTGGCCTATTGGTGAGGGGGGAGTGGTTTGGAGCTGTGGGCTTGGCCTATCACCAAGGGGGTGTGGTTTGGAGCTATGGGCGTGGCCTATCGCCAAGGGGGGGTGTGGTTTAAGGCTAGGGATGTGGCCTATCGCCATGGGGGCGTGGTTTGGTGCTGGGGACGTGGCCTGTCGGCTTGGGGCGAGGGGCTGTGGTTTGAAGCTGGGGGCGTGGCCTATCGCCATCGGGGCGTGGTTTGGAGCGGGGGGCGTGGCCTTTCGGCTTGGGGGCGTGGTTTACAGCAGTGGGACTCAAAAATAGCAGATCTACAAGCTCGTAGATCATAGCTCTACGAGCTTGTAGATCTGATATCGGCTGGGGGTGGGCGTGGCCTATCACCCCGGGGGGTGGGGTCTGAAGCTGTGGGCGGGGCCTATTGGCTTGGGGGCGAAAAAAATAGCAGATCTACAAGCTCGTAGAGCATAGCTCTACGAGCTTGTAGATCTGCTATTTTTGAGTCCCACTGCTGTATACCACGCCCCCAAGCCAACAAGCCACGCCCCCAGCTCCAAACCACATCCCCATGGCGATAGGCCACGCCCCCAGCTTCAAACCACACACCCCTCGCCGATAGAGGACAAGCACACGGCTTAAGACCCCAATCCAAGGGGAAAGGCCACGCCCCCAAGCCGACAGGCCCCGCCCCCCGCTCCAAACCACGCCCCCATGGCGATAGGCCACGCCCCCAGCTTCAAACCACAGCCCCCTCGCCGATAGAGGACAAGCACACAGCTTAAAACCCCAATCCAAGGGGAAAGGCCACGCCCCCGGCTTGAAACCACGCCCCCAAGCCAATAGGCCCCGCCCACAGCTTCAGACCCCACCCCCCGGGGTGATAGGCCACGCCCACCCCCAGCCGATATCAGATCTACAAGCTCGTAGAGCTATGATCTACGAGCTTGTAGATCTGCTATTTTTGAGTCCCACTGCTGTAAACCACGCCCCCAAGCCGATAAGCCACGCCCCCAGCTTCAAACCACGCCTCCAAGCCGACAGGCCCCCGCCCACAGCTTCATACCCCACCCCCCGGGGTGATAGGCCACGCCCAACCCCAGCCGATATCAGATCTACAAGCTCGTAGAGCTATGCTCTACGAGCTTGTAGATCTGCTATTTTTGAGTCCCACTGCTGTATACCACGCCCCCAAGCCAACAAGCCACGCCCCCAGCTCCAAACCACGCCCCCATGGCGATAGGCCACGCCCCCAGCTTCAAACCACACACCCCTCGCCGATAGAGGACAAGCACACGGCTTAAGACCCCAATCCAAGGGGAAAGGCCACGCCCCCGGCTTGAAACCACGCCCCCAAGCCAATAGGCCCCGCCCACAGCTTCAGACCCCACCCCCCGGGGTGATAGGCCACGCCCACCCCCAGCCGATATCAGATCTACAAGCTCGTAGAGCTATGATCTACGAGCTTGTAGATCCGCTATTTTTGAGTCCCACTGCTGTAAACCACGCCCCCAAGCCGATAAGCCACGCCCCCAGCTTCAAACCACGCCTCCAAGCCGACAGGCCCCCGCCCACAGCTTCATACCCCACCCCCCGGGGTGATAGACCACGCCCACCCCCAGCCGATATCAGATCTACAAGCTCGTAGAGCTATGCTCTACGAGCTTGTAGATCTGCTATTTTTGAGTCCCACTGCTGTATACCACGCCCCCAAGCCAACAGGCCACGCCCCCAGCTCCAAACCACGCCCCCAAGGCGATAGGCCACGCCCCCAGCTTCAAACCACACCCCCCTCGCCGATAGAGGACAAGCACACGGCTTGAGACCCCAATCCAAGGGGAAAGGCCACGCCCCCAAGCCGACAGGCCCCGCCCCCCGCTCCAAACCACGCCCCCATGGCGATAGGCCACGCCCCCAGCTTCAAACCACAGCCCCCTCGCCGATAGAGGACAAGCACACAGCTTAAAACCCCAATCCAAGGGGAAAGGCCACGCCCCCGGCTTGAAACCACGCCCCCAAGCCAATAAGCCCCGCCCACAGCTTCAGACCCCACCCCCCAGGGCGATAGGCCACGCCCAACCCCAGCCGATATCAGATCTACAAGCTCGTAGAGCTATGCTCTACGAGCTTGTAGATCTGCTATTTTTGAGTCCCACTGCTGTAAACCACGCCCCCAAGCCGACAGGCCACGCCCCCCGCTCCAAACCATGCCCCCATGGCGATAGGCCACGCCCCCAGCTTGAAACCACGCCCCCAAGCCAATAGGCCCCGCCCAGAGCTTCAGACCCCACCCACCGGGGTGATAGGCCACACCCACCCCCAGCCGATATCAGATCTACAAGCTCGTAGAGCTATGATCTACGAGCTTGTAGATCCGCTATTTTTGAGTCCCACTGCTGTAAACCACGCCCCCAAGCCGATAAGCCACGCCCCCAGCTTCAAACCACGCCTCCAAGCCGACAGGCCCCGCCCACAGCTTCAGACCCCACCCCCCGGGGTGATAGGCCACGCCCAACCCCAGCCGATATCAGATCTACAAGCTCGTAGAGCTATGATCTACGAGCTTGTAGATCTGCTATTTTTGAGTCCCACTGTTGTAAACCACGCCCCCAAGCCGACAGGCCACGCCCCCCGCTCCAAACCACGCCCCGATGGCGATAGGCCACGCCCCCAGCTTCAAACCACAGCCCCTCGCCCCAAGCCGACAGGCCACGCCCCCAGCTCCAAACCACGCCCCCATGTCGATAGGCTACGCCCCTAGCCTTAAACCACACCCCCTTGGCGATAGGCCACGCCCATAGCTCCAAACCACACCCCCTTGGTGATAGGCCAAGCCCACAGCTCCAAACCACTTCCCCCTCACCAATAGGCCACACCCCCGGCTCGAAACCACACCCCCAAGGTGATAGGCCACGCCCACATAGTGGCTGGGGGAGGGGCCGGGGTTAATTGTTCGACCGATTGATCAATCGATTGGTAGAGAGTAACATATTATTATACCAGCCTGTAGGGGGAGGTAGAGAGTAACATATTATAATACCAGCCTGTAGGGGGAGGTAGAGAGTCACATATTATAATACCAACCTGTAGGGGGAGGTAGAGAGTAACATATTATAATACCAGCCTGTAGGGGGAGGTAGAGAGTAACATAGTATAATACCAGTCTCTAGGGGGAGGTAGAGAGTAACATATTATAATACCAGCCTCTAGGGGGAGGTAGAGAGTAACATATTATAATACCAGCCTGTAGGGGGAGGTAGAGAGTAACATAGTATAATACCAGTCTGTAGGGGGAGGTAGAGAGTAACATATTATAATACCAGCCTGTAGAGGGAGGTAGAGAGTAACATATTATAATACCAGCCTGTAGGGGGAGGTAGAGAGTAACATATTATAATACCAGCCTGTAGGGGGAGGTAGAGAGTCACATATTATAATACCAACCTGTAGGGGGAGGTAGAGAGTAACATATTATAATACCAGCCTGTAGGGGGAGGTAGAGAGTCACATATTATAATACCAGCCTGTAGGGGGAGGTAGAGAGTCACATATTATAATACCAGCCTGTAGGGGGAGGTAGAGAGTCACATATTATAATACCAGCCTGTAGGGGGAGGTAGAGAGTCACATATTAGAGAGTAACATATTATAATACCAGCCTGTAGGGGGAGGTAGAGAGTCACATATTATAATACCAGCCTGTAGGGGAGGTAGAGAGTAACATATTATAATACCAGCCTGTAGGGGGAGGTAGAGAGTAACATATTATAATACCAGCCTGTAGGGGGAGGTAGAGAGTAACATATTATAATACCAGCCTGTAGGAGGAGGTAGAGAGTAACATATTATAATACCAGCCTGTAGAGGGAGGTAGAGAGTAACATATTATAATACCAGCCTGTAGGGGGAGGTAGAGAGTAACATATTATAATACCAGCCTGTAGGGGGAGGTAGAGAGTAACATATTATAGTACCAGCCTGTAGGGGGAGGTAGAGAGTCACATATTATAATACCAGCCTGTAGGGGAGGTAGAGAGTAACCTATTATAATACCAGCCTGTAGGGGGAGGTAGAGAGTCACATATTATAATACCAGCCTGTAGGGGAAAATGTCACCAAAGTGCTTATCTCAGCCCAAAAATGCTATTTTGAGCCACGATTTTTTAAAGAAAGTGGGTGTCAGTTTTGTCTGAAGGAAGGCATTAGGGCTCATGTATTTTGTGTTGGGCTCCTAAAACCCACTTTTAGAGACCTCACAAAGTCAGCAGCCACTTAGAATGTACTGGGAACAAGTTACAGGAAAATGTCACCAAAGTGCTTATCTCAGTCTAAAAATGCTATTTTGACCCAAGATTTTTTTAAGAAAGTGGGTGTCAGTTTTGTCTGAAAGAAGGCATTAGGGCTCATGTATTTTGTGTTGGGCTCCTAAAACCCACTTTTAGAGACCTCACAAAGTCAGCAGCCACTTAGAATGTACTGGGAACAAGTTACAGGAAAATGTCACCAAAGTGCTTATCTCAGTCTAAAAATGCTATTTTGACCCAAGATTTTTTTAAGAAAGTGGGTGTCAGTTTTGTCTGAAAGAAGGCATTAGGGCTCATGTATTTTGTGTTGGGCTCCTAAAACCCACTTTTAGAGACCTCACAAAGTCAGCAGCCACTTAGAATGTACTGGGAACAAGTTACAGGAAAATGTCACCAAAGTGCTTATCTCAGCCCAAAAATGCTATTTTGAGCCACAATTTTTTAAAGAAAGTGGGTGTCAGTTTTGTCTGAAGGAAGGCATTAGGGCTCATGTATTTTGTGTTGGGCTCCTAAAACCCACTTTTAGAGACCTCACAAAGTCAGCAGCCACTTAGAATGTACTGGGAACAAGTTACAGGAAAATGTCACCAAAGTGCTTATCTCAGTCTAAAAATGCTATTTTGACCCAAGATTTTTTAAAGAAAGTGGGCGTCAGTTTTGTCTGAAAGAAGGCATTAGGGCTCATGTATTTTGTGTTGGGCTCCTAAAACCCACTTTTACAGACCTCACAAAGTCAGCAGCCACTTAAAATGTACTGGGAACAAGTTACAGGAAAATGTGACCAAAGTGCTTATCTCAGCCCAAAAATGCCATTTTGAGCCACGATTTTTTAAAGAAAGTGGGTGTCAGTTTTGTATGAAGGAAGGCATTGGGGCTCATGTATTTTGTGTTGGGCTCCTAAAACCCACTTTTAGAGACCTCACAAAGTCAGCAGCCACTTAGAATGTACTGGGAACAAGTTACAGGAAAATGTCAAAATAGCATTTTTAGGCTGAGATAAGCACTTTGGTGACACTTTCCTGTAACTTGTTCCCAGTACATTCTAAGTGGCTGCTGACTTTGTGAGGTCTCTAAAAGTGGGTTTTAGGAGCCCAACACAAAATACATGAGCCCTAATGCCTTCCTTCAGACAAAACTGACACCCACTTTCTTAAAAATACGTATTATAATATGTGACTCTCTACCTCCCCCTACAGGCTGGTATTATAATATGTTACTCTCTACCTCCCCCTACAGGCTGGTATTATAATATGTGACTCTCTACCTCCCCCTACAGGCTGGTATTATAATATGTTACTCTCTACCTCCCCCTACAGGCTGGTATTATAATATGTTACTCTCTACCTCCCCCTACAGGTTGGTATTATAATATGTGACTCTCTACCTCCCCCTACAGGCTGGTATTATAATATGTTACTCTCTACCTCCCCCTACAGGCTGGTATTATAATATGTTACTCTCTACCTCCCCCTACAGGCTGGTATTATAATATGTTACTCTCTACCTCCCCCTACAGGCTGGTATTATAATATGTTACTCTCTACCTCCCCCTACAGGCTGGTATTATAATATGTTACTCTCTACCTCCCCTACAGGCTGGTATTATAATATGTGACTCTCTACCTCCCCCTACAGGCTGGTATTATAATATGTTACTCTCTACCTCCCCCTACAGGCTTGTATTATAATATGTGACTCTCTACCTCCCCCTACAGGCTGGTATTATAATATGTGACTCTCTACCTCCCCCCTACAGGCTGGTATTATAATATGTGACTCTCTACCTCCCCCTACAGGCTGGTATTATAATATGTTACTCTCTACCTCCCCCTACAGGCTGGTATTATAATATGTTACTCTCTACCTCCCCCTATAGGCTGGTATTATAATATGTTACTCTCTACCTCCCTCTACAGGCTGGTATTATAATATGTTACTCTCTACCTCCCCCTACAGACTGGTATTATACTATGTTACTCTCTACCTCCCCCTACAGGCTGGTATTATAATACGTTACTCTCTACCTCCCTCTACAGGCTGGTATTATAATATCTTACTCTCTACCTCCCCCTACAGACTGGTATTATACTATGTTACTCTCTACCTCCCCCTACAGGCTGGTATAAAAATATGTTACTCTCTACCTCCCCCTATAGGCTGGTATTATAATATGTTACTCTCTACCTCCCTCTACAGGCTGGTATTATAATATGTTACTCTCTACCTCCCCCTACAGACTGGTATTATACTATGTTACTCTCTACCTCCCCCTACAGGCTGGTATTATAATATGTTACTCTCTACCTCCCTCTACAGGCTGGTATTATAATATCTTACTCTCTACCTCCCCCTACAGACTGGTATTATACTATGTTACTCTCTACCTCCCCCTACAGGCTGGTATAATAATATGTTACTCTCTACCTCCCCCTAGAGGCTGGTATTATAATATGTTACTCTCTACCTCCCCCTAGAGACTGGTATTATACTATGTTACTCTCTACCTCCCCCTACAGGCTGGTATTATAATATGTTACTCTCTACCTCCCCCTACAGGTTGGTATTATAATATGTGACTCTCTACCTCCCCCTACAGGCTGGTATTATAATATGTTACTCTCTACCTCCCCCTACAGGCTGGTATTATAATATGTTACTCTCTACCTCCCTCTACAGGCTGGTATTATAATATGTTACTCTCTACCTCCCCCTACAGACTGGTATTATACTATGTTACTCTCTACCTCCCCCTACAGGCTGGTATTATAATATGTTACTCTCTACCTCCCTCTACAGGCTGGTATTATAATATCTTACTCTCTACCTCCCCCTACAGACTGGTATAATAATATGTTACTCTCTACCTCCCCCTAGAGGCTGGTATTATAATTTGTTACTCTCTACCTCCCCCTAGAGACTGGTATTATACTATGTTACTCTCTACCTGCCCCTACAGGCTGGTATTATAATATGTTACTCTCTACCTCCCCCTACAGGATGGTATAATAATATGTTAATCTCTACCAATCGATTGATCAATCGGTCGAACAATTAACCCCGGCCCCTCCCCCAGCCACTATGTGGGCGTGGCATATCACCTTGGGGGTGTGGTTTCGAGCCGGGGGTGTGGCCTATTGGTGAGGGGGGAGTGGTTTGGAGCTGTGGGCTTGGCCTATCACCAAGGGGGTGTGGTTTGGAGCTATGGGCGTGGCCTATCGCCAAGGGGGGGTGTGGTTTAAGGCTAGGGGTGTGGCCTATCGCCATGGGGGCGTGGTTTGGTGCTGGGGACGTGGCCTGTCGGCTTGGGGCGAGGGGCTGTGGTTTGAAGCTGGGGGCGTGGCCTATCGCCATCGGGGCGTGGTTTGGAGCGGGGGGCGTGGCCTGTCGGCTTGGGGGCGTGGTTTACAGCAGTGGGACTCAAAAATAGCAGATCTACAAGCTCGTAGATCATAGCTCTACGAGCTTGTAGATCTGATATCGGCTGGGGGTGGGCGTGGCCTATCACCCCGGGGGGTGGGGTCTGAAGCTGTGGGCGGGGCCTATTGGCTTGGGGGCGAAAAAAATAGCAGATCTACAAGCTCGTAGAGCATAGCTCTACGAGCTTGTAGATCTGCTATTTTTGAGTCCCACTGCTGTATACCACGTCCCCAAGCCAACAAGCCACGCCCCCAGCTCCAAACCACATCCCCATGGCGATAGGCCACGCCCCCAGCTTCAAACCACACACCCCTCGCCGATAGAGGACAAGCACACGGCTTAAGACCCCAATCCAAGGGGAAAGGCCACGCCCCCAAGCCGACAGGCCCCGCCCCCCGCTCCAAACCACGCCCCCATGGCGATAGGCCACGCCCCCAGCTTCAAACCACAGCCCCCTCGCCGATAGAGGACAAACACACAGCTTAAAACCCCAATCCAAGGGGAAAGGCCACGCCCCCAAGCCAATAGGCCCCGCCCACAGCTTCAGACCCCACCCCCCGGGGTGATAGGCCACGCCCACCCCCAGCCGATATCAGATCTACAAGCTCGTAGAGCTATGATCTACGAGCTTGTAGATCTGCTATTTTTGAGTCCCACTGCTGTAAACCACGCCCCCAAGCCGATAAGCCAGGCCCCCAGCTTCAAACCACGCCTCCAAGCCGACAGGCCCCCGCCCACAGCTTCATACCCCACCCCCCGGGGTGATAGGCCACGCCCAACCCCAGCCGATATCAGATCTACAAGCTCGTAGAGCTATGCTCTACGAGCTTGTAGATCTGCTATTTTTGAGTCCCACTGCTGTATACCACGCCCCCAAGCCAACAAGCCACGCCCCCAGCTCCAAACCACGCCCCCATGGTGATAGGCCACGCCCCCAGCTTCAAACCACACACCCCTCGCCGATAGAGGACAAGCACACGGCTTAAGACCCCAATCCAAGGGGAAAGGCCACGCCCCCAAGCCGACAGGCCCCGCCCCCCGCTCCAAACCACGCCCCCATGGCGATAGGCCACGCCCCCAGCTTCAAACCACAGCCCCCTCGCCGATAGAGGACAAGCACACAGCTTAAAACCCCAATCCAAGGGGAAAGGCCACGCCCCCGGCTTGAAACCACGCCCCCAAGCCAATAAGCCCCGCCCACAGCTTCAGACCCCACCCCCCAGGGCGATAGGCAACGCCCAACCCCAGCCGATATCAGATCTACAAGCTCGTAGAGCTATTCTCTACGAGCTTGTAGATCTGCTATTTTTGAGTCCCACTGCTGTAAACCACGCCCCCAAGCCGACAGGCCACGCCCCCCGCTCCAAACCATGCCCCCATGGCGATAGGCCACGCCCCCAGCTTCAAACCACACACCCCTCGCCGATAGAGGACAAGCACACGGCTTAAGACCCCAATCCAACGGGAAAGGCCACGCCTCCAGCTTGAAACCACGCCCCCAAGCCAATAGGCCCCGCCCAGAGCTTCAGACCCCATCCCCCGGGGTGATAGGCCACGCCCACCCCCAGCCGATATCAGATCTACAAGCTCGTAGAGCTATGATCTACGAGCTTGTAGATCCGCTATTTTTGAGTCCCACTGCTGTAAACCACGCCCCCAAGCCGATAAGCCACGCCCCCAGCTTCAAACCACGCCTCCAAGCCGACAGGCCCCGCCCACAGCTTCAGACCCCACCCCCCGGGGTGATAGGCCACGCCCAACCCCAGCCGATATCAGATCTACAAGCTCGTAGAGCTATGATCTACGAGCTTGTAGATCTGCTATTTTTGAGTCCCACTGCTGTAAACCACGCCCCCAAGCCGACAGGCCACGCCCCCCGCTCCAAACCACGCCCCGATGGCGATAGGCCACGCCCCCAGCTTCAAACCACAGCCCCTCGCCCCAAGCCGACATGCCACGCCCCCAGCTCCAAACCACGCCCCATGTCGATAGGCTACGCCCCTAGCCTTAAACCACACCCCCTTGGCGATAGGCCACGCCCATAGCTCCAAACCACACCCCCTTGGTGATAGGCCAAGCCCACAGCTCCAAACCACTTCCCCCTCACCAATAGGCCACACCCCCGGCTCAAAACCACACCCCCAAGGTGATAGGCCACGCCCACATAGTGGCTGGGGGAGGGGCCGGGGTTAATTGTTCGACCGATTGATCAATCGATTGGTAGAGAGTAACATATTATTATACCAGCCTGTAGGGGGAGGTAGAGAGTAACATATTATAATACCAGCCTGTAGGGGGAGGTAGAGAGTCACATATTATAATACCAACCTGTAGGGGGAGGTAGAGAGTAACATATTATAATACCAGCCTGTAGGGGGAGGTAGAGAGTAACATAGTATAATACCAGTCTCTAGGGGGAGGTAGAGAGTAACATATTATAATACCAGCCTTTAGGGGGAGGTAGAGAGTAACATATTATTATACCAGCCTGTAGGGGGAGGTAGAGAGTAACATAGTATAATACCAGTCTGTAGGGGGAGGTAGAGAGTAAGATATTATAATACCAGCCTGTAGAGGGAGGTAGAGAGTAACATATTATAATACCAGCCTGTAGGGGGAGGTAGAGAGTAACATAGTATAATACCAGTCTGTAGGGGGAGGTAGAGAGTAACATATTATAATACCAGCCTGTAGAGGGAGGTAGAGAGTAACATATTATAATACTAGCCTGTAGGGGGAGGTAGAGAGTAACATATTATAATACCAGCCTGTAGGGGGAGGTAGAGAGTCACATATTATAATACCAACCTGTAGGGGGAGGTAGAAAGTAACATATTATAATACCAGCCTGTAGGGGGAGGTAGAGAGTCACATATTAGAGAGTAACATATTATAATACCAGCCTGTAGGGGGAGGTAGAGAGTCACATATTATAATACCAGCCTGTAGGGGAGGTAGAGAGTAACATATTATAATACCAGCCTGTAGGGGGAGGTAGAGAGTAACATATTATAATACCAGCCTGTAGGGGGAGGTAGAGAGTAACATATTATAATACCAGCCTGTAGGAGGAGGTAGAGAGTAACATATTATAATACCAGCCTGTAGAGGGAGGTAGAGAGTAACATATTATAATACCAGCCTGTAGGGGGAGGTAGAGAGTAACATATGATAATACCAGCCTGTAGGGGGAGGTAGAGAGTAACATATTATAGTACCAGCCTGTAGGGGGAGGTAGAGAGTCACATATTATAATACCAGCCTGTAGGGGAGGTAGAGAGTAACCTATTATAATACCAGCCTGTAGGGGGAGGTAGAGAGTCACATATTATAATACCAGCCTGTAGGGGAAAATGTCACCAAAGTGCTTATCTCAGCCCAAAAATGCTATTTTGAGCCACGATTTTTTAAAGAAAGTGGGTGTCAGTTTTGTCTGAAGGAAGGCATTAGGGCTCATGTATTTTGTGTTGGGCTCCTAAAACCCACTTTTAGAGACCTCACAAAGTCAGCAGCCACTTAGAATGTACTGGGAACAAGTTACAGGAAAATGTCACCAAAGTGCTTATCTCAGTCTAAAAATGCTATTTTGACCCAAGATTTTTTTAAGAAAGTGGGTGTCAGTTTTGTCTGAAAGAAGGCATTAGGGCTCATGTATTTTGTGTTGGGCTCCTAAAACCCACTTTTAGAGACCTCACAAAGTCAGCAGCCACTTAGAATGTACTGGGAACAAGTTACAGGAAAATGTCACCAAAGTGATTATCTCAGTCTGAAAATGCTATTTTGACCCAAGATTTTTTAAAGAAAGTGGGTGTCAGTTTTGTCTGAAGGAAGGCATTAGGGCTCATGTATTTTGTGTTGGGCTCCTAAAACCCACTTTTACAGACCTCACAAAGTCAGCAGCCACTTAAAATGTACTGGGAACAAGTTACAGGAAAATGTCACCAAAGTGCTTATCTCAGCCCAAAAATGCTATTTTGAGCCACGATTTTTTAAGGAAAGTGGGTGTCAGTTTTGTCTGAAGGAAGGCATTAGGGCTCATGTATTTTGTGTTGGGCTCCTAAAACCCACTTTTAGAGACCTCACAAAGTCAGCAGCCACTTAGAATGTACTGGGAACAAGTTACAGGAAAATGTCACCAAAGTGCTTATCTCAGTCTAAAAATGCTATTTTGACCCAAGATTTTTTTAAGAAAGTGGGTGTCAGTTTTGTCTGAAAGAAGGCATTAGGGCTCATGTATTTTGTGTTGGGCTCCTAAAACCCACTTTTAGAGACCTCACAAAGTCAGCAGCCACTTAGAATGTACTGGGAACAAGTTACAGGAAAATGTCACCAAAGTGCTTATCTCAGTCTAAAAATGCTATTTTGACCCAAGATTTTTTTAAGAAAGTGGGCGTCAGTTTTGTCTGAAAGAAGGCATTAGGGCTCATGTATTTTGTGTTGGGCTCCTAAAACCCAATTTTACAGACCTCACAAAGTCAGCAGCCACTTAAAATGTACTGGGAACAAGTTACAGGAAAATGTCACCAAAGTGCTTATCTCAGCCCAAAAATGCTATTTTGAACCACGATTTTTTAAAGAAAGTGGGTGTCAGTTTTGTCTGAAGGAAGGCATTAGGGCTCATGTATTTTGTGTTGGGCTCCTAAAACCCACTTTTAGAGACCTCACAAAGTCAGCAGCTACTTAGAATGTACTGGGAACAAGTTACAGGAAAATGTCACCAAAGTGCTTATCTCAGTCTAAAAATGCTATTTTGACCCAAGATTTTTTTAAGAAAGTGGGTGTCAGTTTTGTCTGAAGGAAGGCATTAGGGCTCATGTATTTTGTGTTGGGCTCCTAAAACCCACTTTTACAGACCTCACAAAGTCAGCAGCCACTTAAAATGTACTGGGAACAAGTTACAGGAAAATGTGACCAAAGTGCTTATCTCAGCCCAAAAATGCCATTTTGAGCCACGATTTTTTAAAGAAAGTGGGTGTCAGTTTTGTATGAAGGAAGGCATTGGGGCTCATGTATTTTGTGTTGGGCTCCTAAAACCCACTTTTAGAGACCTCACAAAGTCAGCAGCCACTTAGAATGTACTGGGAACAAGTTACAGGAAAATGTCAAAATAGCATTTTTAGGCTGAGATAAGCACTTTGGTGACACTTTCCTGTAACTTGTTCCCAGTACATTCTAAGTGGCTGCTGACTTTGTGAGGTCTCTAAAAGTGGGTTTTAGGAGCCCAACACAAAATACATGAGCCCTAATGCCTTCCTTCAGACAAAACTGACACCCACTTTCTTAAAAATACGTATTATAATATGTGACTCTCTACCTCCCCCTACAGGCTGGTATTATAATATGTTACTCTCTACCTCCCCCTACAGGCTGGTATTATAATATGTGACTCTCTACCTCCCCCTACAGGCTGGTATTATAATATGTTACTCTCTACCTCCCCCTACAGGCTGGTATTATAATATGTTACTCTCTACCTCCCCCTACAGGTTGGTATTATAATATGTGACTCTCTACCTCCCCCTACAGGCTGGTATTATAATATGTTACTCTCTACCTCCCCCTACAGGCTGGTATTATAATATGTTACTCTCTACCTCCCCCTACAGGCTGGTATTATAATATGTTACTCTCTACCTCCCCCTACAGGCTGGTATTATAATATGTTACTCTCTACCTCCCCCTACAGGCTGGTATTATAATATGTTACTCTCTACCTCCCCTACAGGCTGGTATTATAATATGTGACTCTCTACCTCCCCCTACAGGCTGGTATTATAATATGTTACTCTCTACCTCCCCCTACAGGCTGGTATTATAATATGTGACTCTCTACCTCCCCCTACAGGCTGGTATTATAATATGTGACTCTCTACCTCCCCCCTACAGGCTGGTATTATAATATGTGACTCTCTACCTCCCCCTACAGGCTGGTATTATAATATGTTACTCTCTACCTCCCCCTACAGGCTGGTATTATAATATGTTACTCTCTACCTCCCCCTATAGGCTGGTATTATAATATGTTACTCTCTACCTCCCTCTACAGGCTGGTATTATAATATGTTACTCTCTACCTCCCCCTACAGACTGGTATTATACTATGTTACTCTCTACCTCCCCCTACAGGCTGGTATTATAATATGTTACTCTCTACCTCCCTCTACAGGCTGGTATTATAATATCTTACTCTCTACCTCCCCCTACAGACTGGTATTATACTATGTTACTCTCTACCTCCCCCTACAGGCTGGTATAATAATATGTTACTCTCTACCTCCCCCTATAGGCTGGTATTATAATATGTTACTCTCTACCTCCCTCTACAGGCTGGTATTATAATATGTTACTCTCTACCTCCCCCTACAGACTGGTATTATACTATGTTACTCTCTACCTCCCCCTACAGGCTGGTATTATAATATGTTACTCTCTACCTCCCTCTACAGGCTGGTATTATAATATCTTACTCTCTACCTCCCCCTACAGACTGGTATTATACTATGTTACTCTCTACCTCCCCCTACAGGCTGGTATAATAATATGTTACTCTCTACCTCCCCCTAGAGGCTGGTATTATAATATGTTACTCTCTACCTCCCCCTAGAGACTGGTATTATACTATGTTACTCTCTACCTCCCCCTACAGGCTGGTATTATAATATGTTACTCTCTACCTCCCCCTACAGGTTGGTATTATAATATGTGACTCTCTACCTCCCCCTACAGGCTGGTATTATAATATGTTACTCTCTACCTCCCCCTACAGGCTGGTATTATAATATGTTACTCCCTACCTCCCTCTACAGGCTGGTATTATAATATGTTACTCTCTACCTCCCCCTACAGACTGGTATTATACTATGTTACTCTCTACCTCCCCCTACAGGCTGGTATTATAATATGTTACTCTCTACCTCCCTCTACAGGCTGGTATTATAATATCTTACTCTCTACCTCCCCCTACAGACTGGTATTATACTATGTTACTCTCTACCTCCCCCTACAGGCTGGTATAATAATATGTTACTCTCTACCTCCCCCTAGAGGCTGGTATTATAATTTGTTACTCTCTACCTCCCCCTAGAGACTGGTATTATACTATGTTACTCTCTACCTCCCCCTACAGGCTGGTATTATAATATGTTACTCTCTACCTCCCCCTACAGGCTGGTATTATAATATGTGACTCTCTACCTCCCCCTACAGGCTGGTATTATAATATGTTACTCTCTACCTCCCCCTACAGGCTGGTATTATAATATGTTACTCTATACCTCCCCCTACAGGCTGGTATTATAATATGTTACTCTCTACCTCCCCCTACAGGCTGGTATTATACTATGTTACTCTCTACCTCCCCCTAAAGGCTGGTATTATAATATGTTACTCTCTACCTCCCCCTACAGGATGGTATAATAATATGTTAATCTCTACCAATCGATTGATCAATCGGTCGAACAATTAACCCCGGCCCCTCCCCCAGCCACTATGTGGGCGTGGCATATCACCTTGGGGGTGTGGTTTCGAGCCGGGGGTGTGGCCTATTGGTGAGGGGGGAGTGGTTTGGAGCTGTGGGCTTGGCCTATCACCAAGGGGGTGTGGTTTGGAGCTATGGGCGTGGCCTATCGCCAAGGGGGGGTGTGGTTTAAGGCTAGGGGTGTGGCCTATCGCCATGGGGGCGTGGTTTGGTGCTGGGGACGTGGCCTGTCGGCTTGGGGCGAGGGGCTGTGGTTTGAAGCTGGGGGCGTGGCCTATCGCCATCGGGGCGTGGTTTGAAGCTGGGGGCGTGGCTTATCGGCTTGGGGGCGTGGTTTACAGCAGTGGGACTCAAAAATAGCAGATCTACAAGCTCGTAGATCATAGCTCTACGAGCTTGTAGATCTGATATCGGCTGGGGGTGGGCGTGGCCTATCACCCCGGGGGGTGGGGTCTGAAGCTGTGGGCGGGGCCTATTGGCTTGGGGGCGAAAAAAATAGCAGATCTACAAGCTCGTAGAGCATAGCTCTACGAGCTTGTAGATCTGCTATTTTTGAGTCCCACTGCTGTATACCACGCCCCCAAGCCAACAAGCCACGCCCCCAGCTCCAAACCACATCCCCATGGCGATAGGCCACGCCCCCAGCTTCAAACCACACACCCCTCGCCGATAGAGGACAAGCACACGGCTTAAGACCCCAATCCAAGGGGAAAGGCCACGCCCCCAAGCCGACAGGCCCCGCCCCCCGCTCCAAACCACGCCCCCATGGCGATAGGCCACGCCCCCAGCTTCAAACCACAGCCCCCTCGCCGATAGAGGACAAGCACACAGCTTAAAACCCCAATCCAAGGGGAAAGGCCACGCCCCCGGCTTGAAACCACGCCCCCAAGCCAATAGGCCCCGCCCACAGCTTCAGACCCCACCCCCCGGGGTGATAGGCCACGCCCACCCCCAGCCGATATCAGATCTACAAGCTCGTAGAGCTATGATCTACGAGCTTGTAGATCTGCTATTTTTGAGTCCCACTGCTGTAAACCACGCCCCCAAGCCGATAAGCCACGCCCCCAGCTTCAAACCACGCCTCCAAGCCGACAGGCCCCCGCCCAAAGCTTCATACCCCACCCCCCGGGGTGATAGGCCACGCCCAACCCCAGCCGATATCAGATCTACAAGCTCGTAGAGCTATGCTCTACGAGCTTGTAGATCTTCTATTTTTGAGTCCCACTGCTGTATACCACGCCCCCAAGCCAACAAGCCACGCCCCCAGCTCCAAACCACGCCCCCATGGCGATAGGCCACGCCCCCAGCTTCAAACCACACACCCCTCGCCGATAGAGGACAAGCACACGGCTTAAGACCCCAATCCAAGGGGAAAGGCCACGCCCCCAAGCCGACAGGCCCCGCCCCCCGCTCCAAACCACGCCCCCATGGCGATAGGCCACGCCCCCAGCTTCAAACCACAGCCCCCTCGCCGATAGAGGACAAGCACACAGCTTAAAACCCCAATCCAAGGGGAAAGGCCACGCCCCCGGCTTGAAACCACGCCCCCAAGCCAATAAGCCCCGCCCACAGCTTCAGACCCCACCCCCCAGGGCGATAGGCCACGCCCAACCCCAGCCGATATCAGATCTACAAGCTCGTAGAGCTATGCTCTACGAGCTTGTAGATCTGCTATTTTTGAGTCCCACTGCTGTAAACCACGCCCCCAAGCCGACAGGCCACGCCCCCCGCTCCAAACCATGCCCCCATGGCGATAGGCCACGCCCCCAGCTTCAAACCACACACCCAAGCACACGGCTTTAAACCACAATCCAAGGTGATAGGCCACGCCCCCAAGCCGACAGGCCACGCCCACAGCTCCAAACCACCCCCCCCCCCCGGGTGATAGGACACGCCCACAGCTCCAAACCACTCCCTCTTCACCGATAGGCCACGCCCCCGGCTTCAAACCACACACCCCGAAGCGATAGGCCACGCCCACAGAGCGGGTAGGGGAGGGCCCGGGGGGCGGGGTTAAGTGTTCGACCGATCAAACCGATCAATTGATCGATCGATCGATCAGTGCAGCCTCTATGGCTTGGATTGTGGAAAAATCTCTCCAAATGACTATGTCCAGAAGTCAAAATCTGTGAAAATGACTATGTCCAGAAGTCAAAACGGCGAAAGATGGGGTTTTGCCCGGCTCTCCACGCGGCCCCGGGGAGCCTCCGGCCCCCACCGGGGTGCCCAGCCAGAGCCCAGCTAAGTCCTCTACCTGGCTCTCCATCCGAACCCGGGGACCCACTCTTAAGCACCCCCCCCGGAGTCTGGACCCACAGCCGCGGGCGCTAGTTGCCCGGGGACAGGGGAGTATAAGCCAATTTCGGCCCGGGGACAGGGGGGTACAAATCCATTTATATCCCTGAATTCTTCTAAGTCGAAACTGCAGAAGATGCAGTTTTGCGGGGCCCCCCACGCCAAACCGAGGCCCCTTAAGAGGACAGCACTCTGCCAGGTGTAACCAAAGTCATGCCTGGTTCCGTGTTCCGCAGCCCACCTGAGCTTTCTACGCTGTAGCGCCCCCTGGTGCTTCTCCAAAGTGTCCGATATTTCACTTTTTTTTTTTTTAAGGATGCTTTCCTTAGGGAAAAAAAAAAGTTATCATTGTCCTTTTGGCATCAGTGTCCTTTTGGCATCAGTGTCCTTTTGGCACTTATAGGTTCCAAACATAACCCCAGTTATCATTGGCCTTTTGGCATTAGTGTCCTTTTGGCATCAGTGTCCTTTTGGCATCAATGTCCTTTTGGCATCAGTGTCCTTTTAGCATCAGTGTCCTTTTGGCACTTATCATTGTCCTTTTGGCATTAGTGTCCTTTTAGCATCAGTGTCCTTTTGGCACTTATCATTGTCCTTTTGGCATTAGTGTCCTTTTGGCATCAGTGTCCTTTTGGCATCAATGTCCTTTTGGCATCAGTGTCCTTTTAGCATCAGTGTCCTTTTGGCACTTATCATTGTCCTTTTGGCATTAGTGTCCTTTTAGCATCAGTGTCCTTTTGGCACTTATCATTGTCCTTTTGGCATTAGTGTCCTTTTAGCATCAGTGTCCTTTTGGCACTTATCATTGTCCTTTTGGCATTAGTGTCCTTTTAGCATCAGTGTCCTTTTGGCACTTATCATTGTCCTTTTGGCATTAGTGTCCTTTTAGCATCAGTGTCCTTTTGGCATCAATGTCCTTTTGGCATCAGTGTCCTTTTAGCATCAGTGTCCTTTTGGCACTTATCATTGTCCTTTTGGCATTAGTGTCCTTTTAGCATCAGTGTCCTTTTGGCACTTATCATTGTCCTTTTGGCATTAGTGTCCTTTTAGCATCAGTGTCCTTTTGGCACTTATCATTGTCCTTTTGGCATTAGTGTCCTTTTAGCATCAGTGTCCTTTTGGCACTTATCATTGTCCTTTTGGCATTAGTGTCCTTTTAGCATCAGTGTCCTTTTGGCACTTATCATTGTCCTTTTGGCATTAGTGTCCTTTTAGCATCAGTGTCCTTTTGGCACTTATCATTGTCCTTTTGGCATTAGTGTCCTTTTAGCATCAGTGTCCTTTTGGCACTTATCATTGTCCTTTTGGCATTAGTGTCCTTTAAGCATCAGTGTCCTTTTGGCACTTATCATTGTCCTTTTGGCATTAGTGTCCTTTTGGCATCAGTGTCCTTTTGGCACTTATCATTGTCCTTTTGGCATTAGTGTCCTTTTGGCATCAGTGTCCTTTTGGCATCAATGTCCTTTTGGCATCAGTGTCCTTTTAGCATCAGTGTCCTTTTGGCACTTATCATTGTCCTTTTGGCATTAGTGTCCTTTTAGCATCAGTGTCCTTTTGGCACTTATCATTGTCCTTTTGGCATTAGTGTCCTTTTAGCATCAGTGTCCTTTTGGCATTAGTGTCCTTTTGGCATCAGTGTCCTTTTGGCATCAATGTCCTTTTGGCATCAGTGTCCTTTTAGCATCAGTGTCCTTTTGGCACTTATCATTGTCCTTTTGGCATTAGTGTCCTTTTAGCATCAGTGTCCTTTTGGCATCAATGTCCTTTTGGCATTAGTGTCCTTTTAGCATCAGTGTCCTTTTGGCACTTATCATTGTCCTTTTGGCATTAGTGTCCTTTTAGCATCAGTGTCCTTTTGGCACTTATCATTGTCCTTTTGGCATTAGTGTCCTTTTGGCATCAGTGTCCTTTTGGCATCAATGTCCTTTTGGCATCAGTGTCCTTTTAGCATCAGTGTCCTTTTGGCACTTATCATTGTCCTTTTGGCATCAGTGTCCTTTTAGCATCAGTGTCCTTTTGGCACTTATCATTGTCCTTTTGGCATTAGTGTCCTTTTGGCATCAGTGTCCTTTTGGCACTTATAGGTTACAAACATAACCCCAGTTATCATTGGCCTTTTGGCATTAGTGTCCTTTTGGCATCAGTGTCCTTTTGGCATCAATGTCCTTTTGGCATCAGTGTCCTTTTGGCATCAGTGTCCTTTTGGCATCAGTGTCCTTTTGGCATCATTGTCCTTTTGGCACCAGTGTCCTTTTGGCACTGGCCTTTTGGCACTACAAAACTCGCTGCTGCCCCCCAAAGGGATGTGACTGCAGGTACCTTTTGCCAAATGGACACAACTTACTAGCCAAAAAGACTGTCTTTTTGGCAAAAAATGCCAAAAAGACAGTCTTTTTGGCACTTGCCTAATACCCAAAAGGACAAAAAGTCAGAATTATCTCCAACGCGGCGGTCTGCGTTGACTTTTTGTCTTTTTGGCATTGGGCTTATTAGCCAAAAGGACACAAAATTCCTGCCAAACGGACACCTTTCCCTTACGTGTTGTTTAAGCTACTTTACAGAAGCCGACATAGCATGATTTGGCGTGGCCTATTTGCCTGATCTTCTCTGTATCGCTCCAATTTCCGCTCATTCCTATGGTGGGTCCCAATCTTCTCTGTATCGTTCCAATTTGTGTCCTATTTGTCCTATTTGCCTGATCTTCTCTGTATCGCTCCAATTTCCGCTCATTCCTATGGTGGGTCCCAATCTTCTCTGTATCGTTCCAATTTGTGTCCTATTTGTCCTATTTGCCTGATCTTCTCTGTATCGCTCCAATTTCCGCTCGCGCAAGGATGACACGCAAATTCGTGAAGCTTTCCTCATTTTTAACTATTTTGAGGAAATAGAGAAAAAAAAATATTTTAGATTTTTTAAAATTATTTTTCGACATTTTTTAATGCTTCAAAGTCCCCCCAAGTGGCCCCCGAGGTGATAGGCCACGCCCACAGCTCCAAACCACGCCCCCATGGTGATAGGCCACGCCCCCAGCTTCAAACCACACCCCCCTCGCCGATAGAGGACAAGCACACGGCTTTAAACCACAATCCAAGGTGATAGGCCACGCCCCCAGGCCGATAAGCCCCGCCCACAGCTCCACAACACGCCCCCATGGTGATAGGCCACGCCCCCAGCTTCAAACCACACCCCGCTCGCCGAGAGAGGACAAGCACACGGCTTTAAACCACAATCCAAGGTGATAGGCCACGCCCCCAGGCCGATAAGCCACGCCCACAGCTCCAAAACACGCCCCATGGTGATAGGCCACGCCCCCAGCTTCAAACCACACCCCCCTCGCCGAGAGAGGACAAGCACACGGCTTAAAACCACAATCCAAGGTGATAGGCCACGCCCCCAGGCTGATAAGCCACGCCCATGGCTCCAAAACACGCCCCCATGGTGATAGGCCACGCCCCCAGCTTCAAACCACACCCCCCTCGCCGAGAGAGGACAAGCACACGGCTTAAAACCCCAATCCAAGGTGATAGGCCACGCCCCCAGGCCGATAAGCCACGCCCACGGCTCCAAAACACGCCCCCATGGTGATAGGCCACGCCCCCAGCTTCAAACCACACCCCCCTCGCCGAGAGAGGACAAGCACACGGCTTAAAACCCCAGTCCAAGGTGATAGGCCACGCCCCCAGGCCGATAAGCCACGCCCACAGCTGCAAAACACGCCCCCATGGCGATAGGCCACGCCCCCAGCTTCAAACCACACCCCCCTCGCCGATAGAGGACAAGCACACGGCTTTAAACCACAATCCAAGGTGATAGGCCACGCCCCCAAGCCGACAGGCCACGCCCACAGCTCCAAACCACCCCCCCCCCGGGTGATAGGACACGCCCACAGCTCCAAACCACTCCCTCCTCACCGATAGGCCACGCCCCCGGCTTCAAACCACACCCCCCGAAGCGATAGGCCACGCCCACAGAGCGGGTAGGGGAGGGCCCGGGGGGCGGGGTTAAGTGTTCGACCGATCAAACCGATCAATCGATCGATCGATCGATCAGTGCAGCCTCTATGGCTTGGATTGTGGAAAAATCTCTCCAAATGACTATGTCCAGAAGTCAAAATCTGTGAAAATGACTATGTCCAGAAGTCAAAACGGCGAAAGATGGGGTTTTGCCCGGCTCTCCACGCGGCCCCGGGGAGCCTCCGGCCCCCACCGGGGTGCCCAGCCAGAGCCCAGCTAAGTCCTCTACCTGGCTCTCCATCCGAACCCGGGGACCCACTCTTAAGCACCCCCCCCGGAGTCTGGACCCACAGCCGCGGGCGCTAGTTGCCCGGGGACAGGGGAGTATAAGCCAATTTCGGCCCGGGGACAGGGGGGTACAAATCCATTTATATCCCTGAATTCTTCTAAGTCGAAACTGCAGAAGATGCAGTTTTGCGGGGCCCCCCACGCCAAACCAAGGCCCCTTAAGAGGACAGCACTCTGCCAGGTGTAACCAAAGTCATGCCTGGTTCCGTGTTCCGCAGCCCACCTGAGCTTTCTACGCTGTAGCGCCCCCTGGTGCTTCTCCAAAGTGTCCGATATTTCACTTTTTTTTTTCTTTTTTTTTTTTAAGGATGCTTTCCTTAGGGAAAAAAAAAAAGTTATCATTGTCCTTTTGGCATCAGTGTCCTTTTGGCATCAGTGTCCTTTTGGCACTTATAGGTTAAAAACATAACCCCAGTTATCATTGGCCTTTTGGCATTAGTGTCCTTTTGGCATCAGTGTCCTTTTGGCATCAATGTCCTTTTGGCATTATAATGGAAATAATATGAAAACTACACTATTGCCTGTATGATTATGGTTATAAACTTCTATGAGCCTTCTAAAGAAAGGACATTTGCACACTCTGCTGTTTCTAGGTCTATTTACAGAGTTTGTAGTAGTAGACAGACCGTGTTCTCACCTGTTGGTATCCTGTCAGAGTAACTATTTCTAAATAGAGCCATGTATGACTCTGTCCACTAACCACACCTCCAGCTATTTGTGTTCTCTTCTTGTGTATAAAGGAAACACACAACTGAGCAATCGGGAGGCTGCATGTAGGCAGTCTCCGAGAGCTCTCGTATAGTATAATAAATATATACTGATTCATCCACTCTACTCTCTGTGGAATTATTTCTTTTATATTAATGTGAAGTTTATATTTTTCCATAACAGATGGCGCTGTGAGCAGGGTGTATCTACTGTCCGTCAGCACTCTCTTTTCCAGGATGTCAGTAATAGCGCTACAAGGCAAATCCATCACTCACAAACGCAGCGATGGGCCTGTGGATCAGAGGTGCTGACCGGCAGAGACTACACTCCAAACGAACTACGGGTAAGAGTGGTATGACCCAATATATATGCTAAGGATATTGTATTGATACAATCAATTGTGTTAAACTAGGTCCCCTAAAAGAAAAAAAAAAAAAAAAAAAAAAAAGGGGGGAGCCGTCCGTGAAAGTCGGAAAATACCTGTACTCCGGTGCAAAGTCCTTAAAAGGAAATTAGGTCGTGTAAGACGAGCCGTCCGTGAAAGTCGGAAAATACCTGTACTCCGGTGCAAAGTCCTTAAAAGGAAACTGTAGGTCGTGTAAGACGAGCCGTCCGTGAGATTCGGTAAATACCTGTACGAACTGTACAAAGTCCTTAGCCGGAAACGGTGTGGAAAAAGGGAAAAAATATATATATAGTTAAGTGATGGTTTTTATCTAGGAACAATTACAGTAGGTGTTTACCTCTATTCTGCTTTTTTGTCTCTGGTTGTGGAAACAAACAACTCAAATGGGAAGATAAATGGAGGATGGTAAACAGCAAGAAATTAGTTCATAGGTTCTGTTAACTTTGCATAAGACTCGAGCAGCTGGTGTGTATGTGTATACAGGATGAAAGTGTGCGTAGGCCTACATGTATGAATGTAAGAATAAGTCAAATAGTAATATCCACTATGTAATATGAGTAGGAACAGTCTGTATGTTGGAGTAAACACAGACATAGATAGAGGAGTGACAATATTGTGAGTATATTAGCAGTTGTCATCTAACAGTCTTAGAACTGGAAGATCTACAAGCAGACCCCCTGCAATGTTGTCAATCAGCTGTTTTTAAACATAGACGGATAGATAGGATTTAATGGTTAATGGGAGCTTTGTTGTCATATTCAAGGAGACAAAGTGACGTGATTATAGTGGAGGTTAATATGACTATATTACCCCTTATAAGTATAATAAAATAGAAGTCAAATATTTAACCAGTATCCCTGCTAATCAAGGAAAGGGAAGAAAAAGGAGAAAATTGTACTCAAATAGAGTATGTCAACGTACTTAGTTACCTTCCTTATTTTGGAAGAGATAGGTCATTTTGTAACTGCCGTCTTATTTTTTCCTTGGTATCTTACACTACAGAAAAGGTTAGTGGTTAGTTCTAGGGATACTCCCAGTATAGATAGTAAAGTTTCAGGGTGAGAGAGACAGTATGCAGGAAGTAATGAGTGTTTCAGCTTCTCCCCCTCACAGCAACCAAGGGTCCAGAATTGATGCCCACTGGGTGGTAATGATAGGAAACACCACTTAAGTGAGGAGCCTAGGTGAGTGTCAAATTTGTTTAAACATTGCACAGAAATTTCCCAGAAACAGTGGGGACTAGATCATTATTGTAAGAGTAGATTATGATTATTTTTTGTAAATTGTAGTAATAGGTGAAGTTGTGGCATTAGTGTCAGAGTACTGTATCATAAATCTGGGGATAGTTGGGTGCTGGTCTATTTGAAGAGCTATACCCATCTAATAGAGTGATAGATCTATCCAATCTGGATGAATTATTCAATTTGGTTGAAGGTTGTGCTGCTTTGGTCATATGGACAAGCCAAATACTTTACGACAAGAATGCCATGAGGGTAACAAAGTAAAGTTGATTCACTGCTGCATAGGAGCATTTGTATATAACATTATATGAACATGGACTTTAGTAATAGGAGTGACACACATAACTGTTGCAATAATAGTAACTTCATGACAGTTGCGACTGGAGAGACATAAAGTGTACTGTAGTTTACATAGCCTGCTTACTGCGTGTCCATCAAATGCTCTACCTATCACATCGTGCTATTACTAAGGAGAGGACAATGCAGTCACACTTGCAGTCTAATCGTCAAATAGACTGTGTCCGCATCTCAGACAGAATGTGTTGGAATGGGGCCAACACGATGACACTGAAATGGAATCTTTTCCAGTGACATTTTGGGACTGACAGGAGCAGATTTCAGTGACCTAGGAGGCAATGGACAGGTGGCTTTCTTTATGTGGCTTGCAACATGGAGGACTCTGAACAAGCATTCCTGAGGCACATGCATTAGGGTGGGACATGCATCGACTCAACAGCCATGATGAACTAATGAAATGACTTTTCTTTTCTTTTCATGGGACTGTTAGCTGTTGTCCTCTATGTGAGGTGCGGGTGTGATGGTGTTGCATTGGTGGTCTCACAGTGAGTAGGTGAGTAGCAGGCTTATTAGTTTAGGCCTATGAACATAATGTAAAAATTTAAAAATCCCGGACAAGTTTAGGCCTATAGAGATAATGTATTGACGATCCCTGAAAATGAATGTCAATGAATGTCTATAGCTACATAGTCTTAAGATTTCGGAGGCGAGATGCTTTTATTTGACAGAAACAAGTGGCTTGTCGATATGATCAGATGGTATGCTATTAAATCAACTATCAAATTATCATAAACATACTAAATGAAAAATCTATAGAGCAATTATAGTGTGTAAGTGTATGTTGCTCACACTGAATTTGGAGTATTTACAATATACATTTCTGATGGCTAATACTACTTTAGGGAAAGAAAATTTATGAGACATACAAAACGCATCTCTAGCACGAAAATGCAAACTTGCATGCAGAGAGGAGATGCCACAGAGTGTATTTGTGAGTTGCTTTGTGGTCTGACCAATAATAGCCAGATCACAGCTGTTGTGGCCCCCACAGGGGCCACACTCAACAACAATAAGAGTATTTGGGAGACTATATTAAGACAGCAGTTTCTTCGTGTGACGACTACAATGTCAGTAATTGAAGAGGTTAGGAATAGGGTTTGTTATTAAGGATAGATAGAATAGGGAGAGACAAGTCAGAGTGCAGGAGTATATAAGTTGAATCATACTGTCATCCAGTACAGGGTTATTTCATGAGTCCTGTAGCAGTGGTGTAAGAAGTACTCACATTTGACTTGGGTAAAACTATCAATACACCAAGGTAGAGATACTTTGTTACAAGTATAAGGCCTGTATTCGCAATGTTACTTAAATAAAAATATAAAAGTATTAGCATCAAAATATACTTAAAGTACCAAAAGTAAAAGTACTGCAAAGTTTGAAAATAGCATATCTACATGCTCACAACGTGTTGCAATGTGAACTGGATTGACTATTTTCAAATAGCCTATGTATAAAATAGGGCTAAAGTGGTTAATGTATATTTAAATTTATATCTGCAAAGTTCTAGTAACCAAAAGTTTTCAAATAAGTGTAGTGGACAAAGGAAAAGTGTTGAGAATTGGCAATAAAAAATTTACTTCAGGACATTACTTGAGTAAATGTACTTGGTTACTTCACACCACTGTCCTATAGTAGGATACTGTGGCACAAGGTAATTAGCTCCACTGTAAGAAGTATCAGTCACTTCAGTTTTTGTCTATACAAAACTTATCTCATCCTTGTTGGTGTAATGTAATTATACACTGGGAGAGAGTGAAGATAAAGAAGTATAGACTGATAAAAAGTATAATATTGCTGAAAAAGACTACATATTGAACTAGTAGTACATGTATATAATATATGTCATACGTGAAGAACCTTTAGTGATAAAATAATGTAATAACCTACTATAGGATACATCGAGTGTACATTCCTACATTGGTTCAGTGCTTCTCAAAGAGGGGAGTAGGCTATTAGGAAAGGGGGGTAGTACAAAAGTAGGCTTTGTTTTTGTCACCTGTTTTCAGTCCTTTTCAGTTATTATTGGCCAGTGGGTCCCCTGCTGGGTCAGTGAGCAGCTGATCCCTGCTGAGTCATCAGTGAACAGTTAAGAATGGAGATAATGAATAGCCAAATATTGTGGAAAATATTATATACAGTCATGATGAAGGAGAAGGAGGAAAATTTATTAGGAGATATTTGAGCAGAGTAACAGCATCACCAATCAGTATGTGTCCTTAGTGTGAGGCAGTGTATTTAACAATACACCCCCTGGACATGACACTAGTGTGTCACAGGGACGGACCCCAATCCAAACCTTAATGCTGAGTGCAAGGCAGGGGGGCATTGGGTCCCATTTTTAGAGTTTTTGGTGTGACTAGGCCGGGTGTGAGCTGACCTCCCGGTCTCGGGGCGGACACTCTGAGGCCACAAGGCCACGAGTTGGTATTCAAGGATGCGGAGCAAGTCTGATGAGAATGGATGATACCCGGGTATGTGAACTTGTATGAGTGGACCAGGGGTGTCTCTCAAGTAGTTTTTTAAGGAAGGCAAATGGTTTGAGAATCACTGGTATGTTTGGAAGAATGTTGAATGCATTACAACCACAGTTTTGGTAAAACTAAAAGGTACAAGTTTATAATGGATGGTTTCTGAGTAATGAGAACTTTGAGGTGAAAGAAAATCATGCTAACCAAATTGCTGTTTTTCTAATAGGAAGCCTGATATCTGGTTACAAATGTTGTACGTCATTCTAATGCTAATTGGATTTTTCCTACTTGTCAAGGGGAGGACCAATCTTGGACCGATGCTCTTTTTCAGGTGCAGAGTTATGGATGGCGGGTATCTTTGCAATACTGTGTTGTGGTGAAATGTTAATAAGCATTTATTTCCCTTCCATCGTATGGGTCTTGTTAATATGGAGAAATGAACTAACTCTACTAAAAACCTAACATGTCTAAAACAATGAATGTTAGTGCGATGCATTGTGAGGTCTGTGGACAAAATGCAATTACAGGAGATGTTGAAGTTCAACATTACGTCTGCAGTGGTAAGACAACACTCCCACTAATGAACAACTGGAGGTATGGAAATGTAACAGATTTCATCCATTATTGAAAATATGTATTGTGACATATTAGACTATAGATTGATTATCTTGTAATGGTGATTCCTATAGTGTTGACATCACCATACAGTGAAACATTCATTTTGACAATACCATGTAATAAGACTGGTATAAGTTTCCCCTTGCCATTACAAGGACTAGAGGGACAAGGATTAAGTACAATTACAGATTCATAGTTTGGTCAAATAACCTGTAGAATAAGCATAGAAAAGGTTGTGAACCAGTAATTGGGCAACTGTGTTTAAGATACATTTAATGACTAAGTTAAAGGAAGTACTTAGAAGCGTTATCAGGCACACATATAGGATAAAACAAATATTTTAGGTTAGAGTTAGGATTTGACATAACCAAAGCTGTTGTGAAGTTTGTCTATTTTGCAGTTTGAAATCCAATAGAGTAATCTGGAGATATAAGGAGATGTGTTGGGAAATGACATTTCCCACATAAGGAGTTTGGTTTGTATCTTGAGCAATTGTATAATTGTATAGTTTTTTACTCGCACATCATACACTGTCTACTTACTGTCCTATATACACATTCTAGAAATTGTTGTCCAGGTCCTAAACATTTAAAAAGACATCTATATAACAAACGTATTAATTTACAGTGGAACCAATCTATGTGAAGCACAATTACCTGCACAAGATGTTTTTTACAGTTATGGAAAACCAAAGGATATACAGTGACCAGTGACCAGTGACCAGTGACTGTGAAAGTAGCCAATTTTGCAGCAAAGGTGCCCGGATGTCCCTAGTGCCCACTATCTTGTATCCCCAGTGACAGCTGTGATGAATGCACTGGTAGGAGGAGCACTGTGAGCCTAGCCTGGTCGAATATGCGGTGGCAGATTTGTCTGGTTCCAGGCTACCGGAGGCCAAGCAAGTGCAGTTGTCGGTGCCCAAACAAAGACAAAAAGACACATGCCATACAACTTAGAACTGTAGCCACGAGGAACTGTAGCCAAGAGGAGAGAAGAGAGACTCATTGACATTTGAGCTCATGTGAAGAAACAAAAACAAAAACACACCTGATTGCTGGCTTACAAGTGGTCGCTCGGAAAAACAATACAGAGGATCGTAGGTGGAATTTCCCCAAAGAATGCAGACAGAAAAGGGTTTTCGCCCCTACCAGCGATCAGAAGTGTCTTGTATGTTTCCATATTTCTTTGTAAGGAGTGGTTGTGTTAGTGGACATTAAATGCCATGAATGTATTTCTCCTTTTTAGGATGTACATAGAACTATTAGGCTTCTGGAAAATACTGGTTGGAATTCAGAGGCCCACAGGTGAGGTCTAGAGAGTAAATAATTGTAGTAATATCTCATTACAGTCTAGTATTTCATATCTCTTGGTCTATGATTCTATTTGAATCAAAGGGAGGATTATAATGGAAATAATATGAAAACTACACTATTGCCTGTATGATTATGGTTATAAACTTCTATGAGCCTTCTAAAGAAAGGACATTTGCACACTCTGCTGTTTCTAGGTCTATTTACAGAGTTTGTAGTAGTAGACAGACCGTGTTCTCACCTGTTGGTATCCTGTCAGAGTAACTATTTCTAAATAGAGCCATGTATGACTCTGTCCACTAACCACACCTCCAGCTATTTGTGTTCTCTTCTTGTGTATAAAGGAAACACACAACTGAGCAATCGGGAGGCTGCATGTAGGCAGTCTCCGAGAGCTCTCGTATAGTATAATAAATATATACTGATTCATCCACTCTACTCTCTGTGGAATTATTTCCTTTATATTAATGTGAAGTTTATATTTTTCCATAACAGCATCAGTGTCCTTTTAGCATCAGTGTCCTTTTGGCACTTATCATTGTCCTTTTGGCATTAGTGTCCTTTTAGCATCAGTGTCCTTTTGGCACTTATCATTGTCCTTTTGGCATTAGTGTCCTTTTGGCATCAGTGTCCTTTTGGCATCAATGTCCTTTTGGCATCAGTGTCCTTTTAGCATCAGTGTCCTTTTGGCACTTATCATTGTCCTTTTGGCATTAGTGTCCTTTTAGCATCAGTGTCCTTTTGGCACTTATCATTGTCCTTTTGGCATTAGTGTCCTTTTAGCATCAGTGTCCTTTTGGCACTTATCATTGTCCTTTTGGCATTAGTGTCCTTTTAGCATCAGTGTCCTTTTGGCACTTATCATTGTCCTTTTGGCATTAGTGTCCTTTTAGCATCAGTGTCCTTTTGGCACTTATCATTGTCCTTTTGGCATTAGTGTCCTTTTAGCATCAGTGTCCTTTTGGCACTTATCATTGTCCTTTTGGCATTAGTGTCCTTTTAGCATCAGTGTCCTTTTGGCACTTATCATTGTCCTTTTGGCATTAGTGTCCTTTTAGCATCAGTGTCCTTTTGGCACTTATCATTGTCCTTTTGGCATTAGTGTCCTTTTGGCATCAGTGTCCTTTTGGCACTTATCATTGTCCTTTTGGCATTAGTGTCCTTTTGGCATCAGTGTCCTTTTGGCATCAATGTCCTTTTGGCATCAGTGTCCTTTTAGCATCAGTGTCCTTTTGGCACTTATCATTGTCCTTTTGGCATTAGTGTCCTTTTAGCATCAGTGTCCTTTTGGCACTTATCATTGTCCTTTTGGCATTAGTGTCCTTTTAGCATCAGTGTCCTTTTGGCATTAGTGTCCTTTTGGCATCAGTGTCCTTTTGGCATCAATGTCCTTTTGGCATCAGTGTCCTTTTAGCATCAGTGTCCTTTTGGCACTTATCATTGTCCTTTTGGCATTAGTGTCCTTTTAGCATCAGTGTCCTTTTGGCACTTATCATTGTCCTTTTGGCATTAGTGTCCTTTTAGCATCAGTGTCCTTTTGGCACTTATCATTGTCCTTTTGGCATTAGTGTCCTTTTAGCATCAGTGTCCTTTTGGCACTTATCATTGTCCTTTTGGCATTAGTGTCCTTTTAGCATCAGTGTCCTTTTGGCATTAGTGTCCTTTTGGCATCAGTGTCCTTTTAGCATCAGTGTCCTTTTGGCACTTATCATTGTCCTTTTGGCATTAGTGTCCTTTTGGCATCAGTGTCCTTTTGGCATCAATGTCCTTTTGGCATCAGTGTCCTTTTAGCATCAGTGTCCTTTTGGCACTTATCATTGTCCTTTTGGCATTAGTGTCCTTTTAGCATCAGTGTCCTTTTGGCACTTATCATTGTCCTTTTGGCATTAGTGTCCTTTTGGCATCAGTGTCCTTTTGGCATCAATGTCCTTTTGGCATCAGTGTCCTTTTAGCATCAGTGTCCTTTTGGCACTTATCATTGTCCTTTTGGCATCAGTGTCCTTTTAGCATCAGTGTCCTTTTGGCACTTATCATTGTCCTTTTGGCATTAGTGTCCTTTTGGCATCAGTGTCCTTTTGGCACTTATAGGTTACAAACATAACCCCAGTTATCATTGGCCTTTTGGCATTAGTGTCCTTTTGGCATCAGTGTCCTTTTGGCATCAATGTCCTTTTGGCATCAGTGTCCTTTTGGCATCAGTGTCCTTTTGGCATCAGTGTCCTTTTGGCATCATTGTCCTTTTGGCACCAGTGTCCTTTTGGCACTGGCCTTTTGGCACTACAAAACTCGCTGCTGCCCCCCAAAGGGATGTGACTGCAGGTACCTTTTGCCAAATGGACACAACTTACTAGCCAAAAAGACTGTCTTTTTGGCAAAAAATGCCAAAAAGACAGTCTTTTTGGCACTTGCCTAATACCCAAAAGGACAAAAAGTCAGAATTATCTCCAACGCGGCGGTCTGCGTTGACTTTTTGTCTTTTTGGCATTGGGCTTATTAGCCAAAAGGACACAAAATTCCTGCCAAACGGACACCTTTCCCTTACGTGTTGTTTAAGCTACTTTACAGAAGCCGACATAGCATGATTTGGCGTGGCCTATTTGCCTGATCTTCTCTGTATCGCTCCAATTTCCGCTCATTCCTATGGTGGGTCCCAATCTTCTCTGTATCGTTCCAATTTGTGTCCTATTTGTCCTATTTGCCTGATCTTCTCTGTATCGCTCCAATTTCCGCTCATTCCTATGGTGGGTCCCAATCTTCTCTGTATCGTTCCAATTTGTGTCCTATTTGTCCTATTTGCCTGATCTTCTCTGTATCGCTCCAATTTCCGCTCGCGCAAGGATGACACGCAAATTCGTGAAGCGTTCCTCATTTTTAACTATTTTGAGGAAATAGAGAAAAAAAAATATTTTAGATTTTTTAAAATTATTTTTCGACATTTTTTAATGCTTCAAAGTCCCCCCAAGTGGCCCCCGAGGTGATAGGCCACGCCCACAGCTCCAAACCACGCCCCCATGGTGATAGGCCACGCCCCCAGCTTCAAACCACACCCCCCTCGCCGATAGAGGACAAGCACACGGCTTTAAACCACAATCCAAGGTGATAGGCCACGCCCCCAGGCCGATAAGCCCCGCCCACAGCTCCACAACACGCCCCCATGGTGATAGGCCACGCCCCCAGCTTCAAACCACACCCCGCTCGCCGAGAGAGGACAAGCACACGGCTTTAAACCACAATCCAAGGTGATAGGCCACGCCCCCAGGCCGATAAGCCACGCCCACAGCTCCAAAACACGCCCCATGGTGATAGGCCACGCCCCCAGCTTCAAACCACACCCCCCTCGCCGAGAGAGGACAAGCACACGGCTTAAAACCACAATCCAAGGTGATAGGCCACGCCCCCAGGCTGATAAGCCACGCCCATGGCTCCAAAACACGCCCCCATGGTGATAGGCCACGCCCCCAGCTTCAAACCACACCCCCCTCGCCGAGAGAGGACAAGCACACGGCTTAAAACCCCAATCCAAGGTGATAGGCCACGCCCCCAGGCCGATAAGCCACGCCCACGGCTCCAAAACACGCCCCCATGGTGATAGGCCACGCCCCCAGCTTCAAACCACACCCCCCTCGCCGAGAGAGGACAAGCACACGGCTTAAAACCCCAGTCCAAGGTGATAGGCCACGCCCCCAGGCCGATAAGCCACGCCCACAGCTGCAAAACACGCCCCCATGGTGATAGGCCACGCCCCCAGCTTCAAACCACACCCCCCTCGCCGATAGAGGACAAGCACACGGCTTTAAACCACAATCCAAGGTGATAGGCCACGCCCCCAAGCCGAGAGGCCACGCCCACAGCTCCAAACCACCCCCCCCCCCCGGGTGATAGGACACGCCCACAGCTCCAAACCACTCCCTCCTCACCGATAGGCCACGCCCCCGGCTTCAAACCACACCCCCCGAAGCGATAGGCCACGCCCACAGAGCGGGTAGGGGAGGGCCCGGGGGGCGGGGTTAAGTGTTCGACCGATCAAACCGATCAATCGATCGATCGATCGATCAGTGCAGCCTCTATGGCTTGGATTGTGGAAAAATCTCTCCAAATGACTATGTCCAGAAGTCAAAATCTGTGAAAATGACTATGTCCAGAAGTCAAAACGGCGAAAGATGGGGTTTTGCCCGGCTCTCCACGCGGCCCCGGGGAGCCTCCGGCCCCCACCGGGGTGCCCAGCCAGAGCCCAGCTAAGTCCTCTACCTGGCTCTCCATCCGAACCCGGGGACCCACTCTTAAGCACCCCCCCCGGAGTCTGGACCCACAGCCGCGGGCGCTAGTTGCCCGGGGACAGGGGAGTATAAGCCAATTTCGGCCCGGGGACAGGGGGGTACAAATCCATTTATATCCCTGAATTCTTCTAAGTCGAAACTGCAGAAGATGCAGTTTTGCGGGGGCCCCCACGCCAAACCGAGGCCCCTTAAGAGGACAGCACTCTGCCAGGTGTAACCAAAGTCATGCCTAGTTCCGTGTTCCGCAGCCCACCTGAGCTTTCTACGCTGTAGCGCCCCCTGGTGCTTCTCCAAAGTGTCCGATATTTCACTTTTTTTTTTTTTTTTTTTTTTTAAGGATGCTTTCCTTAGGGGGGGGAAAAAAAAAAAAAAAAAAAAAAACGGGTGAGATCACAACCAGATGCACATAAGAGCACTCACTTTGTGAACATTTGAACGAGGCCTGCTCCCCCTATTTCTAAGATAATGAATAACCTGACTCAGAGAGGGGGGGGATATTGCCATGTTGCCAGAAAGCTAAGAGCGTGCGCCGCTAAATGGTTGATCGGCGTGGCTGGCGCCTTTGCCGGCCACGGCGGTGAGAGGTCAGAATTACTCGGGTCTCTCTTCATGACGAATAAGCCTTTCGCCTTTTACTAAAGACTTCCGTGGAGAGGGACATTCATGAGTTATGCATATTTTTGGAGGGCCTTGCCCTTTGGACAAGGCCAACTCAGCTGTTGAAGGAAATGACAAGGAGAGCAGTGGGTATGTGGGCACGTTTGAGGTCAAGGTAGGCGTGAGCGCATTTGTGTCACTCTGTGGCCTTAACGTCTCGTTGTAGCTACTTTACAGTAGCTGACAAAGTATGATTTGCCGCAGGAAGGCAAGCAGGGAAGATATCAGATCTGCGAGCCACGGCCACAGCTTCGAACCACACTTATGTCTATGAAAATAATTCAAGGACCCCAACGGAAACAAGTCCGCAAGGACTTTTTTGGTCGGACCTTTTGGACAAAAGCATTATAAATGTAACTGTGTTGTTTTACATTCTTTTGCCTAATAAAAATGTCAATCAATCAATCAATCAAACACCCCTGGGTGATAGGCCACGCCCGCAGCTGTAAACCACGCCCCCGAGCCGATAGGCCACGCCCACAGCTTCATGAGGCCAAAAGGAGGGGACTAGTGGGTGTCAGGCCGGGTGAGGATGGAATCAGCGGAGATTGCGATCGTTCAGGCAGTCAGTTGAGGGGTTATCGCTTCTCGGCCTTTTGGCTAAGATCAAGTGGCCGAGTGGTGGATGTATCTGGAAGTTGAACAGAGTAAAATCAAGACGCGAAAATGTGGTCCCCGAAGAATGCAATAAAGGACACGGCGAGATTTATTTGGGTGAACAAAGAGGTACCGCTGATGGAGAGGAAAAAGTTTGGGGAGGATATACTGGTCAAGGCTCTCGGACTGAAAGTGGAAGAGATTTTTTGTCTGCAGGACAATCCGGTGGAGAATGGCTACGACGTCACTTTTTGTGCACCAGGAATGGTCCGGAAGGTGGATACGATTTGGAACCGGGCGAAAGGTGAGGAGCCCATGAAGAGCTTTTCTGTACAGAATTTGGACCAGATGGATTATAGGCTGGTGACTGTGCACTTGTACAATCCACACGTGTCTGTAGAGATGATTAAGGATTTTTTGGAAAGGTATGCAATTGTGTATGTGGACTCAGCCACAAAATTGTTGGACGTGTCTGGATATTGGACAGGAAAGAGGACTTTCCAAGTGCGTTTGAGGAAAGATGCGACAGGATATGACGGACTAGTCCACCCCCCTGCCTTCTTTGCAATAGGTGCTGATAGAGGCTATCTGCATTATTATCGGCAGCCACCTTTTTGCAAGAAGTGCAGGGGGAATGGGCACAAGGAGGAGACGTGTGATTACGGAACAAGGTGCAGATTCTGCCTGGCTAAAGATCACGTGGCAAAGAACTGTCCACGACCCAAGGCGTGCCACACCTGCGCGTCCAGGGACCACCTGTCCAAGGACTGCCCCGGGAGGGGTAAAGCAGGTGGTGGCGGGCCTGGGGGAGAAGGGAAAGGCCCACAGAAAGGTGGGGGGCAGGAGGCCTCACCAAAGGCCTCTGCGGATTTGGAAAAAGGAAAGGGAGGAGCGAGGACGGGCTCTGAAGCTTTCAACAGGGCAGGGGGCTCGACTCGGGTAGTCATTGAAAAGAAACAGAAGAAGGACGGAGTGCGAGTGGAGGAGATGGACTCTCAAGGGAGTGGAAATGAAATGACTGGTGGGGGGATGGATCGGACAGAGGGGGAGGCGGTGGCGGCATTAAGTTTCGCCTCTGGCCTGCCCGTCTGCCTTTTCGGCCCTGTGGCGCCGGACTCTGAAAATCGGACGCCCACATGGGCAGAGAGAGTGGAGAATGGAGGTCCGAAATAATTAGTGTATGTGTATTGAAATGGACTCAAGTTTTTTTGACTGAAAAATGTATGATTTGACATGTTTTTTGAGGCATTTGTTATTGATGTTTTGAAGATCTATGTTTTTGAAGAAAGAATGTAAAATGTATTATTTCTGAAGTTTATAATAAAAAAATAAAAAAAAATCTGTTCTTATCAGTTTAATATCTGATATGTCCCCTATATGGGGACTACATATTAAACGGATTTTTGAACTCGGGAGTTGAAACAGGGGCTTGCTCCGTTCACTCCACGCATTGACCCGGCACTGCAGTGCCGCCGGGAACGGTGCACCTATCGCCTTGTCGAAAGAACACGTGAGTAAATAACCACACTTTGCTCCTGGTATAGAGGTGGGTGACACATTGTTTTTCAAAGTGTTTCTTAAGTACAGGATTCCACTTCCAAAAAACAATGCATGTACAAGTCAAAATGTAGCCCATTTCCTCCAACCCAACAATCAACAGCTATCATCAACGAGGTTCATAAAATGTGTGTACGTTAACATAGTAGTGTGTGGTTGAGCGTGTGTTGTATGAACCGTCGAGTTGACGTGTACCTGTGTGGGTACTTGCCTCCACGCCACGCGATGGCGAGGCATACTTACCTGGCAGGGGAGACACCATGATCACGAAGGTGGTTCACCCACGGCGAGGCTCAGCCATTGCACTCCGTGCTTTGCTGACCCGTGCGAATTCCCCAAATGTGGGAATCTCGACTGCATAATTTCTTGTAGTGGGGGACTGCGTTCGCGCTCTCCCCCGATGAAGTGTTGAAAATCAAATACCTGCGAGTGAGTTTTGTACAAGCTGTGGCCTTAACGTGTTGTTTTAGCTACTTTACAGAAGCCGACATAGCATGATTTGGCGTGGCCTATTTGCCTGATCTTCTCTGTATCGCTCCAATTTCCGCTCATTCCTATGGTGGGTCCCAATCTTCTCTGTATCGTTCCAATTTGTGTCCTATTTGTCCTATTTGCCTGATCTTCTCTGTATCGCTCCAATTTCCGCTCATTCCTATGGTTGGTCCCAATCTCTTCTCCGGGAACCATCATCTTACCGTGGTGGAGAGGTTTGTGCGTCCCTATGACCCAGAGAGCTATGTTGTCTGGAGCCTTGTGCTCCTGGTAGGGTCTCCCATAGCAAACTGGTCTCTGGCGAGGGGCCAGACGAAGAATGGTTCAGAGCAGGTCAGCAGGCCCTAAGGGGGCAGCCCCCCCAGCTGGCTATCTGGCTGTGGGCTAACAACCCACTCCAGAGAAACCCTTTGTTACGAAACCAATTAGAAATAACCAGACTGACCCATGGAATCGACCCCCGCCCGCCCCTGACCAACGATCCATCAATCTCCAACATCCCTTCCGTGTTGCTGCATGGAATGTGCAAACACTTCGACGCACAGGACACGCCACTCTTCTATCTCGTGAACTGTCTCGATACAACATCTCGATTGCAGGAATCTGCGAATCACGCTGGCGCGCAAGTGGTGAGAAAGTAGAAGGCGACCACACCTACATCTGGAGCGGCCCAAATGACAACAGAGGGCTGTTTGGCGTCGCCCTGGCAATGCCATGCCATATTAGAAAATCTCTTATTGGATGGACCCCAGTCAGCGAACGACTGTTGACCGCCCGTTTCCACCATCAACACGGCAAACTGACAGTCGTTGTTGTACGCTCCAACAGAGGTCGCAGATGACCAGGCAAAGAACGCTTTCTATGATAAACTACATCTGGTCCTCCAGCAGATACCCCCGCATGACATCACTATTGTGCTGGCAGATTTCAACGCCACTGTCTCCCCCGCCTCTCGGGACGCGCAGACCAAAACCATCATTGGCCCAGAATCCCCAGATCCCATCACCAACAACAACGGAGACCGCCTCCTGCATTTATGTAATGCAGGGGGTCTATCTATGGTGGACACGTGGTTCCCCAGGAAGAACATACACAAATGGACATGGTACAGCAATGATGGCAAAACCCGTAAGGCCCTTGATCATATCATCATCTCCAGTCGCTGGAAATCCAGTGTTACCAACTGTCGTGTGTACCGTGGAGCCCAGCTAGGCAACACGGACCACCACTTACTGGTAGCCCAGCTGAGACTGAAATTAAAGGCTGTTCCATCACCACAGGCCCCACCTCGACTGAGATCTTCTCATCTCCAGGACCCCACCATCACCGCAGTGTTTACCCGCTCCATCTCCAACAGGTATAATGCCCTGGCGAAGGAAGAACTCGCCAATTGGAACCTTTTCGTGTCCGCAATAAACCAGGCAACTGCTGACTCCATCCGACGCACCCACCATACACCTAGGCGTCCCTGGATATCACCAAGAACGCTAGAAATCATAGAGCTCCGCAGAGCAGATTCTGGCAGATTCTGGCAAGCAGATTCTGGCAAGGAGAAGCAGAATACCTGGAGTCTGCCGCAGAGAACAATAACTTCACCCAAGTCTATAGAACACTGCGGCGACTAAAAACATGCCCCCACCAGAGGACAGCCCTGGTAAAGGACTCTCAGGGTAACATACTTAACTCCGAGGATGAATGTATCAGCCGCTGGAAGGAGCGCTTCAGTGAGCTATTGCATCATCCTCCACCACAAACAGACCCCACTCTCACCGTGTCATCTGAAAATGCCAGTGCAAATCCCAACTGCAGCGTAGACCCTGTGACTAAAGAAGAGGTCGTGAAAACCCTGTCTAAACTGCGAAATGACAGGGCCCCTGGTATCTGTAACATCACAGCAGAAATGATGAAATTGGGCGGTGACAATACCATCGAGTGGCTAACCCACATTATTAACCAGGCCTGGATAACTGAGTGCCCCCCGAAAGACTGGACCCGGGGTATCATCCTCCCCTTCTGGAAACAAAAGGGTGACAAATTGGTCTGCAATAACCACAGAGGAATCACACTCCTTTCCATCCAAGGAAAGATTTTTACCCGTATACTTCTCACCCGGGCCCTTCCGGCCATTAGAAGTAAAAGACGCCCCCAACAGGCTGGCTTCATGCCAAATCGATCCACAACGGACCAGATATCTGCCCTCCGCCTCATCATTGAGAAGGCACATGAGTTCCGCCGAGACAGACACCTCTATATTGCCTTTCTCGATCTCAAGGCTGCTTTTGACACTGTTGACCACGCATCTCTTTGGAAGATCCTAACCATCCTTGGAGCCCCAAGAAAAATCATCCATCTCTTTCAAAAGCTTTACAGCGATGCCGAAAGTTGTGTGCGGGTCAACAGCAAGAACTCCACCTGGTTCTCAATCAACAGCGGAGTGAGACAGGGATGCGTAGCGGCACCAGACCTGTTTAACTGCATCATCGACCATCTGATGGAACGGATCTGTGCTCGTATTTCCGGGGTTCAACTAGGCAGTTACCCACTCACAGATCTGGAATATGCAGATGACACCTCACTATTCTGCTCCACACTAGATCAGCTAAGATAAGCCTTGGAGATCTACGAAGAGGAAGCCAATAAACTGGGTCTAAAGGTCAGTTGGGCTAAAACCAAACTCATGCACATCGGAGGCGAAGCTACCCCCCCGCTGCACATCAGTGGGGAAGAAGTTGAGTTTGTGACCTCCTTTAATTACCTCGGGTCCATTGTCACTAACAACGGCAACATAGCAACCAAGATAAATCGGAGACGTGCCCTGGCAGCCAGTGCCATGAAAACTCTCTGGAGGCCGCTGTAGAGACACCATTCCATAACGAGATAGACCAAATTACGGATCTATAACACCTCAGTTCTCTCCATTCTTCTTTATGGAGCAGAAACTTGGCCTCTCAACAAGACCCTGGCGGACAGAATTGACGGCTTTGACACCAGAGCGCTGCGCACAATAGAGAGGATAAAATGGCAAGATCGAGTCTCCAACATCAGGCTGCGGGAACGTACCAAACAGCCCCCCGCATCCCGCCTGGCAGCACAGCGCCGGATGCGCTGGTACGGCCACGTCAAAAGACTCCCTCCTGAACACCCTACATCCGCTATCCTCCACTTCGATCCAAAATCCGCCGGCTGGAAACGCCCCCGCGGTGCGCCCCGCACACGCTGGATTGATGCCATCACCAGGGACTTACAACAAATGGGCTTGTCGCTAGCTGAAGCCGAGCCCCTAGCACAGGACCGACCCAAATGGAGAAGACTGGTGAAGCTGATTGGCTCTACGCATGGCGACGCCCCCGTCGTCGAGCAAGAGACCTGATGATGATGTCCCAATCTTCTCTGTATCGTTCCAATTTGTGTCCTATTTGTCCTATTTGCCTGATCTTCTCTGTATCGTTCCAATTTCCGCTCATACCTATGGTTGGTCCCAATCTTCTCTGTATCGTTCCAATTTGTGTCCTATTTGTCCTGGGTTATAGTGGTGGGAAAAACAGTTCATTTCGGTGAACGAACGATTTCGTTCACGTTCACGGCAAAGATTCGTTCAAATGATTCGTTCACGTTCTCGTTCAGTAGCGCTTCCGGTCCCGGCGGAGCGTATGCGATGCGCTACGCTAACTGCATGCAACTGTGTGCATCTGATCCCACTGATATGACTGCACAGTCTGTACAGAAACACAGCACTGTCATTCACGATCTAATTGCACCATCTTCTTTGTAATATGATGTTTAGAAGTAATACATTACTGCAATGTATAATGTAAAGTTATTTTTATTTGTCGATAATTATTTATAATAACAATAATAATTTTATACAAAGCAGCCCAAGTCAGTACACTCACATGACTATCGATTCCCAACCATGTCTTTAACTACTATTAACTTCATGAATAGTAGCTGTAGCATACTATTTGCATCTTCTACTCAAACTAAAACGTGTTAATTGACCTATCTGTCCTTTGTCTAGGAATATGCATATTTATTTATTTTGATACTTAAATGTGGTGCTAACACTATCTGTCTTTTGTCCAGGAACAACAGTAGGCTACCTTTTATTTCAATTCAAATAGCAATACGCATGCAGGTCTATACTGGAAAACTCTACAGCACAGCTTTCTGTCTGTCTGATGGTCTGTCTGTCGCGGGAGGAATAACAGCCCGCCCGTCGTGTGTGCGGTGTGCGGGGGAGGGGGAGGGGGGGCATGAACGAAATCGTGAACATAACAGTTTCGAGTCATGAACGTGTTCGTTCACGCTCACGGCAAAGAACTAGTTCTTATGAACGAATCGATCATGACCGACACATCACTACTGGGTTAGGGTTTAAGTCTCACGTTGTTGTGATGTTGTTATATGCTGTTCTCCTGAAAGCTAGAAAGTAAAGTGAAGTTCTCTGGCAAACTGTGTCATGGCCTGATCATTCTCTAACACAACACCGTCCTTGGTTCTGGTGACTCACCCTGCCCTCCTAATACGTGAGGGGGCCGTGCTTTTTCGATTACTTTTTTTTTTTAAAAATTAAATTTTTTTATTGCATTTTTATTTATTTTTTTCCAAAAAAATATTCAAATAAATGAAAAAAGTAATTGAAAAAACACGGTCTCCTCATGTATTACACTCTTAAAAATGCAGGGTTAAAAACAACCCAATCTGGGTAGTTTCCCAACCCAGCGCTGGCTAAATATTGGACAGAACACATGCTGGGTTCACTTAACCCAATAATAGGTTGTTTATATAACCCAATTGGGTTGTTTATATAACCCAATTAAGGGTTCTTTAAACCCAGCAAGTTGGGTTGTTGGGTTGGTTCACTTAACCCAACAATAGGTTGTTTATATAACCCAATTAAATGTTCTTTAAACCCAGCAAGTTGGGTTGTTGGGTTGGTTCACTTAACCCAACAATAGGTTGTTTATATAAGCCAATTAAGAGTTCTTTAAACCCAGCAAGTCAGGTTGTTAATGTATTATTATTTATTATTACTAATTATAATGGGTTGTTCCCTTTTATAATTGACATTTCATTGGCACAACTGATGGTCATCAATTTAACAAATCACATTATCACAATTGTGTGATACATCTTTTTGGCATTTACTCACCTCTGATCCTTGTTTTCTTGATCAAATATATTCTCACACTAATATAACAATAATGATTTATTAAAATTCAAGTCACAGAATTCAACACATCAAAATATAAAATTCCCATAAAATGTCACATTTCTCCCCTTTTAAACAGCTTCAAAACATTAGCTTTCCATTTCACGGACATAAAATGTAATGACACTAAACGGTCACATAAAATTCCACAACATTTCTCCTCTTTGTAACAACTCCAAAACATCAGCTTTCACTGACGAAATGTATTAGAGATTAGAGAATGACCATTGGCGTTTGTAAACACTTATGTATGAACAACAACCGTTATGTATGAACAAATGAAAAACGTCTTATCTCTGAAAGGAGAAGACAGAGTGCACAGTGCTCTAGGTGAACGGAGCCTGCCATTCTTCACAATATGTAACTGGAATCATGGCAACTATAGTTGTAGCAATGTATCAAGCCTCGAATAATCAACAAGGTCTTGAATTAGGACTGCGCCAGACACATTTCTCATTTTTCTGCCACCAAATCACCACAGGAATTCACTGGCACTGGACAACATCTGGCTGATAAGTTAGCAATTCAAGTGGACCCTTTCTAAAGTTACCAAGGATGTGAAGCAGAGCAGCAACAATCTCCCAAGAACGTAATGTGCCTTTAAATAGATTTACCTTTATCAAAAAACATTGTTTTAATCCTTTCAAAATAAAGAATCATTTCAGAACGGGGGAAAAAACACAAGACCACTGCCCTGTTATTTATAGATGCAACCTTCCTTCTTCAAAAATCTGAAACAAGCTGACAGATATGAGAGAGAGTGATAGAAAGAACAAAAGGGAGAGGAGAGAGAAAGGAAGAGATGGTGGGGGGATCCAGGTCAGTCTACTTGCAAGCAAGTATTTGAGTTTTCAGGAACTTCACTGCTGGGGGAACAGTTCCCTCGAGTTCATAAACCACATCCTGGAAGAATTGCCAAGTAGGCAAACACTGACATGTATATTGTATGTCAAAGACATAAAAACTCTTGAAGCAGGTATCCACAGCTGCGAGAGCCGTCTCAGTCTCAATCGCCTTGCCTGAGATCACAACAAAGGCTTGAGAGCACAGCATCCCATCCGCAAGCAGTAGCACGAACGGGCACGACCTGGACGATTTGGCTTGCTCCAAATACTCCACCATGTTAGTTCCGACCTATGATGAGAAAGAAAAGAAAAAAGATAAGTATTTCTACCGGTGCAGAGCAATTGTCATCAGCTCTCTACTGAAGCTCTTTCAACCCCCTCCCACCCCCATCAGCTGATTTAATAGAGCTCTATAAGAAAGGCTGACGGCCCTAAATTCAATGGCGTGGTCTTAAAACAATTTATTCTGGGTGCGTGGCCAGTCTACTTATGTGTGGTCTGTGGTTTATAAATGAGTATTCTGACAAATGTTAAGCTGTGTCACTCATTCCACGAATACAATCTTTACAAGTTGCACCTCGTTGTAAAGCGGAATCAGGCTTTCCAACAGTGTAAAAGAACAATTGCAGTCATTTCACTATGAATTTATATTTTAATTTCTGTTCAAAGATAAATTACTTACAGGCTTCTCTTTGATTCTTCCACACTGGCGCGGACCACTTTTCTGCCCTGTTTATAAACAGGCGGAGGGAGCATGACAGGCAGCAGCATCAGGGCCACTTCTCCCCTGGCATCTGTAGGAGGACAATTATGGGTGTCAATATAGACTCGAATAGCCATATAATACAATATACTAATATGTCCCCCTCTGTTGATGTTGCCCCGTGTCAGAAATCAGCCGCCCAGTTGCTCACTCACTCCCACTCCAGAGAACACATCACTCCAATGCTCTGTCAACTTAACTGGTTACCCAAACAGCAACGCATCAACTTCAAAATCACCCTCATCACCTACAAAGCCCTGAACAACCTTGCCCCCTTATACCTGACTGATCTCCACCGCCACTCCCTCATTCGCCGCCTCTGCAGACGCCAACCCACTCACCCCTACCACCAAGCAAGTACCACACCCTGGGGCACAAAGCCATCGCCAGCCATTGCCGTCCATAACTCTTGACTCCCCTCCTGCAAAAGTCAACTCAAATCCCATCAAGATAACCTACATCTGACAATCCTCCTCTGCCATCACCCTCTCTCCTCTTCTAATGTGTTTTCCTTTTGCAGTTTGCTTTACTTGACTTTCTTGTTTGAATGTTTTTTTTGTAAGTTAAGTTCTTATGTAAAGTGCATTTGAGTACCCAGAAAAGCATGATATAAAACCAAACTCATTATTAGTAAGGTATTCTTTACATTTGCTAAGTTTGTTATAAAATAACTATTTTACCCAGATTGATCTGTTCCTCTGGCACTGAGTTTCCCTTCGCGTTTCGCCAGACGAATGATCTTGTCAGCGTAAAGAGGAACCCACGTTTCGAAGAGTTTAGGTGCAGCCTATGCGAAGAGGATCGAAAAATCTTGTGCAATCTAAAAGATGGAGACAAATTGAGAAGCAAGGTCATTTAGACAATATACTCACATATTCCTACTGCATAATAAAAATATTACTAGTGCATAATTCAAAAGTACATTTTAATGACCATAAAGTGATTAAGTTTTAAATACAGGACAAATAAAGATATTGACATCATTTGGGCAAGTTGACAAGACCTATGATGGCTGAGCTCCAATAAAAGAAGCAAGGTTAATAAAAGGAAGGCTAGGATGCATGACCAAGATTTAGCCTGTAGGAATCCAAACTCACGAGTAGTGACAATGCATAAGATAATGTGCACAAGCTACTGTATGTGCACAAGAATTATATGCACCAACTCTACTACTTCTGAAAAGAAGTGGGCTTTATACAGCATGTCCTGTGTATACTATTGGATTAAAGGAGAATGTCTGCCCAAAACGACTTTCTTACCTTTAAAAGTATTCCTCAGGTCCCCAAAAACATGGTCCAGGTTATTTTTTTTAAAAGAAGCAATATTCCATTTTGTGTCGTTCTGTCCTAATTCTCCTTTAAAGGGTAAGACCACTTGGTAGAGGTTTGGGTTGTGTAGTTACCTTGCCATGATGTAACTCCAAAGGTGGGCAAGAAATCTAAAATAATTGTTCCATTGATTAGAAATTGATAATTCAAAATATGCTCCTCATTGACTTACATTGTACGGTAAAACGGCTCTCAAAGTCACTCTTTTAGCCCATAAATGAACCCAAACATAGCTGATTCAGACAATATAGAGCATCACCAAAGCCAGTACTGTTTGTTTTTTTTATAAAAATGTCAACTTCCTGTTGATTTTACCATTTAAAGATCTGGATCCGGATCCGCGGATCCAGTCCAGGTTTTCTACTTATTAAAAATGGCAAAATCAACAGGAAGTTGACATTTTTATTTTAGCAATTATTTTTGATTTCTTGCCCACCTGTGGAGTTACATCATGGCAAGGTAACTACACAACCCAAACCTCTACCAAAGTGGTCTTGCCCTTTAAGCAATGAGGCCGTTTCCATTCTCACAAAATGGCTAAACGCGTCTCCTCCTGGAGGAGAGCCTGGCTTCTATTTACCAAACTGCTCTAGCAAACAGGCGCCAGGATACTATACATATATTTGAGTTTTGACATACCATGCCTGGAGTAGTAAGACGAGGGAACATGGCCAGAACTTCGGGAATGGACTTCGAGTTGTCGGCCCGTATCCATCCTGCCCTGTACTGGCAGCTGTCGCGCATATATGCCTCCACCTGGGCGAGGGGCTGCGAGTTATTCTTCAGCCATTCTGCAAACTGCACAGCTCGCTCTTCGGATACGGTGGCTGCTGTAAAATACAAAAGATCACACGGTTGTCAAATATAAATATTACATCAGGCCATGCGACCCCGGTGATCTCTCAATGTGCTATACACTATTTTCTTATGTCACTGATATGACAGGGTTCCACGTAGCGAAATCCTCTGAGACAACATTGATGCAGCAATTGAGGCAGTTTCACAGAAGAACACAATTAATGGAATAACAGCTCTAAAGCCAGAGCAGAATTCTGCACTGAGATTTAAGATGCAGCATTACAGGCTGCGTAACAAATGTGACGCCATAGAGAATACTTTGTTGCAGAGCTGTCTGTCAGATTACAAATACCACTCTAAACCAGAGGCAAATCTGGGACAGACATTATACCTGGTATGACTATCCTGCTGGGCACAGTCTCTTGTTCCCGCGCGAGCTTCTCCTCAACAGCTTCCTGATATTACGGAGTCTTTCTTCTAGGAACCCGATTGCTGGGTGGTGGGATCGCCCCTTGGCATACCATGAATCCTGACAAGATATTAAAATAATCCCCATATAAGCCCATGAGCCTAAAATGTCTACTTGACCCTGTGCATATACATTCCATTTTCACAAAAGATCAATCTTTTTTTAGATAGTATTTAGTTTCACAAAAAGTACTCACAAAACCACTGCCACTGTCATCGTTTAAGCAGGGGAATGCATTAACCAAAGCGGAAGCCAGAGCAATTTTCATCCCCGCGGTAGGTCTGAAAATGGCCAACACGTACAGATCATTAGACAATAAAACAGTCGTCATACTGTAAAAACACTCTAAATGTCAACAAGACAAGTAACAGTATTTGAGAATATTGTGGTCTTAGGCCAGGAGCCCATCTCCTGTGTATGTTGCGTCAGACAGCTTGATGTACAAGTACAATCTTAGGACATAGGTCTAATGCCGGTATGTCACAGGGAATTACCCTTGATACTGAAAGCCAAGCAGGGAGGCATCGGTTACCAATTTGAACAGCATTTGATATGACTTGGTTGGGGATCGAACTCATGACCTTTCAAAGTCAGGGCGGACAGTAATCTAAAAAATAAATCCTTCTGTACATTTTTACTCACGTTTCTCCACATTTTTCAATGAGGTGAGACACCAAAATCCGCACCATGGCCATTCTTTCCTTTCTTGTGATCAGTTGGTCTGTGTCCAGGCTCTCCACTATAGACCTGCCCTCAGGCACGGCAGAAAGAACAGCGCGGATATCCTGAAAGAATACATACAAAAAGGCAAATAAACTACATGCATTGCTGTTGTCCAGCTCCAGCACTTCTTGGAGAAAGCTCACACAAAGGTTTCCTGCCAAACACTATTGGATGATGTGATTGATAAGCTGTGCTGCAGCAAACCTGTGATTCACGCGAGAGCAAAAGCATTTTTTCAGAATGGAAGCGGGTCTGAGCCAGGCAAGCCTTGCGAATCTATGGGGCATATCACAACCGAGAGATGAGGCAATAACAACATGTTTGTAATTAGTGTTGGGGCACATCACAACCGAGAGAGGTGGTGCAGGGCTTAGTGGGGAAAAAATCCTATGCAAGAAACTTTTTAGAGGCTGACGGCAGGGACAGGAGTATAGTAGCCTCGATCTCCAGGCTTTTATTGTTTAGTTTTGCTAAAAAATAAAAGCCTGGACCAGCGCGTCGGTGTACCCGGTATCAAGATATATTTAAAGAAGGTAGGGTCATCTACGTCATTTTCGCTATCATGCAATTCCAGCCGGCAGATTCGTCGCACCATGGGAGCCAGACTGCAGCCGTGAGTTCAGTGGAATGCATTGGAGTTAATGAGAGCCCGGTGGATCAGCTCATGAACAAAATATATTTCTGAATGACTGAGACCTTTGTAAAGTAATTGCTTCTGGAAAATAAAAGAAGACATATCACACATTGTTTTCTGCTGTGTTGCTTTTCGATGTGTCCACTGCATAAGTTTATTGAGCTATCTAAAGAGCACAAAGTAGGCAATACTGCCGAGACAGAAACCAGTGTTGCCATGTCCACTTATTATAAGCGGCTTTGGGCTTATTTTTCTGTGAAGTTGCTTGTAAATATTGGTAGTTGCTCGGGTTGCGGTTTTATGGGCTTTTTTCTAAAGTGTAGTTGATTATTTGGACTTGGGCTTCACAATTTAAAAAATTATTTTAACCAGTGGTTCTTAATTATGTTTATGTCATGGACCCTCAAATTAATATGTAGGCTATTTGTCCTAAACCCCCATCTGAAATGTTTTGTGCCAGGGAGCCCCGTACCAGATTTGTGTTGTTAGTGTAAAAATCCTCAATATTTCACATTTTACTTCAAGATTTTTTTAAAATAGCATATCTACAAGCTCACAGCGCGTTGTGAGCTTGTAGATCGGCTATTTTCAATGTATACAGTAAAGGTTTAAAGTGCTCATAATGGCCTAGTGCAAGTCTTCAACAGGGGTCCGCAACGCCTAGGGGGTCCACGAGGTACTGCAAGGGGTCCGCGAAATTGTTGCTTGATTAGACAATAAAAATAAATTATATATAGATATATATACAAATATTTTATATATATATATATATATATATATATATGTTTTTAAATATCCATTTGTCTTCATATATTTTTTAAAAACATTTTCCACATTTATGTATTAAATAAATGATGATATCTATAAATGATTCTGTCCATTTTGAATAGCTTGTATACATGATTATTGTGCAATTGACAGATTGTTGTTCTCGGTTAATAAGGTATGTTTATAAATGGCAGTGCGGCCACCCTACTCACTGTACCCTGTACATGTATGTTTAAAATAAAAGCATGAATATATTAATCTGTCTATTATTTTTAATAGCTTAGTATTGATGCACAATAACATGTATGTTTATGAAACACAATTGTATACATAATTATACAATATATGGGGTCGAGGTAAGGTAGGGGGTCCCTGCTCCATCTCCCCATCAGTTTGGGGAAACGTTGAAGACCCCTGGCCCCCGGTGCTTCTTTTGGGCCTGTTTTCCTAGACCTGGTTGCTTATTTCTCTCACACAATCTGGCAACACTGCCAGAGACGATTTTTATACAGTCTATGGACGATACATGCCGCTGTTTAGATGCCTCAATAAAATTATACAGTGTGCTAAAAAAATCCGAATTGATTGGATAAAAACCTGTGATATGTCTTCTTTTATATTCCTGAACCGATTATCTGACAAAGGACACAATCGTTCAGAAATAGTGTTTGTTCACAAGCTGATCCGGATGGCTGCCATAGACTTCATAGTATTTCACCAAACTTCCTGTTCCAGTTTTGGATCCCATGAGCATCAATGGCGTCTGCTATGGAAGCAATGGCGTCGGCCAGCCCCCTAGGCTGTCCCTTCCTTGTTTTCTAATTTCCTTGCCCGGTATGAGGAAGTGTTCATTTCCCCAACCAACCAGAGTGCAGTGGGCGTCGCTCGTAATGTTGTGTTAACGGGGCGGGGGTTGACGGACAAGCTTCAATAGAGAGCTGTGTGAACTCTAAAGCAGCCCCCCACCCCAGGTCAAATCTAGTCTTGGGACTGTGGCATGTGGGCACAGTGTGTCCAACCTGTGCAGGGTATTGAAACTGGTTCAACTCTTAAACTGAGTTTAAGAGTTGAACAAGCTTCAATCCACAAGTTTCCTACGGCATTGTGGGCATCACTTCCTGTCAATTTTCTCCAATCAAATCCATTCCAATCCAATGGAAGTGATGCCCACAACCCCTAGTAAACTTGTGGATAGAGAGCTGTGTAAACTTTAAAGCAGCCCCCCACACCTAGTCTCCACTGAAACTCTTTACCCCCCCTACCCTAGCTCTACTTAATCTTTTTCACCCTCCATCAACTCCAGCTTGTACTAATCTAAAACTCTAATGCCCCCCCCCTCCACCCTGTCAGCTGATTTATTCTAAAATACTCTATAGCGAAGGGAGATGTATAAACAGTCATCATGTTCTCTGTGTGATTTCACAGCATGTAATGAATGATGATCAAGTAGTTTACTTGGATCAACAGCTGCCAAAGTCTGAGTCTGGGTCACACTATATGCATGAAAGTGCCGTTCAAAACCTTTTGTTTCCCACTTCTGTATAGCAAACTTAGTTGTTGGTGTGTTTGTCATTTGACCCAGAAGTATGATGGATTTTATAAGCCCAAATTGGGGTTCACCATCTGGGTCGTAGGAGAGGAATACTGTCATGCCTGGTCTGTATTTAGTGCCCTTGAAGGTCACCCAGGCTGGCTCCAAAACCTCACTGAAAACAGGAAAATCTCTTAGATCCTTTTGGATTTCTTTAAATCCTTCTATGGAGGACAGAAAGGTGGTGGGCCCTGGGCCGACCTCCGTAGTGTGACTCAACACGGTGCCAGATAGAAAATTATAACATAGGTGCATCTGATGCCGATACGCCATTGTCTTGCAAATATTGCGGAAATTGCATGTGATGTGACTGACACGTTTGAAGAAGTTATGTTTTGCTTCAAACCGCATTGCCCAAAAGTGAATCAAGGGTCCCAGTTTTCTGATTGCTCGTGGGTAGTGAACCATGAAGTGGTGCTTTGGACGCAAATGTAATTGAGGAAAAAGTTCAAGGAAGAGGGAGTGATGCTCCTCAATGATCTTGGTCAAAAACAGTGTTGCAGCGATGGTAATAGAGGGAGAGAAGATGAACTCCATGCACAGTAGCAAGAGTAGGAGGAGTTCCCACTCCTCGTTTCCCTCGGGGATCAGGTCACCAATCATGGTGGGCAGTAGCCTAATAAGGAACCACGTTTGAGCTGCTGACTGCTGTCGTATATGATGAGGCATTAAACTGCATGTTAGCAGGCTTGTAGTTGTAATAATGAAGAGGAGGAGAAGAGACGTCAAGGTTTCCAGGTTCCAGAATCATTCAGTGTGTTTATTCAGCAAGAAACAGCATAACAGAGAACCAGGGAGCCAGGGGCAGAGCCCTGAGCTCCACACAGCCTCACGTCGTGTGAGACAGTACTAACTAATCATTTTAGAGTCACTGTTTTATACACTTGTAGGTAGCTTTACATTTGAATACAGACATGTGGGGTGTCAGAGAACCCCCCAACTCGTTTCATGTCTTTGATCAATTGGCCATCCTGCTGTCGAGGCATGTCCAGGAAGAGAAGACAAAGACCAGGCCAGTTGCCTCTCAGGTTATCAATAGAATATAAATCGCCGTTCACACCTGGCAGCAGGCTTCCTCTTAAACAACAGGTCAGCATTAACATCATATGAATAGCCCAGAATTGTAGACAGTCAGACTCCGTCTACAACACGGCTACTCCTGTGACTGTTGTAACATAACTTATCATTTATATATGGTGTTTACTTTAGCTTTAGTATATTTGTTCTAATAATAATCTGTTTTTACTTGCACACTGTCATATAAAATATAGCAAATAATACGACACTGCCGCATGGCCCCTTCCGGTCTGTTAAGATCATTTTTGCTAATCACAGAGGGCTTGTTAGCCTTGTCACAAAAGCCGTAATCGAAGCTTGTGAGTCTGAAGTTGATTTGGTCAAGTGTGACAAGTTTTTGCTCAATCAGAGTATTCAAGATGAGCTTGACCTCAAGGGGCCCTACTCCTTCTAAAATGTCATGCATAATGTCCGGTGCCACATTGTCAGTTACATGATAAAAAGAGAGATTGTTGAGATTGCTGTCTCTCTTCAACCCTGTGTCTGAAGGGCTTGCGAGTTCCAGATCTGCCTGATGGGTGTGTATTAGAGTCCTGCAGGCCCGCCAGAGCCCGCCCACGGCCCGGCCCGGCCCGCCAAAACGGGCCGGGCTTGGGCTGATTCTGTATTTGACACACGGGCCCAGGGCCGGGCTCGGGCTCACAGAACATTTTGCGCAGATAATTGATCATTGAAGCCCGGCCCGGCCCGGCCCGCCAAAACGGGCCGGGCTTGGGCTGATTCTGTATTTGACACACGGGCCCAGGGCCGGGCTCGGGCTGAATACCACGGGCCAGGGCCGGGCTCGGACTGTAAAATTGCGCCACCTATCGGGCCAGGGGCCGGGCCGGGCTGAATACCATGGGCCAGGGCCGGGCTTGGGCCCACATTCTCGGCCCGTGCAGGGCTCTAGTGTGTATATTACGCAGTTGTGCTGGATCTTCCAATGTCTGCTGCTCCGAGACACGTTTATGCACTCTGCACCACCGGCACATATGGTTAGTAGAGAAACTTTCGGTATAACCGAGGATGGCATTTAAGCCCAAGTTGTCCCCCACTACTTGGACAAGCGAGAACTTAACAACGCCTTGAAAAGTAGGGGTTTCAACGAGGATGCCTTCTTTCTCTAGAAACTGCAGCTCTGCAACAATGGGGCGCAGGACATCATCAAGATCATATGTTTTTGCATCATCTGATTTGTATACTGCACACAGGAAGTGCGACCGTAAACTTGAGAGCAGATCTGGTGGCAAGCTCTTGATCAGAAAGTAAATGAAGCCTAGCTTGTGTGTTCCAGTCTTTGATCCTGGAGGGTTGACTGTTTCACAGTCATCATTGTACATAATAAGTGGAATGGAAGTCTCTTTCAGGAAGAGTGGGTGTGTTTTGCAAAACTCCCCATCAAAGACATCCTGAAGGACTCCACCATCTCTTTGCTGCCAATCCAGCATTGCCTGTAAGATGCCAGGCATTTCAAGGACCTGTCCTAGAAGGTGTGTAAGTGGAACACGTTGAAACGTGTCAGGAACCGCGACTTGTTTCACAGTGCCGGTGGCAGAGTCCCTTCTCTGGACGTAGGAAACCTCGTCATGATGGAAAGTTTCCTCAACTGGTTCAATGAAGCCTCCTAATTTCACAAAATACTGCATCTGTTTATACTCAGTGTCTAGATCTCGGAAGGGCTCAGCACAGTCTTGGAACTCCACCATTAGCTGTTCTACCTCTGGGCTTTGATTATGTCCCAAACTACTGAAAACTGCCATGGTCCTTGATTGCAGTCTACCCACAATGTCAGAGATTAAACTAGAGGTCTGCTCAACAAACAAATGAATGCCAGACAATGTTTGCGAAGGCACAGACCTCAAATGAGCTAAAAAATGAGCTACCCGATCAGTAATGCCCTCTGGCTCAATCTCATCCCACTCCTCAACTCCCTCTCCTGGCTGGCCTTCAGCATTAAGGAACTCAGGCTGGACTGGATCTTGAGCGGGTACACTAAGCACTTCCTCAACATTTTCATGCTGCTGTAAGTGTCTTCGGAAAGATCGCATGTAGTTAAATGCTCTACCGCAGCCAATTTCACAACACTGGAAATAGTCTGCAGCATAATTAACATGATGTACCGCACGTAAATGGATAAAAAGACTTCTCCCATCCCCAGGAATTCGAGTTTTACATCCAAAGCAAACGTATCCCATGACTCATCTGAATTCTGAACTAAAAGGGCAAGCAGTGAAGGGTAACGTCTGTTTGTCAGTCCGTCCGTCTGAATTTTAATTTAGAACACGGTGACCGTGTATGCAACCGTATTACTTACAAATTCATTATGTCTCTTAATGAATTTTATCCTCTCGCCTATTCTAGGGATCAAGGTGGTGATGGTGTGAAGATCCAGGTACCCGAAGCTCTCTTCATCAATAGCCTCATCTGAAAGACAGAACACAAAATATTACTACAGTGACCATCCATATAAACCACAAGCTTTATAGAGGTCTAGGACTAAAACTGCAACTCATGAATAGATATTAGGGTCTGGGTGCCATAACAATGGATAATAAATTAATCCTATAGTATTAGACAAGGAATATTCAAGCCCACATCCTTTCTGGAAGTAGTGCAGCTGAACACCCAGTTCAGTTAATCAATTAATCCAATAGTAGTAGACCATACATGGGCAACTGCATGCCAGCACCTTAATTTAACGTGGCCCGCAGGTTGATTTGATTTCAGCTGTTACACTTGATTTCAGCTGCTTTAATTACTTCAGTCTGTACTAGTAGCTTAATGATTTGTACTAAAATTGTATTGTCTTTTTTTATGTCAAATGTATTTCATAAAGTTAGCATAAGTATTACTAAATGCATTTGAAATTATTAAATGCATTTGAAAATAAAGTAAAAATCTTACTTTTCAGGATTCAAAATTAGCAAAAGATGTAGAATTCTAATTTAAAAATAGCAGATCTACAAGCTCAAAACGTGTCACACTGCGACGCTTTTTGAGCTTGTAGATCTGCTATTTTTGCTACAGTATATATATATATATATATATATATATATATGCAATGTGGCTCTCTAGAGAGACTGGAAATATAGTGGCCCTCTCCATCATCAAAGTTGCCCACCCCTGTAGTAGACAGTAAACTACAGTAAACTACTACAGTTGAACTACAGTAAAGATATTTGAATCACAAGATGGATCACCCAGTGTTAAAAACTGAGGCATTGACAGCAAGCTACAGTGGCAAAATGGTCCCATTCATTTCCTATGCACAGAGCATATAGCAGGCACATAATGATGACAGGGGCTGAACCATAACACCAGTACAGTACCCATAAAATGAAGGCATGGAGATGACTTATAAATTAGCTTACCCCTGAACCTTTCTATCAGCCCTGGAAGCTGCCACTCGATCAACTTTGAGGTCACAAAATCGTCCATCCGGCCCAAAATCGTTGTTCGTATCAACCTGAAACATCAACACAAACAGAGTCCATTAAGAAAAAAACATACAACAACATGAAATAAGATTCAGTAGTGCAAACGTCTTTTCACTGTTTTAACATAACGGTTAGGTCTCAGTGGTGGAAAGTAACTAAGTACATTTACTTAAGTACTGTAATTAAGTAACATTTTGAGGTATTTGTACTTTACTTGAGTATTTCCAATTTCCAATACTTTTACTTCTACTCCACTACATCTCAGAGACAAATATTGTACTTTTACTCCACTACAATTATTTGAGAACTTTAGTTACTAGTTACTTTTCAGATATAAATTATTATATTATGAAACATACTTTAATCACTTTAGCCCTATTTTATACCTAGGCTATTTGAAAATAGCCGATCTACAAGCTCACAACGTGTCGCGCTGCTATTTTCAAATATTTTAGTGCTTTTACTTTTGGTACTTGAAGTACATTTTGATGCCAATACTTTTGTACTTTTACTCAAGTACATTTTTAATTCTGGACTTTTACTTGTAACAAAGTATTTCTATAATGCAGTATTGATACTTTTACTTAAGTAAAACATTTGAGTACTTTTTCCACCACTGGGTCTAACGTTAACGTTACCAAAGTTTTAGCCGACTTGGCGTCGGGAACAACAACGTCGAATTCGCACCGTAGCTAGCCCAAACTAGTCAGTATGTAGACTGGGATGAAGTTGCTTTGCAGGTTGCTGATCCGGTCTGGGTCTATACCGGATACGGAAACGTTTCAAGCATGCATGTGTGCGTGCAAATGACCGGATACAGTAGGCAGGCTCTAGACCGGAGCACACTCTTGATTGACGATAGAAACCAGGCTTCCCACGGGTGCTGTGGAAAGCCTGGTGAGCTAGCTAGCTGAGGCCTGCTAGCATGCAGAGGCTGGCTGATTCACAACCGCGCTTTCCCCTCCATAACACTCACTTGTGTGATATTGCATTAAAAGCCAAATTGACGAGTTAACTAACGTTGTCCTCCTAGCTACAATACATGACGCATTTCTCAAGTCATTTCGAGAAACTGGAGGCCTAAAGAGGAGCTAGTACCAGTTTCCCTGTAGAAAGACGACCCCCCCCTCCCCTTTTTTTGTACATATTTTTATTTTCTAATGCTTTTTTTGTGTATAATTTTTTATTTTCTCATGCCTTTTTTGTACATAGTGGTATATATTTTTTCCTCTGTATTCTTATGTTGATTTTTGAACTGTTTGGTTGCTACTATATATTATGTCTATCTTAACAATATGACGCTTTATATAATAATATCAAGTCAACTACATGGCAAAACAATGTATATTTAATGTATGTAATAAACCTTGCTTTGTACTGAATCGCGTCTCCTCACAGGAAATCTCTATGGGGGGGGGGAAAGGGCTTTCTATCTGTGGAACCACAAAATGGCTGCCACTGCGATGCATCTGGTCTGCTGCCCCCTAGCGTTGATCCACAGAAAGACACCAGTAGTACACAGACTGTTGAGTTTTATTGGTCACAGTTAGATTAAAGCATCACTTATAAACACTACATCTACACATCAAATGAAATGATTGTCAACCAACCCAACATGAGACGTTATCATTATCAAACACATTCACTCATTATGGATCTGATTTTATGTTATAGTCTGAAACACAAAGGTCAAAATATGAATTCATTATATGTGCATTAATTATGAATGCATTATGTTTGTAAATACTATTAAACATGTTTACAATCTGAGTCATCAGAACTTAGTGGACAGTAACAAAGCACATTTAGTTGAGTACTGTACTTAAGTACTGTACTTAAGTACAGTATCTGTACTTTACTAGTATTTGTTTTATTTCAAATACAAATATTATACTTTTGACTCCACTACAATTTTAGGAGACTCCTGCCACCCAAACGCACAATCATGAATTACCAATTAATATAGTTTTGACATTTTAAGGGGATTATTTCAAAATTTCAAATTACGTTATATAGTTTTGAATACTTAAATATCAACTTTCACTTGTAGTGGAGTAATATTTGACCAGGAAATTTGACCAGGAATATCTGTACTTTGACTCAAGTACTGGAGTTGAGTACTTTGTCCACCACCGTTCAAAACCAACCAATAGAACAAGGACCTACAGACAGACAGACAGACAGACAGACAAGACAGGTTCAGTAACTATTTGGATAATTAACTCTTTGACTGCCAGAGTATTTTCATAAAGTACTCCCCCAGTGCCAGCAATTTTCGTGTTTTTTTATTTTTATATTTTGAATTTTTCTCATGAAAATAATTTAAGGACACATAATGTAAAGACCCAGCACAATTCCGCCACTAGAGCGCAGCACATGACAGCTTGATCCATGTCGTTGGGTCTCTCTCACCCTTCTTCATAGATTAGACAAGGAAAAACATGAAAACGGATGTGACGTCCCCCCCATTGTTTTGATCGGCGAAAATTACGTTGTGATATACGACGGCGATGACTGATCGTCACCCAGACCATAGATTATAGAAGAGAACCGTTCCGTTTGTCCGTTATACCGTGTGAAACCCCGTTTATTTACCTATTTTGGACGAAAATGACTGGGGAAAAGAATCAAAAACCGGAAACGGAATCCAGGTCATGGAACCGGATGCAGATGTCCGTGAAGTAAGTGGAACTCGAGAATAACATTGAATATTAAGCAGCATAGCGCAATCAGAGATTAAACAATGAACGCGCGTCCAGCGCGTCGAGCGCGTCGACGGCCAACTGGACAAAGTAGCACTTGACGCGTTATCGCGTCGTCCGCAGTCAAAGAGTTAAGTAACAAAAAGTGATTTTTTTACTCTTCTTCATTAAGGACCTTTGACCCCATCCAGTGGGGTCCTACAGGCATCAAAACGGACCACCGTGGAAATGTCATAACGCAGCAGTGCACTGTGGTCTGTGCGTGATGATGTCATAATGCAGCAGTGCATTGTGGTCCGTGCGTGATGATGTCAAAATGCAGGATTGCATTGTGGTCTATGGTGATGACATAAGGCAGCAGTGCATTGTGGTCTGTGGAGATGTCATCAGGCAGCAGTGCATTGTGGTCCAGAGCCATACTTCTAAACTTTAAACTCATTCATGACTGTCCCTCCTAATTGGCTGACAGAAGGGACATTCAGATGAAATGTCACAATCAGTAAAACCATGCGCTGCTGTGATCTAAACAAATACAAGTACATTACTAAAACATAAATACAAATATCTACGTCAAATGATTTGATGTAAATAAAGGGAAAAACTAAACAAATACAAACAGTCAAACTACAAAATCATTAAAAAAAATAAGTAGTGCAATAATATGCAACAAGAAGGTAAGTCCATACATTTGGTCCAAGGAGGCTAAGCTAACCAGTTAGCCTCCAGTTAGCAACACTGTACATATGAGCTGAACACGGTACTGTTGAACCTCAATCGCCCTCTAGTGTCGAACCTCTAGTGTTTAATCTTTAGTGAGGAACTTCAAACATTCTCTGGGTTTTAGGTTTTAGAAACGTAAGAACTGAAACATAAGAACTGAACATTTCAGCCACATGCCATGTTTTTTTTTAATCTTCTGTAGTTTTTAAACTGAACTGGAAAACAAAACCGCATGAAAGAGTTTCATTATGTTTTCATGTTGTGACCATTTTGACCAATCAGGATGCAGATTGTAGATTTTGACATGGAAGCGTTTAGGAGGAGCTTTAACATTTGTGGCTGAAATGTCATTGGTGATCCAAACTGCCAATCACATCTAGCAGATAGGAGCTAAGAGATACAATCCTTCACCTACATTTACACTGTGTGTGTGTGTGTGTGTGTGTGTGTGTGTGTGTGTGTGTGTGTGTGTGTGTGTGTGTGTGTGTGTGTGTGTGTGTGTGTGCGCGTGCGAACGCGTGCGCGTGGTCTTCAGGATGACCTTCACCTGACCTCAAGGTCACAGAGGTCAGATGAGGATCTCCACCATGTCATTGTCCACTTCCTGTTGGGTGGGCGGAGCCTGTTGGGGATGGGATTGAACGGGAGCCCGCCTCTCCAGAGTACTGCTGTGGAACCCTGGGACATCTAAAAGAACACATGCACACACACAGACACAGACACACAGACACGCACACACAAGAACTAGTTAAACATCACTAGTGGCCTTTGGGGGGCACAAAAGGCCAAATGCCAGGTCAACAAGGCCATCGGATAAAACAATTATTTTTTATTAATTGAATTTAAGGGGTTACGAATGATTTAATTGTTAAATAGATAGTATAACTGTCAGCAAAATAAATAAACACAGCTTTTCAATATTTCTGAATTCAGAATGTCAGCAAGACACAGGTGTCTAAAAAACACATTGACAGGAAAGAAGCAAAGGAGAAAAGGGTGAAATCAGCTGGCACATCGGGATAGGGCATCAAGGCCACTGTGGCCTTAGGGTATATCGCTTAAAAAATTTTAGATCATTTTTTTAAGAGCATGAGGCCAAAACGAGGGGCAACGAGTCAACGACGGCCATGGCCTTCATGGCCGTCGTTGCCGTTGAGGTACTGGCTGGAAAGACGAGGTAAGCGCTTCTATCACTTCCTTGTTTACATTTTGTGGTGAGGCCGTCGGCGAGTCGCAGACAGTGTGAACACTCAAATCTCGTTGAGCGTTGTGAGGCACTGCGACGGGTCGCTCCAAGCATAAAATAAAGGCATTAAAACATTCTGAGCTGCTCCTTTGTAAATGTTTAAAGGATGGCTTCACCCATTTTCAACCTATCTTCATAATAGATCCTCACTAATGCTCCTGATAAAATTGTGTCATTTTTTTATACTTGGTCTGTCTCATAGGAGAGTTGTGTACACTTCAGACACCCGTCTACCAGTGACATCAAAGTTAGTTAGTTTTCTTCAATATTTCAATTTTTTTTTTATTAACGCGAGAACAATGGCTTCCATTAAAGCATGCCAACTTTCCAGGAATAGAAAGCCTGCAGTTTCTATTAGCTTGGATTCCCCATCGATGATGTCACTGGTAGACAGGTTTCTGAACGGTCCACAACCCTCCTCTGAGACACAGAGTGAGTAGACAAAAATGGTACCATATTATCATGAGCATTAGTGAGGACCAGTTCTGACAGGAGATGACAGGTTGAAAATGGGTGAAGTCGTCCTTTAACGTTTAATATTTAGTATTTAATGCTTAATGACCTGCGAGGCGGTCAGGGACGTAGACGGGACTGGGAGACGAGAGGCGAGCGGGCAGCGTCATGCTGCTCTGTTTGCTGCAGTCTGGGTTCTGATGTTGGTTCTGCTGCTGGTTCTTGTCCGTCTGGGTGCAGCTGTCTCGGCTGCCCGTCTTGGAGTGTCCAGATGTCATGGGAGTGGACGACAGGACGGACGCCATGGCGGTGGACATCGGCGTGGACGGCAGGACCGGAGACGGAGACGAAGAGATGGACCCTGTCCTCAGAGAGTCTGTACGGAACTCTGGACCCAACAGAACCCCTGAAGTAGAACCAGCATAATGAATTAAACACTGGACCCAAAAGAACCCCTGAAGTAGAACCAGCACAATGAATTAAAAACTGGACCTATAGAACCCCTGAAGTAGAACCAGCATAATGAATTAAACACTGGACACAACTTTTGAAACAATATATATAGAGTCAGCAACCCGAACGTGGGTTTGATCCACTGTTTGGGAAACAGTGAGCTAGAGTCTTATTTAACCCATTAGGACCTGAGATCGATTCTACAAATGCCTTATAAATCAGTAGTTCTCAAACTTTTTTGTTCCAAGGACCCCCAAAATGTATTTGGTCGCGGACCCCCACCTGAAAATGTTTTGTGCCAGGGACCCCCAGAAGAGAAGATTTGTGTAAAAAAAAGTTATTTAAAAAAATCAAACATGTACGCGCTGTGAGCTTGTATATATTTGAGAACCGCTATATATATAACTAAAATCTAAAATGACACAGATGATTTCCCGGTTTGAATGGGTTAAAGTAACTAGCAGTAGAGTAACTCACCCAGACTACCTTTCCAACTGGAATCTCTGCGTTCCTCAGTGATGGGTGAGCTGCTCAGACCCAGGTTGTGCGACAGCAGCCCAGAGCTCCCTGTGCTCCCCGTGTTGGAGATGGACATGAGGGATTTGGACGGGCGCATGGCGGAGGTGGCGCTGTCACCCTTGTTGGGGTCCTTCCTGGAGCGCTGGTGGAGCACCTTGATCATCGCATCTTTCTCTATGATCTGAGCATGAAGATTCTTTATTCTAGAGGGAGAGAGACATAGAGAGAGAGGGAGAGAGAGACAGACAGAGAGAGGGTTCATCACATTTACTCCGATCTTGATCCGTGTGGGACAAAGTACTCAAATCCAGTACTTGAGTGTAAGTATAGATACTCCTGGTCAAATATTACTCAAATAGAGGGCGCCGCTGGCTTAGCGGTTAAGGTGCATACCACATATAGGCTCTAATGCAACTTGACAGCGAGTCGTGGGTTTGAGTCCCGAGCCCGGCAACCTTTGCTGCGTGTCACTCCCCATCTAGCTCTCTCCCAGTTTCCTGTCTATTTCTACTGTGTACTATCAAAGGCAGAAAAGCCCCCAAAAATATATTTACTCTCTACTACAAGTGAAAGCTGCTCTGACACATTTGTGCTTGCTTTTTTTTTTTTTTGGCTAAAAGGAAACACAAAAAAGTCCTAGGGTTTCCATTGTGGTCCTATGAATACATGTCATCAACAAATACAAATAGCTATATTTACAGAGGAGAAAAAGGAAAATCGGGACGGCAGTTTCAAGGGGATTTAATATCTATCTCCCTTGTAGTTTTCTGACAGATGCTTTTTCAGGCCAGTTTAGAAAGAAACCAGTGATTCACATCCTGTAATGGATGGTGTCAGGGCATTCCACATTGGTGGGAGAGTAGTAAAATACATGTTAAATGTGGGGGGTACCAGATCGTAAGCACTCCCTCTGGTGTTGTGACTGTTGGTGTCACTCACTCTGGAGAAGTAGTTAAGACAGGTATGAGGGAATTGATCCTCTGACTATCTTAAATACCAATCCCATTGATATTTGCTTAAAGGGCAAGACCACTTTGGTAGAGGCTTGGGTTGTGTAGTTACCTTGCCATGATGTAACAACAAAGGTGGACAAGAAATCAAAAATAATTTCTTCATTGACTAGAAATTGATAATTTAAAATATGCTCCACATTGACTTACATTGTACAGTGAAGAGGCTCAGGAGGAGATCTTTTAGCCTGTAAACGAACTAAATCACTAAACCTAGTACTGTTTTTTTATATATATAAATGTCAACTTCCTATTGATTTTGCTATTTTTATTAGGAAGACAACCCGGACTGGATCTGCGGATCTGGATCTTCAAATAGTAAAATCAATAGGAAGTTGAGAGAAATTTCTTGTCCACCTTTGGAGTTACATCATGGCAAGGTAACTACAGTACACAACCCAAACCTCTACCAGGTTTGGTCTTGCCCTTTAACACCGTCTTCTACCCTGAGCCATCCTAAACTATCAAAGTGAGTTGGAATTAGGCTAGTAATGGGCTTTAGGCTGATTAGTAGTTGTATCAGTTTGTTTTGGGAGGTCTGAAGTTTAGTTTTTAGTAACATTGAGTCATAAGTTTAGTTCTGTGTGTGTGTGTGTGTGTGTGTGTGTGTGTGTGTGTGTGTGTGTGTGTGTGTGTGTGTGTGTGTGTGTGTGTGTGTGTGTGTGTGTGCGTGTGCGTGCTTTACCTGCTCTCCATGTCCAGACATCTCCTATTGGCCATCAGGATTTCTTCTTCTTCTTTCTGAATTCTGGCCTCCACTGAGGTGTCATAACTGCTACTGGTGGAGTGGCATATCATCGAGGAAATAGACGTATCCCTGGAGACCAAACAGGAAGTGAGTGTATTGATCCATTAAAATGTTCCGTCTAATAATAGGACATGACCCCCCAAAATAATCATATATGAACTGGAGACCCCCAACCCTGACAAGCACTTGGAATTGTAGGAGTTGAGGCATTACATTTAGTTTGACTCGGTTCCACAGATAAATATTGAGAAAATAGCAGATGTACAAGCTCACAACGCCTCACAACACAAGGCGCTGTGAGCTTGTATATCTGCTATTTTAACAATATTTATTTATTTCTTAGGTAATTTGACAATTTGGGCTTTTTTTTTAATAGTATAGTTTGATGGTTACTTTTCACACAGTAACCTAATGGTCTTCTTTTTTTCTCCTCTTCATTGTAGAGGTATTAACACATTGACTGCCAGCATTAAAACATCGCTTTTCATCCCCATGCCAGAGTTTTTTTTACCTTATATTTACGATCCACGGAGAGTCGACCCACGGGCGCCGCGGTGTGTAAACAGATGTAAACAATGGGTGTCTGGGGGGGAGGGTCTCCTCTATCCACCAGAACAAAAAATGTGTAACCGCGATCGGCCATTTTGTTGCCACCGGCCGTTGAATAAGGCTTGTTTTCACAAAAAAAAAATTTTCCTACAACTTTTAACATAGGAGTGGAACATAGGAAGTGTCATTTTTTGGTATGATGTTATACATCCGTCCATTCCTTCTTTCAGAGTCTAGGGATCACCGACCCACAGGTTGAGAACCACTGGGTTAAGTGGTTCATATGATTATTATTATGTTCATGATTACCTCTGTGTGGCTACAGAAGCAGCGGCGTCCAGTGCAAACTGCCTCATGACGCTCTCCTCCAGGTACTTCTGCTCCCACTTGGTCATGTCGGCCTCCAGAGCCAGGATCCTCTCCTCCTTCTCCCGGACGTGCTCCATCAGCGCCGTGGCCGAGTACTCTGTGGCTGCACCCCCCGCCTGACTGACCCCCCGCTGCACATGCACACGCACACACACACACACGTTTGTATTGCTGCACTTGTGAGGAAGTCAACATTTTAGGACAGCAATTTTATGTATGCCATTTTGAAAAATATCGGGTATTTTTAACTGTATAAGCCTGCAATTTTTTCTGTGTGTGACGTCTGCGCAGTACAGGGCCGGTTCTGATCCAATTGCCGTCCAAGGCAAGCTTTCTGTGTGTGTGCATGTGTGTGTGTGTGTACCTGCTGGTTGCGTAGGCTCTCCAGCTCTCTCTCCAGCCTGGTCCGCAGTCTGTGCTCCAGCTGTTCTCTCTTCTCACAGGCAGCCTGCAGCTGAGCCAGAGCCTGCTGCATGCGCTCCACCTTCTCTACGTACACCTGCTTCTTCTTCAGCTGCACACACACACACACACACACACACACACACACACACACACACACACACACAGGTTTGTATAAGTATTCTCAACATTTTAAGACAGTGATTTTGTGAATGCCATTTTTTATTTGGTATTTTTAACCATAAGCCTGAAGCTGAAAAATAGCAGAACTACAAGCCCACAAGGCGTCACGCTACAACGTGTTGTTAGCTTGTACATCAGCTATCTTTTGGTGCACGACACAGGCACGCAACCAAGTATAAATCGGGTATAACTCTAATCCCTAAACCTGTAAACGTAAAACAAAAACTAAAAGTTAAACCATAAAACACATGTTTTTCTTGTGAGGACCACAATCCTCACAATGTCTATTTCTCACATTCTACTATGCTTGTGGGGATATTTGGTCCTCTCTCTCTCTCTCTCACACACACACACACACACACACACACACACACACACACACACACACACACACACACACACACACACACACACACACACACACACACACACACACACACACACACACACACACTAATTACTTCATAAAAGTAGCTCAGAAAACCACAGTGGACCTGAAGCTGAACAGTTCTTATCTACCACCACCAGGGGGCAGAATGGCACAAACATTTGAAATAAACTCATTTTATACTGAATCTACTGTAATGCTTAGCTCCCAGTACAACAGTATTACAATGTGGTAGTATTTAATCTAAGTAAAACACATAGTGGTTCTCAAAGTGAGGTCCGAGGATCCTCTGGGTTACTTGAGGGGGTTCCAAATGGACCCCTTACAGGTCTGTAACTCTGACAGTGTACAAATGGAACCAAATGGGTCCATTTGGTGCACTGTTATGGTGGTCCTTGAAATTAAAAAAAAGTTTGAGAAGTTTGAGACATATAGAATCCTCTTCCTCCAGTTCGGCTACTCTGGTCTGGGATCTTCTTACCTCTTCTTCCAGTTTGACTACTTTGGCCTGAGCGTTGTTCAGGGCCTGGTCTCGGATCTCGATGTGTCTCCTCTGGTCCTCAGTCTGAGAGCGAAGAGCGTTGAGTTCCATCTCTACCTTCTCCTTCTCCCTGACCACCTCTTTATCTGCACGCACGCGCATGCACCCACACACACACACACACACACACACACACACACACACACACACATACACACGCACAATACACAGACATAATGCAGGCTTACAGATTAGGAGGGGACATTTAAATAGTTGACCACTAATTGTAAACTACTGTTTAGGTGGGACTAATTCACCCCAAACTAAATACAACTCATTTAAATATAAGATTAATATTGTAAATAATAATTATAACATACAGAACTCTAGTTGTGTTTTCCAGCAGTTCTTACACTAGATTTAGCACATTCATAACACATTAATTGATTCATTAATTAGTTCTACAACTTGCGTTTCATTCTAACGTTGGACGTCCCTGCTTTGATGTGACATCTGAACTGTCTTCTATATGCAGAACTAATGACATCTGAACGATGATACTACCATCCATGATACTAACATCAAAACAAGCAGCAGTGTAAGGCTTAAGTCTCATTTTCTAGGAAAACACACAGAAAACATTTCCACAAAGAGAGATAACACTGTTTCACTTTATTTGAACTCTCTTGCAGTCAGTCTGTCTGTCTGTGAGACGACTGCTGGCTTCACTGTGTTCAAGTAGTTAACTCATTCAGTGCCAAACTTATTTCTGGCTTTATCACCCCTGTGCCAAGGCCAAAAATACATTGTAAAAAAAAAGTGCTTAGGAGCCGAGATACAGCCTTTTTCAGTAAGAAGTTAAACAAGAAGTGAATGGAGCAGCAAATCTTCAAATCATCATATCTTGGGTTCTGCAAAAAAAAAATTAAAAAAAAAAAAAATAATTAAAAAAAATTATGACGTCGGCGACGTCATTGGCACTCTGGGCTTATAAAAACGTGACGTCGGCGACGTCATTGGCACTGAATGAGTTAAGATATTGGCTGCAATAAATAAAAAATCCTTCCGGGCACTACACGTGTACATCTACAAAAACATCTTAATACACACAATGTAAACGTGTGTGTGTGTGTGTGTGTGTGTGTGTGTGTGTGTGTGTGTGTGTGTGTGTGTGTGTGTGTGTGTGTGTGTGTGTGTGTGTGTGTGTGTGTGTGTGTGTGTGTGCGCGTGCGCGTGTGCGTGTGTGTGTGTGTGTGTGTGTTACTCACTCTGTGTGAGCAGTTGTGAGATGGTTTTGCGGTTGTCTTCAGATCCGTCACATTCTTTAATAGCCAGTTGCTTATTGGCTGTTTCCATCCGCTCTGTAATGACATCACAATGACATCACAACTACTGTCATGACATTACATTACATTACAGTCATTTAGCAGACGCTTTTATCCAAAGCGACTTACAATAAGTGTATTCAACATAGGTAGGGAACGAAAACTACTAATCACCAGAAGTCTTTAGTGCATTTTCTGCAAAAACAAGCAACCAAGAGTATACCTAGCGCTAAGGTAAAAGTGCAATATATCAGCTGACATCACAATCATCGCATCACAACTACATCAAATAAAACTGACATACATTCAGTCGACTAACACCGACCGTTCAACCTTGCCAAATATCGCTGACCAATTTCATCCAATCAGGAGAGAGAACTCAGGGGTGTACTGGAGGTGGGGCGAGGTGGAGCCTCCACTAGTTGCCCGCACATGCATGTACATGCACGTGCGCACCTCGCGCATCGATCAAAAACAACCATTCACACCTCTTACAAAAGCTGCAGAGTGTGTAAACAGTGTGAATGAACATAGGAATGACCCTGTCTGGATGCATATCAATGGTCCATTGTGTGACCTGCTAAGTACTGCATTACATTGCTGGTTCCTGGGGGTCATTAGCTGATTTTGTTTGTAACTGCATTACATTGCTGGTTCCTGGGGGTCATTAGCTGATTTTGTTTGTAATTATATCAGCAAAATCTGTTTCACCACATAAACCCTAATTTTATACTAAAAAGTAGGCGATCCACAAGGTTGTTGAAAATTTGTGAAATTGTTGAATACTTTTGAACATTTTGAACATAAAGCAGTGACAGACAGACAGACAGACAGATACAGTAGATAGATTTAGATTAACAGTCCTTGAATGAAGTGTTGTGAACAAACACAGCAATATGATTTGTTCAATAGTTGTAACAATTTACAAAGCACGAAACCAAAAAGTGATTTTTGTGGAGCTGACGGATACGATTCCATTCCATCTGGACCAAATCCAAGATGTTTTCCTTCTTTCTTCCTCTCTGTCTGTTTCTCTCTCCCCCTCTCTCTCTCTCTCATCTCCTCTCTCTCCTCTTCTCTCTCTCTCTCTCTCTCTCTCTCTCTCTCTCTCTCTCTCTCTCTCTCTCTCTCTCTCTCTCTCTCTCTCTCTCTCTCTCTCTCTCTCTCTCTCTCTTCTCTCTCTCTCTCTCTCTCTCTCTCTCTCTCTCTCTCTCTCTCTCTCTCTCTCTCTCTCTCTTCCTGTGGGAGACGGTTGCCGGGCAGAATCTCCACAACAGAAAGTAAACACATTTTTTTTTAAAGTGTTTAAAAACACCAGAACCTTTGGATGAAAAACAGAGATTACACCCAAAACATTCTTCTGTGTGTGTGACATTCTTCTGTGTGTGTGTCATTCTTCTGTGTGTGTGTGTGTGTGTGTGTGTGTGTGTGTGTGTGTGTGTGTGTGTGTGTGTGTGTGTGTGTGTGTGTGTGTGTGTACTACTTGTATAACTATACTTGTGAGGGCCAAACTTCTCCACAACTATAGTAGAATTTGACAAATAGACATTGCAAGGACACATTTCCTGGTCCTCACAAGACAGTGGTTGTTTTTATGGCAAAAACAATGATTTGGGGAGTTAAGGTCGTTTCAGACGGGGAGCGGTTCTTGAGGCGTTCTCGCTCAGATCAGCGGGGATCGTGCCGCGATCATTGTTTTGTCCTCCTGTGCGTAGAGGGGGAAAAAAAAGCTGACCACTATCCAGCTCTTGCCGCCCGTAAAGCCTGTAAAGCAATTAAGTCAATTTAAGTACAAGAATTTCTAGGTATGTTTACTTTGCTGAAGTATTTCCAATTTTCAGTACTTTTACTTCTACTCCACTACATCTATAAAATGAGGCAAATATTGTACTTTTACTCCACTCCAATTATTTGAAAACTTTAGTTACTAGTTACTTTGTAGATTTGATAATTAGTTATTACAAAACATACATTAACCACTTCAGCCTTTTATACATTTCGGCCATTTGAAAATAGCCGATCTACAAGCTCACAATGCGTAGCGATGCGACGCATTGTGAGCTTGTGGATCTGCTATTTTCAAAGGATTTTTATGCATTTTATACAATATTTTAAACATATATTTGAAAACTTGTGAAACGGGACATTCTGCACAACGAGTACTCTTCCTTTTGATAATTTAAATACATTTTGATACCATTACTTTTGTACTTTTACTCAAGTAAATTTTGAATTCCGGACTTTTACTTGTAACAGAGTATTTCTACATTGCAGTATTGATACTTTTACTTAAGTAAAAAATGTGAGTACTTTTTCCACCACTGCCCGCGGGCGTGTGCACAAACGAGCACGAGCGTGAGAATTTCACGGGACCGCGGCCCTCAACTTCTCTGCGCGTCCCAAATAATTGCCCGCCTCTCATTGAAAATGAATTACTATGGCGCGTCAATCGCTCCCCGTCTGAAACGACCTTTAGGCTTACAAGGCTGGGCTGGGTTAGAGGTCAGGGGTTAGGTCTAGGGGTCGGATAGATACGTTTTGAACCTGGAATTACATCGAACTGAAAATAGACGATCTTACAAGCTCACAACGAGTTGCAGCGCACAATCTCAGTATAGCAACACAAACGTGTTTGCGTGAGTGTGTGTGTGTGTGTTTGGTTTGTGTGTTTTACCTCGGAGGTCTCTGTTGAAGTCATGTAATCTCCTGACTTCCAGCTCCAGTTTGTTTCTCATGGTTTTCTCCAAAGCTTCTCTCTTAGTCGACGACTTGGCCAAGTTCTCATAGGCCTCCCGACACCAACTGGATCTCTGTCTCCAACTGGAGGGAGGGGAGGGGAGGGGAGGAGGAGGAGAGGAGAGAGGAGAGGAGAGGAGAGGAGAGGAGAGAGAGGAGAGGAGAGGAGAGGAGAGGAGAGGAGAGGAGAGGAGAGAGGAGATCAATGTAAACATTTTTTATCAATTATTTCTTGTGCTTCACTTAACCCATTAAGACCTGAGACTGATTCTACAAATGTCTTCTAAATCCCAACAGTTTAAAAAAAGAAAACGTATGTTGCTATATATCAGTGGTTCTCAAACTTTTTCATAATAGTCAAGGACCCCCCAAAATTATATGTATTTGGCCGCGGACCCCCATCTCAAAATATTTTGTTCCAGGGACCCCAATAAGCAAAGATTTGAGTAAAAAAAAATCGCTTTAAAATAATATATTATTCAAAGATTTGTACTCGTTTTCAAGATTTTCTAAAATAGCAGATCTACAAGCTCGCCGCGCTACGAGCTTGTATATCTGCTATATCTGCGACAAAACATCAGTTCAGGAACATAAAATAAGACATATCACAGGTATTATCACATGTTTTGTGATCACTGTTTTTTTTTATGTGCACAGTAGTTTTAGTGGGGCATCTACAAAGGTATCGTTTCAGGCTCAGCAGTATCGCAAGATTTGGTTGTCAGACTGGAAAAGACGGACAGTCTCGCAATACTTTGGCACGTTCATAAACGTACTTTGTGCTCTTTAGATACCTCTATAAAATTATACAGTGTACACATCGAAAAGCAACAGAGCAGAAAACAATGTGTGATATGTCCCTCTCTTTGTGCTCCTCCATTCATAGAGTAGGTTAGGCGCCCGTGCACTGCACCACCCAAGCACCTCGTGCTTAAAAAAAATCCCTCTGGGACTCTTTGACAGTGTGAGCCAGTGACACACAGTGTTGTGTCCACTGCAGAGTGGGCAGCTGTCGCTGGCCGCTGGGCAGTGGAACGTTTCCACGCGCTGTGTGGAAGGTAGTGAATATTAGCTATATATATATAATCTGAATATGATGATTTATGGTGGTGTTATGGGGACTTTAAACTACACAAGGTATTGTGTAGTTCATATAGAATCATATTACACCTTGTGTAGTTTATATAGAATCATATTAAACCTTGTGTAGTTTATATATAATCATATTTAATACCTTATGTAGTTTATATAGAATCATATTACACCTTGTGTAGTTTATATAGAATCATATTACACCTTGTGTAGTTTATATAGGAATCATATTTAATACCTTGTGTAGTTTATATAGAATCATATTTAATACCTTGTGTAGTTTATTGACTTTCTCTCGACACGTCTCCATCTCCTGTCGGAGCATCTTGTTCTCCTCGGTCAGCATGTCGACCATCTGGTGAGCGCGGGCCATCATGGCGAACGGCTCCCCCTGCAGGTGGGGGTGGTGAGGATGCGGGAAGTGTCCCATTGGGGGCAGAGCCTGATGCTGGACGGGGGGAGGAGCTTGGAACTGTTGTTGTTGTTGTTGTTGTTGTTGTTGCTGTAGTTGTTGTTGTTGCTGTTGATGTTGCTGCAGAAACGGCTGGTGGTGTTGCTGGCTGTTGCTGTTGGTGGTGATGGTGCATTCTGGGGGTGGAGCCATAGTGGTCGTGGGGGAGGAAGCCCCCGTGAGCTCCTCCCCTTTGGGGCGGAGCAGCGGGATGGAGGAGGGGCTCGTGGTGGGAGGCGCTGCGGGGAGGCGGGCCCAGCGTGTGGTAATGATGGTGAGTCTCCGCCCCTGGCGGGTGGGGGTGGTGATGGGAGGGGTAGGAGGGGTGGGAGGAGTGGGAGGCGGAGCTAAGCATGCTGCTGAGGGCGTGGCTCTGGGCGCGAGACAGAGAGCCCACCGAGGTCACCGAGGAGGAGGGGCTATGATGCAGCAAAGACCTCTGGGAAATGAGAGAGCCGCCATCTTTACTGGACCTGATAGAGAGAGACAGAGAGAGAGAGAGAGAGAGAGAGAGAGAGAGAGAGAGACCGTAAAATACAAAACTTTTTTTTCCACGTCCTATTTCTCTAAACAACATGTCTTTGTTTCCTCTCTCCTCTCCTCTCCTCCATGCATCCTCTGTGGGAGGAGGGACTCAGACGCAAGGAAAGGACGCAAGTGAGGGGAGCAAGGATTTAATTTTGAGACTTGGCACGCGGCCATATCGATGAATCAAATTCTCAGAGAACTGGACAGACAGGATATAAGTTACACCCGTCTGCCTTAGGGTATGTGTGTGTGTGTGTGTGTGTGTGTGTGTGTGTGTGTGTGTGTGTGTGTGTGTGTGTGTGTGTGTGTGTGTGTGTGTTAATCATGCATTAACCAGGTGTGTAATGGGGGGTGTTGTCTAGACCTGTGCTCTCCACACTCCTTGGTTACAAAGTCAATTCAGTTCACTTTCATGATATGATATTTTAACATCTATGTTGGGTTGGTTTATATTAGATACTATATTTTAACACAAGGTTTCCCAAACCTTTCAGGCCGCGACCACCCAAAATAATCATATTCGAACTGGTGACCCCCCACCCTGACAAGCACTTGGAATTGTAGGAGTTGAGGCATTACATTTAGTTTGACTCGGTTCCACCAGGGCCGGATACGGAAAAAAAATAGGCGTTTTTTGGCGTTTTTTCCGGCTGTTTGTGTAATACTGCTTCCTATTGTTTAGGAGTAGTACTGCATGTGTGTGTGTGACTGTGTGTGTGGAAAATCAGGGCAGAGGATTATTTGAATTGTGCAATGATACATGATGGAATATGATTAAGGATTATTTTGATTATGGTAAGCTCACATTTCATATCATGACATAAATGTAACTTTCACAAGCACCCCCACCCAAAAAAAAAGGGGGCAGTCAGGGCATTTGGGGGGGCATTGCCCCAGCTTGCAGATTGGCCATTTTCACAATGTTTGCCTCTTTCTTAAGTTATATTTGACAATTTGACCAAATTGGTGTTAAAAAAAGTCTTAAAAGGTCTTTAAATTGTCACTTTATAAAATGTGCAGATACCCTGTATACACTTATACTGTATGTTGGTTTGTTTACTGTTGAGTGATAAAACAATGTTGCACATTAAGCTAATCATTTGGGGACCCCTAGTTTGGGAACAACTGTTGTAACACATACATGTCGTTCTGGTTCAGCAGCCTGTGTGTAAGTTGTCTATTTAAGTCAGGGTGCAAAGTCCAAACTAAACGATACATTGAAACTAGTTAGTTTGATAGTTAAGTTGTGTGTTTGTTTGGATGCATCACAGATATAAGATCAATCTTATTTACACTGGCATAAAGTCCACACTAACTTCCTAAATATTGTCACAAAAAATTACATTTTTACTTCATATGGCCAATCAGTGAAAAGCTGTTTATAACCGTGTTGTCAAAAGACAAACAGAATGTAAACAGGAGAATATTGCTGCCTATCGTGGCTTTATATTTAAATTATAACACTTATTCATATTTCAATCAAATGATAACACTATTCATATTTCAATCAAGTGATAACACTATTCATATTTCAATCAAATGATAACGCTATTGAGGTATAGGGCTGTTTGGTTACATTTGTGGTGAGTACTCTTCATGGTTAGGGCGTGGTTATGGGTGAGGTTCTAACCTGAAGGATCCGTACTCGGGTGGAGGCTGGTATCGGACCTGTGGCAGCTCTCGGTGGCTCCCCCTTGAGGCCTCCTGGTAGAAGTCACAGTGCTGCTGCTTGGGCGGTGACCCCATGACCTTGTACGGGTAGTCGGGCGGGGGTCCGCGGTGCTGCTGCAGGGGCTGGGGTTTGTAGTAGTCCCCCGTGGGTCCCTGGGGTGGGGGGGGTCCGGGCAGCTGGGGGCTCAGGGGGGCAGAGGTGACGGGGGCGTGGGCTTTAACCCCGCTGGTGGCCAGGGACAGCTGCATGAGGCGCTCGCTCAGCGACCTGACGTGACCCTGCTTCAGGTCCTTCAAACCATCGTCCTGGTGCACCTTCCCAGCTCCGCCCACTCTCTGCACACTGGGCCGGCCCTCCGTACGCACCTGAGAATAATCACCATTATTACCATCATTGCCTCCGTACGCACCTGAGATTAATCACCATTATTACTATTATTCCCTCTGTACGCACCTGAGAATAATCACCATTATTCCCTTGTGTAAACAAATCATTGGTCAATGTTTTAAGGAAAACTGGCAGAAAAAGACTCGCTCTTTACATAAAACTTTTAAGGAAGACTCCTTAGACAGAGACTAAGAAAATAGTTTTTCTTCATAAAGTGAAAGGTGCAAAACAGTTGCAAAGTTGCCACTTTGCTCAATGTTTGTTAACAAATCATTGGTCAATGTTTGTAAAAAAAAAAAAGGTAAAAAAGGAATTGTTGGTCAATATTTGTAAACAAATCATAGGTCAGTGCACAGTACACCATAGCTCAATGTTTGTAAACAAATAATTGGTCAATGTTTGTAAACAAATCATCGGTCTATACACACCTTAGCTCAATGTTTGTAAACAAATCATTGGTCAATCATTGGTCCATACACACCTTAGCTCCGCCCGTGCCTGCTCCCGTCACCGTGGCAACGTAGAACGCTGTTCCCACATTGGAGGAGGAGGAGGGAGGGCTTTGAGGAGGAGGGGCATGCTGGGGGGTGTTCTGGTTCTGGATGGGCGGATGGGGAGGGGGGTGACCTCCTCTGAAGTACTGAGACTGGACCTTGGCCTCCTCGTATGTGGGGAGGTCCTCTGGACCGGGGCCTCCTCCTCCTCCCTGGCCTCCTTGACTCCCTCCTCGCCCCCTGGAGGAGACAGAGCAGGAAGAGCTCATCTTCTCCAAGCCTCCATCAGTCTGCAGCTCCTGGCCCTGCGGCTCCTGCAGGAGCAGAGAGAGAGAGACAGGTCTGCCACCATCAATTCATTTCGTCGACTAAAACTATGACGAACTAAACAAAAATCAATGATGGCTAAAACTAAGACTAAATATATTGTCAATTTTGTCAAAAATAGAGGGACTAAGAGAAGAGATCCAGTAGAACTAATAGACTAGTCATTTTATGTTTGGTTGCGCTCTGGTGTTACGCTCTGAAAATAGCAGATCTACACTTGTAGATCGGCTATTTTTAGCATGCAACCAAGTGTAAAATCTGCCGTTTCGACGCCATCACGGCTGGCCAAAATATTTTTTGGTCGTCAAAATCAACTGTAGATTTAGTCGACTAAAATCTTATTATATTTAGTCGACTAAAACTAGACAAAAACTTTACAGATGACTAAAATATTCAAAAGACTATGACTAAACGCAACTAAAATTTTCTGTCAAAATTAACGCCGTTTTACACACAGAGAGACAGACAGCTCTGTCACCATCAATGTTCCTTGTTCCTTGCGTGCACGCTTGAGCGGACACGCACGCACGCGTCTGGACGTTCACACTCATGTCTGAAGTATAAGGCCAGGAGGATGATTTTTTCAAAACACAGTTTTTGATATTACTCCTACAGATTGTATCCAAACATCACACAAATCGGTACACATTATCTCTATAGTCACGTGATCAAGATGTATTTTTCAGATCCCATTCCAAGTGGCTATGACTGCCTTCTCAAGTGTGCGGCCTGGCAGAGACCTGTGCTCCGAGGAGCACACTCTTCTAGTCATTATTATGTAATAACTGGGATGTTGGCGTACCTGCCGGGCGATGTGCGGGCTCATGTTGGAGTGGGCGGAGTCATCTCCGGCCCCCCCTCCTTGCTGCTGCTGCAGCAAATAGTTCCTGTTGATGCTGGAGTGGGCGGAGTCTGCATTTAAATAGTTCCTGTTCATGTTGGAGTGGGAGGAGTCTAAATAGTTCCTGTTCATTTGCTCCTGTAGGAGGCGCTGCAGCACCGTGCTGCCGCCGGCCACGGCCCCGACGCCGCCTCCTGCGCCGCTATTGGACGACTCCTCGGCCGCCCTCATCTCTGCCCCGCCCCGCTGATGACCTCTGACCTCATGGAACGACAAGCTGCGACCCCGGTCTATACTCCCTGAGAGAGACAGACAGACAGACAGACAGACAGACAGAGAGACAGACAGTGTTTAAGTTAAAAGGAGAACAAACACATTGTCATGAACCTCCACCAACTCCTCCACCACCTCCTCCACCACAATGCATGCTGGGATGTTGACAACAAACCTCGCAACCCTTCACACAGCCCAAAACACTGACCAATCACACATCAATCCAAGTGACTGACACACACACACACACACACACACACACACACACACACACACACACACACACACACACACACACACACACACACACACACACACACACACACACACACACACACACACACACGTGAATTTTCCATTAAACCGCTCAGTTCATCAAAGCTGAAACCAACCCCACAATGCACTGGGCTCAACCTCTGCGGTGTCAAACCGTTTCTCAATTATTGGACAATAACATTTTTATATTTAATTTAATGGACGTATAGAAGAGACATCTGGAACATTTAAAACGTTTATGTTAAAAGGTTAAAGTTCTAAATATCTCTTTATTGTGATAATCATTGCTATAGTGTTTGTTCAGTAACAGTGTTAAATAGCTCTATATTGTGATAGTAATCATTACTTTAGAGTGTTTGTTCAGTAACAGTGTTAAATAGCTCTATATTGTGATAGAAATCATTGCTATAGTGTTTGTTCAGTAACAGTGTTAAATATCTCTATATTGTGATAGTAATCATTACTATAGAGTGTTTGTTCAGTAACAGGGGTCTCCCTGTCTCTCCAGCTCTTTAATAAACAGAAAATAACATTTCAGGTCAGGATACCAGTTTCAGGAGAGAGAACCGAATTATACGTATCAGCTTAAATGTTATAGTGTTCCAATTCCAATTTTGTCAGCTCACTTCTTTGTTTCATCACTTCAAATTTATTTTGTTTATCCTGTATCCTGTTCCCTCTCCTGATTAGATGTATAGCCTGGTGTTTTATTTATTTGTAGTTGTACTGTGTAATTGTTAGCCATTTATATATTGGCTAACAATACCTGTATTTCTCAGGTATCAAATCCCTACCCCCTAGTGTGGAAGGCATAGCAATACATTTCCCACAATGACATTTTCCTGCACCTACAGTATGTATGTCATTTGTGCCATAAACGCAGATTTACGTATTTTTTTTCAAATAAAGAGGGCGCTCTAATGCAACTTAGGAATGATCCTAGGACGATGTAAAAAGGAATGGATGGATGTGACGTCACCCCCAAAAACGTGACGTTCGTCCGCCCCAATGATAGGATCTTGAGAAAAACACTTATAACTCCATATCTTTTTTTGGGGTGAAAACCAGCCATTTTCAATGGCCGATCGCTCTAAAATGGCAGATTGCGGTAGAAATGTTATTGTTCCAGTCGATAAACGGGTCCCTACCCCATCGCCCGGATACTTTTTTTTACATCAGGGTCCACGTTGTGGCTTCTGCAGCCGTCTAAAGATCACCAAGACACGGTAAGAACGCTGGCACTCTGAGGATGATTTGGGTGCATAGTACCTGGCACTGTTATTGAACAAACACTCTATAGCAATGAATGCCATCACAATATAGAGCTATTTAACATGTATTTGAAGCACATTAAAATGTCACCTATTACATAATGTATGTTTGTATTTCTAAGATATTTCTCCATGGGGGTGGTTTCATTTTGATGAGCTTGTAGGGTGAAAACTGTGCAATTAAAATAAAAGAATTCAAAGCATTTTAGACAGACAGACAGACAGACAGACAGACAGACAGACAGACAGACAGACAGACAGACAGACATTACATCTAGAGGTTTCTGTTATCCTTCTCATTCTCAAGGAAGACGAAGCTTTTTTCCGAAACATCTGTCAGTAAATAAAAACCATGAAATATTGTTAGGTCCACATGTTTGAAGACATGACATAAAGATACATTTATACTCCATCATACGATGACATCACAGGACGAAAACAACTGTCTTTTAGACAACGATGTCATGGTTGTCCGGAGTATAAATCAGACATTAGTAATAGATGAATGACACATTAAATCAGACATTAGTAATAGATGAATGATACATAAACATCAGAATGGAACACATGATGCTCTGCTAGCGTGCCTTGCTCATAGACACACATGTATTCATAATGTATGTTGTTTAAACCACTTTAAACTGATTTCTATTTGGAACGTAATGTTTAAACCACTTTACACTTGTAGTTCTATTCATAATTATTAATATTCCTTTAATAGTGGTTTGTAACAGACATACCGTAAATTTCGGACTATAAGCCGCGACTTTTCCCCAATTTTTCGACCCTGCGGCTTATATAATGGTGCGGCTTATCTATGGGTTTTTACAGCTAACGGCCACTAGGGGACCTCCTAAATCTATGGATTTTACACCCGCGGCTTATAGTCCAGTGCGGCTTATATATGTACAAATCATTCAATTTAGCTGCTGCGGCTTATATTCAGGTGCGGCTTATAGTGCGAAAATTACGGTACTTCTACTGTCATGGCCTGAAGTTCATCTCCCTCTGGACAGACAGCTGGCAGAGAGACAGACAGACCAGTTAGACAGACGGACAGAGAGGGAGACAGACAGACAGACAGACAGACAGACAGGATGTGATAGAAGACAGGTGAACAGTGGTTGAGAAAGAAGTGAAAGTGTTGTTGTTGAGGAATTATAAAGACTTAATGAGAGGAGAAATATGTTTTTCACACTTTTAGAGCCTATCCATATGATATGTAGACATTTATTAACAATAGATTCCATACCACAGGGTGGGTGGGAGGGTTTGTTTATGTTGAAAGTCTTACTGACTTTCTGTCAAACACAAACACGCTGTGTGAATCCATCATAAAGTCCTTATGAATAATTAGGACTCACGATTCCACCCATCTGTGTGATTCGTATAGCTCATGTTCCTCCACACACACAGCTGATTGTCATTAGGGAGACACTATTGGGCTGCTACGTTCTTTATCTGCACCCTATCCTGATTTCATTTTATCATTTTATCATTGTGTTTCCTTTGCTTGCTCATTGAGGAATGATCCTAGGACCCTGTAAAATGGAATGGACGGATATGAATCCAGTCCAAAAAACGTCCCTTTTGTCCGCTCCAATGATAGGATCTTGAGAAAAAGGTCCATATCTCCATATCTTTTTACGGTAGTGAAAACAAGCCATTTCCGACGCGCTCTGCAATGGCGGATTGCGTTAGAAATATTATTGTTCCAGTCATTAGACGGGACCCTCGGCCATCGCCCAGACACCCTTTGTTTACATCCGGGTCGTCGTGGAGGCTTCTCCAGCTCTAAAAACATCGCCGTAAACGTTATGAAACGCTGGCACCGGATGTACCCAGTTTAAAAAAAAACTCTGGCACCCGATGTGTTAAACAGTACAATAGGCGATGCTGTAACATAAACGTGCCTCAGCACTGCCTCTCTCTCTCTCTCTCTGCCTTACTGCGATGTGTAGTTCTGATCATTCCCATAGCCCAAGGGGATGGGACGATCGGCTGAGACTGTGATTGGTTGAGGCACAACACGCCTCCGTTTCAGAAGAGAGCTTAGGAAAAAAAGCCATTTCATGACGTCTTTAATGGCACATCTCGTGTATTCTAATTCCCTGTAATGCATTTCTTACATTGTGGGTGATTATGGGACGTGTAGTTTTCTCTTTACACAGTGGGTGGTTATGAGACCTGTAGTTTTTTCTTTACATTGTGGGTGGTTATGGGACTTGTAGTTTTCTCTTTACATTTTTGTGCCATCCCTCCTAACCCCGCCTACCTTTATGGAGATGACCTTCGACCTCTCCACTGGACAGAGGGGTCAGTGAGAGGTCATGTCTCTGAGCATCCGCTGGTGATGTGGGTTCCTGGCAGCCAGGTGGCGATATGGGTGCTACGCTAGGCTGCTGGTGGTTGTTGCTAGGTGATGCTGGATGGAGTTCTAGGTGGTGGTTGCTAGGTGATGCTGGGTGGAGTTCTAGGTGGTGGTTGCTAGGTGATGCTGGGTGGAGTTCTATGTGGTGGTTGCTAGGTGATGCTGGGTGTAGTTCTAGGTGGTGGTTGCTAGGTGATACTGGGTGTAGTTCTAGGTGGTGGTTTCTAGGTGGTGTTGGTTGTAGTTCTGGGTGGTGGTTGCTAGATGGTGCTGGGTGCAGTTCTAGGTGGTGGATGCTAGGTGGTGTTAGCTGTATTTCTAGGTGGGGGTTGAGGTTCAGTAGATCCTCCAGACGATCCAACACGTACAGACGCTGATCCACATCAGACACTCCTAACCACTCTGAAATACACAAATAGAACACAGAGAATGTAACATTTATCTTCTATTCATCACTATTTAACATTTATCATCTATTCATCATAGGAGGGGAGCTTCCCCCCCCTTCCAAGAAATACATGAGAGATGATGTGTGGCTAAGGCTGAAAAGATCATCAGGGCATTTACCACCCCAGCCATCAGTGTTCACACCGCTGTTGCATCCACTCCAGGCAAACGGAGAACAAAACATTTTGAGATGGGGGTCCGCAGCCAAATAAATGTTTTCTAAATCCTAACAGCATGTTGCTATATCAGTGGTGCTCCAACTTTTCCATGTCAAGAAACCCCAAAATGATGTATTTGGCCGCGGACCCCTATCTTAAAATAAATGTTCCAGGGACCCCCAGAAGCAAAGATTTGAGATAAAAAATATTCGCTTTAAAAAAAAGATATTCAAAGATTTGCACACATTTGCACGATTTAAAAAAAATAGCAGATCTACAAGCTTATAGCGGGGCACTCGTGCCGTGCTATGAGCTTGTATATCTGCTATTTTTGAATAGCCAAAGTATAAAATATGGATAAAGTGGTTACAGAGATGCCTTACTGGTCTTAATGGGTTAACACAAAGGAGAGAAATGATGTGTGATAAATAACTTGACTACTGTAATTCCCTCCTTTACTGGCCTCCCAGCATGCATTGCTCACTGAAGCCCCTCCAAATGAGAAGGCGGCTTCCGTAAGAGTTCTACAAAATCTCATATATTTTGCGTGTGAAGTTTTCACTTCACTGGCTTCCAGTTGCTGCCTGAACCCAGTATGATGACCTACACCATGGGTTCTCAAAGTGGGGTCCCCAGCAAATGTTAATGTTAATATAGCGTCATAATCATTTTTTAAACCATATTTTATACTTTGGCTATTCAAAAATAGCAGATAAGCTCATAGCGCGGCACCAAGTGCTGCGCTATGAGCTTGTAGATCTGCTATTTTGGAAAAATCCTGAACATTGTGCAAAAGAAAAGCAGCCAAATACATATATAAATACAATAGTTTGAGATCCACATGACCTACAAGGCAACCAAGGCTAGTTAAGTTAAATGAATAGATAACAGTTTAAGCTTAGTTTCGACAGGGTCACAAACTCTCCGGGTATTTTCTCTCAGATTCTCATTCAGGCTTTAAAGGGATAGTTCACCCCCAAAATGACTTTTCTTCCTGTCGATTAGTCACCCCATGGAGACTTGAATTCATGGATATTTTTTAGTTTTTGTCGCATTCCTAAGCCAATAATTTGATGACCGGCAGCGGTTCCGGTACGAGACACAAAGAGTCTTCTTTGTGTCTCCAACCGGAACCGCTGGTCATCAAATAAAAAATATCCATGAATTCAAGTCTCCATGGGGTGACTAATCAATAGAGAGAAAAAAGTCATTTTGGGGGTGAACTATCCCCTTTAAGAAAGACAAAACTAATTCAAACCTTTCGTTTTTCTCCTTGAAATGTCTCTCCCCACGGATCCAAAACAATCCAAGTTCCTGTTCAGTGTGTGAATAATAGTCTGTGTGTGCTAAACTTTCCCTGAGCCAGTGTGTGTGTGTGTGTGTGTGTGTGTGTGTGTGTGTGTGTGTGTGTGTGTGTGTGTGTGTGTGTGTGTGTGTGTGTGTGTGTGTGTGTGTGTGTGTTTGGTTTCTCTGTACACCTGCTTGGTGCTTTGGGTGGGGCACTCCCCCCCCCCACCTCCACCCAGAGACAGGTGTAAACCCAGCCAGTGTGATTCATAGTGTGTGTGTGTGTGTGTGTGTGTGTGTGTGTGTGTGTGTGTGTGTGTGTGTGTGTGTGTGTGTGCGCGCGTTAGCAGGTCTCTGCTTGTCTGATTGCAACATGAACATCTGCTTCCAGCTACAGGTTGAACCCCCCCCCCCCCCCCCCCACTGTCTGTCTCTCTGTCTGTCTCTCTCCACTGCACTCTTTTCTCTTTTCTCACAGACACGCATAGACACAGACAGACAGACATAGAAGTGAGGGATCAATGAGGGAGATAAAGAAAGACTCCTGACCAATCACCTGACTGTTAGGTTGATGACATCATCAGCATGAGACCACCCACACACCCACCCTCAGGCTACAACGGTCTTTATCTCCTTCCCCCACACACACACACACACACACACACACACACACACACACACACACACACACACACACACACACACACACACACACACACACACACACACACACACACACACACACACACACACACACAGAGCTGTGGAATGCAGTCAAAGCTTGGCTGTGAACTTTTTAATTAATTATTCATCTTCATAGTCTTTATTGTTAGTTAGAACATGCCTAAAACCTAAAATGAAAATTATACTGTAATTGCTAAATAAGTGCCATAATCCGATTAATCGTTTAAATAATTATTCGATTATGGAAATAAGCAGATTTATGTGCTGTTGTATCCCACTGACTCACCTGCCAGTGAGGAGTCCCCACCGGGAGGACGTAGAGCCTTAAGCGTTAAACCTAAGTTAAGCGTTAAGCGTTAATCCTAAATTAATAATAGTGCAACTAATATTGACATGCGTTTTAATTTAATTTAATTTAAATGTTATCCCTGTAACTTTACAACACTTGCCAAAACATAGACATTGCTATCTCTCTCCGTCTCCCTCTGTCTCTCTGTGTGTCTCTCTCTCTCTCTCTACCTCTCTCTCTCTCTCTGTCTCTCTTCTATTCGTTTATTACTCTCTCTATCTTTACTGTCATCACTGTCCAAACTTTCAGTGTGTGTGTGTGTGTGCGCGTGTGTGTGTTGGGGGGGGGGACCTACATTATCGTAGCTGTGGGGCAGAAACCTCCTTTTTTCATACATAAACTTCCTGTGACATACGAGACATACGCCATGATATGACACCACCTGTCTGTCTGAAGAACCAATCACAAATCACTTCCGTCAGACAGACAGCAGGACAGCTGAGAGAGAGACACAGTGTAGGAGAGACAGACAGTAGGACAGCTGAGAGAGAGAGACAGTGTAAGAGAGATAGGCAGTAGTACAGCTGAGAGAGAGACATTGTAGGAGAGACATGGATCAGGATTTTGGTCAATAAAAAACATCAATACGACCTACTGTCCTGTCAAATAAGGCATAAAAGCCCAAAAATAAATCTTTAAAAAAAACATAAATACATCTTTTGGGGAATTAAAAAAGCTACCTGATACGCTGGAAATAATCAACTCAAAACCAGTGTAAATTGGAATTTGACCCTAAACAGCGAATACAAAGAACGCCTGAGCCCTGTGCCTGATCCAACACTAAGGAAAGCCTTCACTATGTATTAATAATAATCTTTATTGTAGAGACTCGGTGAACACAGATTTGCGATAGAGAAAGCTATTAGGCAGACCTGGCATCCCAAGAGAAGACAGACTGTGAACCCACTGCAACAGACACATACTGACAACCTGCCCACTGTTCCAAGACATCATACATACATACTGACCATCTGCCCACTGTACCAAGACATCACAGACACATACTGATCACCTTCCCACTGTACCAAGACATCACAGACACATACTGATCACCTTCCCACTGTACCAAGACATCACAGACACATACTGATCACCTTTCCACTGTACCAAGACATCACAGACACATACTGATCACCTTCCCACTGTACCAAGACATCACAGACACATACTGATCACCTTCCCACTGTACCAAGACATCACAGACACATACTGATCACCTTTCCACTGTACCAAGACATCACAGACACATACTGATCACCTTCCCACTGTACCAAGACATCACAGACACATACTGATCACCTTCCCACTGTTCCAAGACATCATACATACATACTGACCACCTGCCCACTGCACCAAGACATCACAGACACATACTACTGACCACCTGCCCACTGCACCAAGACATCACAGACACATACAGACTGAAAAGAGCCTGAAAACATGACTAACTAGAAAAAGTGCTCCTCGGATCAGGTCAGGTAGGTTGTTGTGGGGCAGCAATATTAAAAATTTGCCAATCAGGATGGAATTGGAAAACATAGTCCCAGTCATGCCTTCGGCCTGGCGGAGACAATAACCACAACCTCTTATATCTGCTGGGTGAAGTACAACAATTTTCAAAAACTGCAGCAAGATTAGTGAGCTGTTGTGACAGGAGAAGAATGTCTAATGGAATTCAAGCACCTCATGTACTACCAATCATTAGTTCCTGTGTATTTTATTTGTTTATTATTTGTGTCTAGTACCTTTTAAAATACTGTACTTCTGTGGTTCTCAAAGTGATGTTTGGGGACCCCCAGCAGTCCTTAAGGGGGTTTCAGGGGGTCCCCAACTAAATGTGTTAATATTAGCATACTGCATACATCTACAAGCTCACAACGCACCATGGCGTTACAAGTTGTGAGCTTGTAGATCGGCTATTTCCCAAAAAACATGACAAAAATTTACAATTTGGGAATATTTATGAAACATTTTAACAACAAACATCTTGTATGGGGTGGGGTCCTCCCTGGCACAAAATATTTTCAGATGGAGGTTCTGCGGCCAAATATGCATTTTGGGGATTCATTTGAGTCCTTGACATGAGAATGTTAGAGAACCACTGAATGTACTTGACAGTGAAGTGGGAATGTTAGTGTTTCCTTATTGAAGTAGGGCTCTAAGTATAGTTTGTTTTATTTGACACTTGCTTTGGCAATGTAGCGTAAGGTCACCCTGAACTGAAATGAAGTGAGACAGAAAGAAAGAGAGAGAGACAGACAGACAGACAGCGAGAGTTGGTTTCAGTTGTAGTTTTCATTGTGTTAAGTTTCCTTGTGGGGGTTGGAACAAGGAAATTGGTTTCAAATGCAATGTTTTCATTGTGTGTTTGTGAGTGTGAGTGTGTGAGTGTGAGTGTGAGTGTGTGTGTGTGTGTGTGTGTGTGTGTGTGTGTGTGTGTGTGTGTGTGTGTGTGTGTGAGACTGTGTGTGTGTGTGTGTGTGTGTGTGTGTGTGTGTGTGTGTGTGTGTGTGTGTGTGTGTGTGTGTGTGTGTGTGTGTGTGTGTGTGTGTGTGGGGGGAGTAAGAGAGAGAGAGTTGAATTGAATTGAGAGCTACTGTCAATCTAGCCTGGTAAACCCTCCCTCCGGAAATCTCAATTCCATTTCATTTCAGGAGTGAGTCTGGCCTGATCCGCCTGTCTGCAATATTGGCTGTGCTGGAGTTGGGCGGGAGTAATACCGTTGACTGACAACCCCTTCAGCCAATGATAATTTTCCCCCTTCAGCCAATCAGCAGTTCACCAGTCTTAATGTGACGCGACGGGACTTTTGAGACAGCCATACCCAAAATGGGTTGCCTTTTTCGGGTACAATGGTGTCACTGCCCGCCCCTACCGGTTCTCTAATTATTATTTTTTAAATAGGCTTTGTCATGATTAATTGACCACATATATGAAGTTAAACAACTAAATTCTATCCAAACGATATCTTATAAGTAAATTCCGTGCCTCAAAATAGAAGTTAGAGAGCTTTTTGAAGTAAAAAAATAGCGGAGAATTGGCCGCACAAGAAAAAGATGGCTGCCGTTCGTGTTTTGGGCTCACTCGAACTCGCCACCTGATTGGCCAACGTAAGCTGTCAATCACAGAACAATGAGCGACGACGCTGATAGGCGCGGCCGTTTGGCATACACAGCCAATATTGCAGAGAGGCGGTTCATGCCAGACTCACTCCTGAAATGAAATGGGATTTCCGGAGGGAGGGTTTACCAGGCTACTGTCAATCATCGTCATAGAACACATTAAACAGAGGTGAGACAGTGAAATGTCAAAGGAGTTAAAATAATGTTTGTTTTCATTTCAACACTAATATTATTACTGTTCTTATTATTCCATCTCTATTGTAACCATTCATCCAATGAATATTGATGCTTATTTCATACTAATCCACATTCCATTAAAAAAGTCAGAGTGCTCACTGAAAATTGTTATAAACTCATATAAATATATAATAATGTAATATAAAAATATTTAACATAATAAACAATATAAATTATGCCGGGGGAGACCAGCAACCTGAACAGGCTGGTCAAGAAAGCTAGCTCCATCGTTGAAGGTGCGTGTTAGCGAGGAAGCTGGATGCTATCATGGACTACCACTCTAATCCCCTTCACTTGGAGATTGTGGGAAGGGCTCAGCAGCAGGGGGAATGATAGATTCCCTTACGTGTCCATTTGGTTCCATTTGTACACTCTCACTCACACCCGTAAGGGGCCATTTGGAACCCCCTCAAGGAACCATGAGGGTCCCTGGACCACACTGTGAGACCCACTGGTGTTTCCAGTGAGCCAATATGCACAATATCAGCCCCCTGACTCTGTCTGACCACAATGGAACAGAGCCTTAATTAGTATTGGTAACACCTGTTAAGGAAGTAAGAAGAGGCCCAATTTCTTTCCAATATGGCCACTGTGCATAGAGAATATTGCTGGATAAGTACGGTACGCTTCTGTGTGTTCTCTTGTACTGTTACCTATAGGGCTGTCACGATTACAAATTTAAGTTGACGATTAATTGTCACACAAATAATTAATTAAGTAATCATTTAAATGTGTTCTTGGCATTGAACATTGGAACATATAAATAGAAAAATAATGGTAACACTTTACTTAAAGGTCGGGTCTATAATGCATTATAATCGCATGGTTATAACGCATTATAGACCCGACCTTAATATAAAGTCTTACCTTATGTGGTAACTGCTGTACTGTCTTTGTAATATGTTTTAACTGCTGTTTTTGGCGCCTGAATTTTCCCCACAGGATCGATAAAGTTCTTATCTTATTTAAATATATCATAAGCTCTATGCACAGCAGCAATATTGGAAAGAAATTGGGCCTCTTCCTTACTTCCAATGATACTAATGAAGGCTCTGTTCCATTCTGGTCAGCCAGAGTCAGGATTCTGATATTGTGCATGTTGGCTCACTGGAAAGTTACACTCTGCTACACCAGTGGGTCTCAAAGTGTGGTCCAGGGACCCTCATGGTTCCTTAGTTCCTTGAGAGGGTGTGTAAAATGTTGGACCACCTCCAAACAACCCTGTGATCTCTGGCACACCATCTGTACCACAAGTTGGGAAACTCTGAAGTTCACTACTCAAGTGATCTGTGGTTATGATTCTAGCCTCCTCTCTCTCTCTCTTTCTCTCTCAATCTCTCCGTCGCTCTCTCCCTCCCTTCCAGTATAATCTCATGATAAAATGTTTTTTTTCTTAAGGCTTTGAAGTAATTATTTCAACAACAAATAACCAGTGTTTTCTAAGGTATAAATACATTCATCAATGGAATATGCATAGTCTCCGATTTGTTCATGTTTGTGTTAAAAAACGGTAGCAATATATATATATATCCTGATATGATATATATCCTTCAAACTGTCACTTAGTAATAATAATAATAATAATAATAAATTGTATTTGTAATGCACTTTTCATTCACAAGGAATCTCAGCGTGCCACATGGTAAAACATCATCAATCATATAAAGTTAAAAAGCAGGATTTAAAAACAGATGTGACTAAACAACAATTCAACACGAAAATGCCCTCTGAAACAAAAACGTTTTCAGGCCTATTTTAAAAGAGTCCAGGGTCTGTGGTGCTCTCAGGTCAATAGGAAGGCTGTTCCACAGGCGCGGCGCTGCCGAGCAGAAGGCCCGGTCACCCATAGTACGTAGATTTGTACCAGGGACATCGAGGAGGAATCTGCTCGTAGATCTGAGGGTGCGGGTGGAATTTTGTGGGGGCCTAATAAATTTCTGTAGGTAGGGAGGGGCATGTCCATTTATGCAGTTGTGGGTGATCAGCAGGACCTTGTAGTCGATCCTAGCTAAAACTGGGAGCCAGTGCAGTGAAAATAGGACCGGTGTTATGTGATCATATTTACATACATATATACAGTACATATATACAGTATATATATATATATACACACACACACACACACACACACACACACACACACACACACACGCGCGCACAGCAGCTCAACTAATTGTTGTTCATGATGAGAGAAGATCTCTGAACTGAAGTCACATGATTATAAACTGATGACTAAGCAATACAGAGAGAGAGAGAGAGAGAGAGAGACAGACAGATGAACAGAGAGAGAGACAGAGAGACACAGAGAGAGAGAGAGAGAGAGAGAGAGAGAGAGAGAGAGAGAGAGAGAGAGAGAGAGAGAGAGAGAGAGAGAGAGACACACAGAGACAGAGAGACATTGACATTGAATACATATGACCACAATGGTCCCCAGGACATTGTTGTGTTATCCTTATAGCATAAATGCCCATTTCAAAGTTTTCAAACTGTATACAAATGTTTTGAAAATAGCAGATCTACAAGCACACAACAAGTCGCATCGCCATGTGTTGTGTGCTTGTAGATCTGCTATTTTCAAATAGCCAAAGTTTCAATAGGGCTTAAGTGGTTAATGTATGTTTTGTAATAATAATCCAAATCTACAAAGTAACTAAAGTTTTCAAATAATTGTAGTGGAGTAAAAGTACAATATTTGTCTCTGAGATGTAGTGGAGTAGAAGTAAAAGTATAGAAAATTGGAAATACTCCAAAAATAAAAGTACTTCCTGGTCCTTACAAGAGAAATTGTTGTTTTATGGTTAAATTTTTTTTCCAGATATAGGTTTACAGTTAGAAAAACATTCAGGTTGAGGTTAGGATTAGGATCAGATATTTAGAGGTTAGGTGTGGGGGGTTGGAATTAGAGTTAAACATGATTTACACATGCCAGTGTCATGCACCGAAAAAATAGCTGATCTATAAGCTCACAACGTAAAAAATGGCATTCATGAAATTGTCGTCCTGAAATGTTGATATCCTCACATCCTACAAAAATGTGTATGTGTGTACTTTTTCCACCACTGGAACCAATGAAAAGTATTATAAGAGTTTGTGACTAAATAAGAACTACATTGGATCCATTGGAACACAAGCTCTCTTGTTGTTTTTTTTCCTCCTGAAAAGTAACAGTTTTGGACATACAAGGTTACCACCTGACGGCCCTGATAATGTTTATAATGTAGAACATACACAAACCTAATGGTTTATACAGAGAGCGGCGTGTGTGTGTCGTGGGGAGGAAGGGTCTGTCTATTGTCACTCTAAACAATGGGCAGGGGTCCAAGTGACTCAACACTAACTGTCAGTCACCCCCACACACACACACACACACACACACACACACACACACACACACACACACACACACACACACACAGAGAGTGACACTGATAGCCTCCAATCAACAAAATAACTGTGATAAGAAAACAGAGGAGAAAACTATTCACAGACTATTAACATACTATTAACACTGATAAACAATATTACATGATTAGTATTGGTATTATTTAATGTAGTATTATTTTATGTAGTTGATTCTATTGTCTCTCTTTCACTATTATGAGAATAAGCATAAGTCTATTTTCCATCTCACTCTATTAATAATAATAATAATAATAATTATTATTATTATTATTATTATTAATGTAATAATAATAATAATTCTAAGTCGGTAGCCATGTTGAAAACTAGACAGGAAACAACTTTTAACCATTTAAACCGTATACGGTCCTGGGGTTCCGCAGGGCTGCGTACCAGAGACCCCTCTACTTATTTCCCTCTACACCAAACCCCTTCAGTTCGGGCCCCGAAAACAACCGATCTACAAGCTCAAAACGCGGGGCGCGTTGTGAGCTTGTTTTCCGGCAGGATGTTGGGCCGTCCAGACCAAGGACCAAAGTGGGTTAAAAGTCTCCCCTGATGGAGTCGACAGATGTTTGAACACTTTTAAACTTTCATCTCCGTAACGGTTTGCCATTAGTTTAATTTTTACCTTTTCAGAAGAGGTTTGAGATGCTCCAACGCTCACTCTAGATCCTCCGCTAGGAATATTCATCGTTTCACACATTTCACCAATTCCATAAAAAAACTAAACAAGATCAAAAGCCCCCAAATTCCTCCTCAAACAAACCAGAGAACAGAAAAAAAAAGTCTCAGTATTCTGTAGTTGGAAGCAAAGCCTGAGAGAGAGGGGTCTCCCCCGTTTCTGAGGAAGTTTTAGAATCCCTTCCAAAACAACACAAACTATTCCACAAGTCTTCAAAAGTATCCAAAAGTATCCAAAAAGTATCCGTTTACGCCTTGTAAACAAACAAGATGAACCAAAAAGAATCCCTACTCCAAAAAAAGAAGAAAGAGAAGAAAAAAAAAAGGTCTCAGTATACTTCTTCGTTCTCTGGGTCTGTTTGTGATGAATCGTTGAATCGGCTCAAACGACAGCTTGGTATGCGGCAGAGTGTGTTTTCACAGCTTTGAAACATTACATGATTCAATCATAATCATCATGATAAAGTGATCAGACTGTGGTGGAACCAGAGAGAGGATCAGATCACAGCAGAGAAAAGCCCTTTGAGTCTAAAACTGTGTGAAAAGATTGGAATGTTGGAAGTCCCGCCCCCAACTCCTCTGACCGCCTCCCCCCCTCCTCCCCTCACCTCCTCTGACACCCCCCACACCCTCCTCCTCCTCCTCCTCCTCTTCAGTGGGAAACTGGAAGAGTTTTTCTGAAGTCTGCTGTTTTTTTTAGGGGGGGGGGGGGGTTAAAGAAGGGGAACCCCCTCCCTCCCCTCATCTCTCCTCTCCTCTCTGCTCTGGGAGGGAGCAAGGAGTATGTAAAGAAGGAGAGGGCAGATAGCATGAACCATAGACCACCAGGGCTTCTCAAAGTGGGGACTGGGGACCCCCAGGGGTCCTTGAGAGGGTTCCAGGGGGTCCCCAGTAGAATGAGGAATCGTTAAGCCCTAAACTTGAGCCTTGTTTTATATTTTCTGAAATATCTTTGGCTTATATGGGGGCCTGTGGCCAAGATACAAATTTGTGTGGGGGTCCTCCATTTGAAAAAGTTTGTAGAAACAGCGGTGAACACAATAATTATATTGATGTATGTCTTACTAACTGTCTTAACTATCTGTCTAACTGTCTTAACCCATTAAGACCGAGAACGCATCTGTGTCATTTTAAGATTTCTTTGGCTATTCAAAAATAGCAGATATACAAGCTCATAGCACGGCACGAGTGCCGCACTATGAGCTTGTAGATCTGTACTTTTTTGAAACATCGTGAAAATGCATTCAAATCTTTGAATATATATATATATATATATATATTTTTTTTTAAAGCGAATTCGTAACTCAAATCTTTGCTTCTGGGGTCTCTGGAACGAAATATTTTGAGATGGGGGTCTGCGGCCAAATACATATCATTTTGGGGGTCCTTGACATGAAAAAGTTTGAGAACCACTGATTATAGCAACCCTAACATTAACCCTAACTGTTAGGATTTAGAAGACATTTGTAGAATCCCCAGATGCTAAGATTTGAGTTAAAATGTTCGCATTATGAAATATATATATATATATATATATATTTAAAGATTTGCAAAAACAATAAACAAACAATAGCAGATCTACAAAATCATCTGCTATTTCTTGAATAGCCAAAGAAATCTAAAAATGACACAGATGTGTCCCGGTCTTAATGGGTTAACTAACTACTGTCTAACTAACTGTCTAACTGTTTAACTAACTGTCTAACTAACTGTCTAACTGTCTAACTAACTGTCTAACTCAGTGGTTCTCAACCTGTGGTACAACCTGAGCCTCCCTCTGGTGGTACGCAGAGAAATCTCCCAAAAAATAAGAAGAAAGTGGAGTGAAATTTGTAATATTATACAACAGATAGTTCTGACCAAGCAATTGGTTGAAATAGGCTCTCCAGCCGTGCTGAATTGAGCATGACAGCATGACAGCATGACAGCATGACAGCACACCCAGACGTTTATTGAAGATTCGAGAACGGATTGATCACGTTAGAAATATCATCATCATCAGCTGTGCTGAGCCTGATCAGACAGAGTCCCGGCAGAGCAGCAGCGCTGTTGCAACTGGCCAGTGGTGGAAAAAGTACTCAAATTTTTCAGTCGAGTAAAAGTATCAATACTGCAATGTTACAAGTAAAAGTCTGGAATTCTAAATTTACTTGAGCAAAAGTACAAAAGTATTGGTATCAAAATCTACTTTGTGCAGAATGTCCCATTTCAGAAGTTTTCAAATGCATAAAAATGTTTTGAAAATATCAGACCTACAAGCTGCATTGTGAGTTTGTAGATCGGCTATTTTCAAAAGGCCGAAATGTATATAGGGCTGAAGAGGTTAATGTATGTTTTGTAATAATAATCAAAATCTACTAGTAACTAGTAACTAAAGTTTTCAAATAAATGTAGTGGAGTAAAAGTACAATATTTGGATCCGAGATGTAGTGGAGTAGAAGTAAAAGACAATTATTGGAAATTGGAAATACTAAAAAAAAAACAGTACTTAAGTCAATGTAATTAGTTACTTTCCACCACTGCTGAGAACCGCTGGTCTAACTGTCTAACCCAGAAACCTGAAGAATATAGTCCAGTTAGAAACTGACTGACTGACTGACTTCAAATGCATCAATATAATGATACAGTGTTCACATCTAAAAACAAAACAGCTATTCCAAAACAAGCCCACGCGTGTCACGATGCTTGTAGATCTGCCATTTTCAAACGTTTTTTGGAAATGTTTTAAAATGTTTTTTTCTATTTATTATATTTTGATATATTTATATTGTGGTATTGCTACTTTTACTTAAAGGAGCACTTCACCCATTTTCAACCTACAGTATCTTCATATAATTGGTCCTCACTATTGCTCATTATAAGATGACACCCTTTATGTCTATTCTCTCTGTCTCATTGGTGGACTGTGGACAGTTCAGAAATCTGCCTACCAGTGACATCATCGATGGGGAATCCAAGCTAATAGAAAATGCAGGTTTTCTCATCCTGGAAAGTTAGCATGCATTACTCCTTGTTGCCAGACCCAAGGGGTAGGGCTTACATGAGGCTTTGTACCTGTTTCGTCCATACATGGGCATGGTCACTTTGTCCTCCGGCCCCAGCCAAAAAAAAGTCTGTCACTTTGTCCTCCGGCCCCAGCCAAAAAAAATTCTGTCCCCCAAAAAAGTCTGTCCATACATGGGCATAGACACAGGCTGACACGTCATGTGAAGTCTGGGTCTGGCAGAACCAGGTCTCCTGGTCTTGTTTATAACATCTGTCCTCTCCTTATTTTATATTCCTTGTTCATAACATCTGTGTCTTATCCTTGTTTAATACTCCTTGTTTATAACATCTGTCTTATCCTTGTTTTATACTCCTTGGGAGGAAGGAGGAAGTCACACTGGGTTTGGTCTCAGAGACGCCAGCTTTGGGAGTGTGCTGCATTTGTGTAGAGCTGGTTAAGTCCCGGGAAAGACGCACTGTGATTGGCCAGTAGTCACTTTGAGTGGCAGTTGGGGCAAACGCAGTCAGTGGGGAAAACGCAGACCCCACCAATATTATTTACGATTCTGTGCCTATCGGTACATAACTCGGACGGCGCTTAGTCGACTAGCAGACCATCGGCCGGTCGTCGCGGGCACTCGCGCCTGGAGGCGCTCGGGCGCGACTCCTCGGCCTCAAGGTCTGCTGAGTCGGCGCGCCTCCGTCATGGTCCAAAACTATACTTTATCGGCGAAAAAAAGTAGTTGAGGATTGAAAAAGTTTTCTCCCAAGCGGGAGTCGATCCCAGACTCCCAATGGTAGTGGATTGGGAGTCTAATGATTAGCGAGGTGCGCCACTGAGGCCGGTGCTGAAATGTGGTATTTGGGCTGTATTAGAATGTGACGTCCTAACTCTTATTGTAGAAGAAAGAAGTCCCCGCCCCCGCCCAAAAGGGGGAGCCTCGCCGTGCACTTACATATATCGCCTCAGAGACGGTAGGAAGAGGTAAATAAACATATGTTTTTGTTGTCTTCGCCAGGCCGAAAGGCATGGCGAGAGAGTATGTCTTGTTATAGTTGTTATAGTTATAGCTCTATATTATAATAATAATCATTGATAAGTCAACTATTCCAGATCCGTAAGGTTCAATTTAGCCCCTACTGTATCTAACAATCACACAGCTGCCCCCCCCCCCATATGTAAAGTGTGTGTGGGGGGGGGGCTGGTCAGAGGCTGCATGCCTCCAGGCATTTCACCATTGTGAGTGAATGAACACCAAACAAACAATGATTTAAAAAAACAAAAACAATCATGGCATTAAGCTCAATCAACTGGCTGCAGTGAATAGAATAGAATGAATGGAATGCTATTTATCCCTAAACAGAGACTACACAGTAGCAGAATACCTGAGCACTGTGACTGTTCCAACACGAAGGAAAGCCTTGACTATGTACAGACTCAGTGAACACACACTAGCTGCGTTTACATGGACCTTTCTAATCGGGTTAAAACAAGATTTAAAATCAACCAGATTTAAAATCTCCATGTATACACCTAAATAAACTCGATCAAGCCAAACCCGATTAAAATTCTAATCGGGTGCAGAGGGGTGGTCACAACCCGATCAAAAGGACATTTCTTCCATGTATACACCTTAACCCGATTAGTATCTGATTACGTTCTTTCTGCGCATGCTTCCTGGCCATTTATTGGGGCACTTTTTATTTTTGCAACTACATTTGTGATGTTTCACTACATTATTTATTTTATATAGGCAATTTGTTTATCTATCTATAAATGCACGGAATATATGTGTACGTGAGCGTGTGTGTGTGTGTGTGCGCGCGCGTGCGTCTTGATTGAGTTCCATCCGTCCGACCGATCAACTATAAACTCGGGATGCATAATTGCTGAGGACCCAAGGGAGCGATGTTTTAATTGCGTTTAATTCATGGAATACATGGGCATATAGTCTTATCAGTCAAATGATTTGTGGGATAAAATGCACTGCCTTGAATCTCCTGATTTCTGATGCCTCCTCAGGGCCTCTTCATTTTAATAGCATCTAGATCTGATCAAGATCAGATATTTGATGATTGGCCCCTGCTTTTGTTAATGCTGAATAATTGGAGAGAAGGCAGTATTCTGTAGTCTGACGTCTGTATAAAATAATCGCAGACTCACTCAATCCTCAGGAACAATCCCATAGTGCGTTCACGCACACCAGGTCAGGCTCACAACGGGATCAAGTGTGCGGAGAGAGAGAGAGTGAGAGAGAGAGAGAGAGAGAGATGTGCGGGTGCGATACGATTCTACTGTGTCCGCGACTGGACTTGACGTTACCCTGTCCTGACTACACTTTATTTCCTGCAGTGGTGGGAAAAGTACTTAAATTGTTTACTTAAGTAAAAGTATCAATAGTGCAATGCAGAAATACTCTGTTACAAGCAAAAGTCCAGTAATCAAAATCGACTTGAGTAAAAGTCAAAAAGTATTGGCATCTAAATATTCTTAAAGTACCAAAAGTTAAAGAAGCTGGTTATGCAGAATGTCCTGTCTAAAATGTGTAAAGGTTTTTTGAAAATAGCAGATCTACAAGCTCACAACACTTGTGAGCTTGTAGATCAGCTATTTTCAAATAACCCAAGTTTAAATAGGGCTGAAGTGGTAAATGTATCTTTTTTGTAATAATAATCAAAATCTACAAAGTAACTAGTAACTGAAGTTTTCAAATAATTGTAGTGGAGTAAAAGTACAATATTTGCCTCTGAGATGTAGTGGAGTAGAAGTAAAAGTATAGAAAAATGGAAATACACCTGTAAAGTAAAAAATACCTCAGATTTGTACTTAAAGGGATATTTCACTTTCAAAAAATGTTTGGGTGATTTTATCATCTACTCAAGCCTTTGTGAGCCCCCAGACAGTTTTTAAGTTGCTCGATTCAGTATTTAGATATTTGATATTCATTTTATTGCCCCCTTCCTACAAACCCATTGTAAATTCAAACTCCATTTTAACCATGTTAGATTCATCAAAAACACCCGTCCTTGGTTCAGGTGACTCACCCTGCCCTCCTAATGCGTGAGGGGGCCGTGTTTTTCAGAGTTTTTTTTTAATTTTTTATATTTTATTTTGTTATTGTATTTTATTGTTTTCATTTTCAAAAAAAAATATTTAAAATAAATGAAAAAATTAATTGAAAAAACACGGCCCCCTCGCGTATTATAGTATGAGTCACCAGAAGCAAGGACGGGTGTTTTTGATAGGGTTGTAGTACTCGAGACCGGTCTCGAGACCGAGACCGGTCTCGAGTACTACAACCCTATCCGCTTTTTTTGATTTACTCGGTCTTGTCTCGGTCTCGCCCATAATTTGACTCGGTCTTGTCTCGGTCTCGCCCATAATTTCACTCGGTCTTGACTCGGACTCGGACTAAGGGACTCGGGACTCTGCCCCCACCGAGTCCACTCGAGTCCAAGACCAAGTCACTACAATGCAATGAAATAATTTTATTATACCCATATTATGAGGAGCCTATTCACATTAACATTCTAAGAGAGCTGTCTGGCACTTATGGACAGCTGTCTTGGAGCGCATCATCTCGTGGTTGACAGCGCAGCAGCAGCAGCAGAACACACTCTGCCATGTCCCTCTAGTTTATATTATTTTTAAATTATTTCCACTAACAGCGCAAGCTTTCCAGGTGTTTATTTATTTATTTGTTGTGTGTTCACTGTGTAGCCTGTGGTTGTTTTAATAAACGAGGTTCTCTAAAGATGATTAGAGACGGCTTTCAGTAAGGTTTCCTTGCGCACATTATTGATTGCCAGTGGCTGACAGCGCGTGTGCGCATCTAATCACAAAACCCGAGGCTTGATCAACAGAAAAATATAGATTAATACATTCGACAAAATACAGCAAAATCCCAAAATTATTAGTCTTAATATCCAGTAAGCAATAGAAATGAACTGCAAACAAATTCAAAGTTATAGGCTATCAATATCACACAAAAGTAGAGAGAAGCTGTGATCTCACCTCACAAACAAATGGACAAGAAATAAATAATCCTTTTGCAAACAACATCCATGTTCTGTTTGTTTGTCAACAATGATCTAAATGGAAAGTTTATTTCAGCTATGTGACAGTTTGACATAGTTTGAGCAATTTTTGCTGTGCAGTACAGTCCTTGTTTAAGTTCATTGCCTTCACCTGTTGTTCTGCTGTGCGCAACAGGGAAAATCTCCGCCAGGCCAGGTTTACCTACCCAGGCCATGAAATTCATAGGCAGTCATCGTAGCCAATTAGAATGAAATATGCTAAAACTGACTCATGTACTGATACAGAACCGTCGCTGTTGGGTGGAAACCTTGTATGTTCCTTTTTTTTATTGTGCAGGGCTGACACTCGCCCCTGTGACAGTTAAGGAACAGGAGGTCATTTCAATCTTCCAGCAGGTTAACCCTCACAAAGCCACCGGTCCAGATGGGCTCAAGGGGAGGGCCCTGAAAGAATGTGCCATCCAATTGGGACCCGTATTTACCAAACTATTCCAAATGTTTCTCAATATCAGCTTTGTCCCCCAGGCCTGGAAAACGGCAACCATTGTCCCTGTGCCAAAAACAGCACGAGCAAAAGTGCTAAATGATTTTAGACCGATCGCCCTCACTCCTCTATTAAGCAAATGCATGGAGCGTGTAGTGAGTAAGGAGCTCTCACTGCAAACAGCTAAGTGCATGGACCCCATGCAGTTTGCTTATAGAGCCAGTCGAGGTGTAGAGGATGCCACTCTTACTTTATTGGACAAAATACATAGTCATTTAGATAAACCCAAAACATATGTCCGTGTCCTTTTTATGGACTTCTCCTCTGCTTTTAATACGGTCCAACCCCATCTTCTCCTAAAACGCCTGTGTGACCTGAACGTCAGTAGCAATCTCATTTTGTGGATTAGGGAGTTCCTGAGAGAGAGACCCCAGCGAGTCTGTATTAATAACACTCTGTCTGACTGCCTTGTCCTAAACACTGGCGTGCCGCAGGGGTGCGTTTTATCTCCTCTGTTCTCCCTATACACAAATGAGTTGAAATACAACAACAAAGACTTCTCTCTCATAAAGTACGCGGACGACATGGCCCTGGTTGCCTGCCTGCAGGACGTTTTCAGTCCCTCTTACTCCCAGCACATCGACCGTATTGCCACCTGGTTTGACAGCAGCTTCCTTGACCTTAATGTCACTAAGACCAAGGAACTGTGCTTGGGAGGGGGGTCAAGAGCAGAGGGCTCAGGGTCCATCTTTAGGCCTGTTACTATGAGTGGGGGGGAAGTGGAGCAGGTCAGTGACTTTAAATATCTGGGAACGACCATAGACAATAAACTCACCTTTCAGACCAATGCAGACAACATCTACAAAAAGGCAAGGCAGCGGCTTTATCTTCTCAGGAAACTGAGAAGTTTTAATGCCAGTAAACACACCCTGACCATGGTCTATAGATCACTCACTGAGAGTGTTCTCACTTTTAACATCGTGTCCTGGTTTGGGAACCTCTCAGTTAGAGATAAAAACAAGCTCACCCAGGTAGTCAACCAGGCAAGTAAGATCATTGGAGACAAACAATTGCAACTTCAGGTCATATACAATCGCTCCATAACCAAAAAAGCAATTCAGATTTACAATGATTCTACCCATCCTCTTTACTCTGAATTTGACTTGTTGCCATCAGGCAGGAGGCTTAGGGCAAAACTAGCAAGAAAGAAGGGTTACAAAACGTCGTTTGTGCCAACGGCTGTGGACATTTTAAATAAGAAAATGTTTAGATAGTCTAATCGCCACTGTTCATGACCACTGTTGCTGTGTTAATGTGATTGCATTTTTATATAGTATTTTAATGCACCTGTGTATTTTTGTAATGTTTTATTGTTGTAACTGACTGCTGGTGTGCCAAAGACAAATTTCCATTTCATGTCAATTTAATGGACAATAAAGTTTCTTTATTATTTATTCTTTATTATTATTATTATTTAAAAACTGGTGAAAATAGCCAATCTACAAGCTTCAATTATTAATAATTAAGAAATATTATATTTTAAATAGTGCAAAATCAACTAAAGTCATTGTTAGTGCAAGTTCAATCACATTTAATTTGAATGAAAATAATTTGTGGGGAAAATACATAAAATCTGTGAATCTAATGTGATTCATATGACCCCTACTTCAGTCAGTGAAGTCCAGGGCTGAATGTGACAAATATTGAGACCAATACAAATATTGGTCATTTGCCAATATGGGTTATATTACACAGATAGTTATACTATTCTTGTACTATATTAAAATAAAATCATCCTTAACCTTCAAATTAAATTCATTATGTCCGTGGACTTTAAAAAAAATGCCCTGGCATTTGGCCTTTGTGCCCTAGAAAATGACAAAAGGCCAAGTGGCCTTGCCCCTGGCCTAAAATGATGAAATTCCAGGCCTGGTCACAATGCGTCATGGGACGCATTGTGAGCTTGTAGATCTGCTTTTAAAAAATATATATATATAACTACTGTAGCCTGTTATTATGACGTTTACATATTTTAAAACTGAAGATGCAAACGCATATTGAATGACAGTGCGTTTAAATCGAATGTCTCACCAGTGTTTGAAACACTGATTCATTGCTGGGGTGTGAGACTTGGTTGGTCAATAACTTTACCATTCACATGTAATTCAGTCATTAAAGTAGCACATATCGATGTGCTATGTAATGATGGCTCCTTGTCATTAAAGGGGAGTAGTTTTCATTGTTCTGTCTGTAAGGAACATTAATGTGTAATGATGATAATGGCTCATTGGTCAATTTGGTCATTGTTGTTTGGTCTAGGTTTACCATTGAGATGTAATTAATTCAGTAAAAATAACTAAATAGCTAATTGCTCTGCCATTCATTAAAAGATGCAAAGAATGTTTTAAATGTCAAACTAAAAACAAAACAAAACTAGAAAAAGTGCTCCTCGGAGCACAGGTCTCCGCCAGGTCAGGTAGGTTATTGTTGCTTGGCACTATAACAGGCCAATGTGAAAAGGGCGGCATTTCTTCCTCTCTAGTGGGAATGTGTGTGGAAAATTTCACGGAAATCGCATGCTGCGTTCATGATTTGAGGCATTTTGTTCCAAACTGATCTATCCTGCAAACTTTGGAAGCTAATGTTAGCAAATTAGGATGCAATATGAAATATCGGACACATCCGTCTTGATCACATGACTATAGAGATACTGTGTACTGATTTGCGTGATTTTTGGATAGAATCTGAAGGAGTAATAGCAACAAATTTGTTTTACAAAAGTCAGCCTCCTGGTGGCGCTCTAACAGGCAGATGTGAAAAATGCAGGGCAAGGGTTTTTCCTTGGCCTCTAGGGAGTGTGCAAAGTTTCCTGTGGCCTGTCATAGCGCCACCATGAGGCTGATTTGAACATTTTCTATAAAAAATAAAAAAAAATCTGGTCTCGGTCTCGCCTCCGGTCGGTCTCGGCCTCGACTCGGTCTCGCCTCCCGTCGGACTCGGTCTTGACTTGGACTCGACCCCCTCCCTGGCCTCTCGGACTCGGTCTTGACTCGGACTCGCCCCCCCTCGGACTTGGTACTGACTTGGACTCGCTTTAGGTGGTCTCGACTACAACCCTAGTTTTTGATGAATCTAACATGTTAAAAATGGAGTTTGAAGTTACAATGGGTTTGTATAGGAAGGGGGCGTGTCTGATAAAATGCATATCTAATATCTAAATATTGAATCAAGAAACTTAAAAACTGTCTGCGGGGCTCACAAAAGCCTGAGTAGACGATAAAATCACCAAAAGTTTTTTTGAAAGTGAAATATCCCTTTAAGGTAAATTACCTATCCACTTCATGCCTCGTAAGGCCTTTCTTAATAAGGTAAGTGGTAAGTGATTTTCTTTGGTTAAAGTAAGTGTTAAATAGCTGTATATTCTGATAGTACTCATTGCTATAGAGTGAGTAACAGTCTCTCCAGCTGTCTCTCCAGCTCTTTATTAAACAGAAAATGCATGTTCAGGTCAGGATACCAATTTTATCCAATCAGGATAGAGAACTCAGACAGGATACAGATTAAACAAGTGAAATTAGGACTGATAACAAGAAATGAGCATGCAAAATTGGAACTGGAACACTATTACAATTAAGCTGTACTCTCTTCTGATTGGCTGAAATGTTGTCACCTACCTGAAAATGTATTTTCTGTTTATTACAGAGCTGGAGACATGGAGACTCATGTTACTGAACATACACATATTGCAATGATTAGGTACCATCAGAATATTGTGCTGTAACCTTTCAACAAAAACGTTTTTCTTTTTAAGCAAAACATATCACTTACCCTACCTTTAAGTACAGTACTTGAGTAAATGTACTTAGTTACTTTACACCACTGCTTTCCTGTGCGTCTTTGACCAACCAACCACAGTACCACACACACCCCTCTGGGTAGACCTGTCTGTTATAGGGCATAGCAGTGGCGGCCATTTTCTGGTTCCACTTCAAAATACTCAATGCATTTTTCCCATTGACATTTCCAAAAATATTTATATCAATTCATTTAAGCCTAGAATCAAGCCATCCAGGGTCCTGGTGAATCATGACCATAAACCATTTTTTTCTGTGATTTTTTTTTAATTTCATATTTAATTATATGATATACTATATTTAATAAATACCCTTTGTTTTGCCGTTTTCAAAAAAGTTTTTTCACAGAATCAAACGTTTTATGGTCATGATTCACCAGGAGACAGACCCTGGATGGCTTGATTCTAGCCTTAAATGAATTGATATAAATATTTTTGGAAATGTCAATGGGAAAAATGCATTGAGTATTTTGAAGTGGAACCAGAAAATGGCTGCCACTGCTATGCCCTATTGAGCTGGGGTCTATTTCACGAAAGCGGAATTAAATTATCCTGGTTTTAAAGGCAAATCCAGGTTTGACAAGCCTGCGCTGTTCAGCCTGGTTTATTCAGTTCCACGAACGCCAAGCCGGGCTGAGAAGGAGCGGCTTTGTCGAGCCAGGATCGTTAAACCAGGCTGAATGTGCGTTCACGTATTCCTATAAAAGACCATGAAAGTCGATAGCAGAATCCTTGAACTTGACCAATCATGGAGCCCAAAACCAGAGCGGCGTTCTTCTCTGTGGCTGAACAGCAGCACTGCAGCAGCTCATGGAATCATACAAGGAAGTAAAATGTATAATAAGCAAGAAATGGAAATATAGATCCAGGGAGAAAGCGTTGACCCCCGACAGGGGTCTGGGGTACACGGGGGGCTGGGGGTCCGGGGGTCCACGGGGGGCGGGGGTCCACGGGCGCCATAAGATTTTTTTTTTCGGGCTTGTAGATCTTCGATTTTCGCATAAGAATTGAATAAGTGTGGAAAAACTCATTGGTTTACGATTGGAGTCATTGGACTAACAGCTATTTCACAAAACTTGAAGAACAAGACACTGGATTAATAAAGCTTGGCTGTTCACAGCTAAATTGCCATGTTAACTAAGGCAGGATTGCTTCAATTTTCTTTCGTGAAACCGGATCATGGATAAACATATCCAGGTTTACTGGCTAAGTTTTCGTGAAACCGATTCATGGCTGATCCTGGATAATTTAAGCCAGGATAGCCGATTAAACCCGGTTTATCCCTAATCCAGGTTTCTTGAAACGGGCCCCAGGCCAGTAACTTTTTGAAAACGCCACCTTTTTGAAAACGCCATCATAAATAGCCTAAGAAACCACCAGCACAATATCCCATATCCTTCATCAGATAAATAATAATGGGACTGGGGTATGGGAATATAAGAAAATAGGCCATTTTATAAGTAGCCTAAATATTAATTAACTACAGCCTTTTTGTTATTATCGTGAATTCACTTGTCCATGGACCATGACATGTAGGCTATTATATTCTTATGGGCTGCCAGGTGCAAATATGTATTGTTTATAGGCTAGGGCTGGCTATGTGCATTTGCATTATATATTATTATTATTATTATTATTATTATCATTATTATTATTATTATATAAAGTTACTAATGGATACAGGGAAATGCAATGTATTTCATAATTTGCACAACAGCAAATCCGATTGAAAACAGGTCTACGTATACACCAGATCGGATTAGATCACATCCCATGTAAACACTTGATCCAAAACCTTCAATCGGGTTTATTTTAATCAGATTGGAAGAAAAGTGTCCATGTAAACGTGGCTACAGTCTTGCGATCTTCCCAAGAGAAGATAGACTGTGCACTCAATGCACACAAAATCAACTTTCTAACCAGCTGCCCACTGTACCAAGACATCAGAGACACATACTTCCTACAGATTACAATCACCCAAGAAGAGTTTGAAAACATGACCACCTAGAAAAAGTGCTCCTCAGTCAATATAGAGGTGAGAGGAATCTGTAGAAGTTGAGCGATGCATGTTGATGAAGTTATTGCACAGACACGATATGTTGATTTGTGGGATAGCCAATCAGGATGGACCGTAACAAATCGGACAGATCTGTCTTGATCACATGACCATAGAGATCAACGGAGCGTATAAACCAGCGTATATTTTTCCATATATTCGGCCGTACGCCAACGTCGAAGTCACATTTATCAACGAATCCTACACAGCCGATCCGAGCGTACATTTGGTCCCAGCCTTGATAAATCTCACGTGAGCGTCATTTAAATAACACCCCCTTAAATATTCTGGAAACACCACGATTTTACGACATGAAGAACCAAAAAGAAAGAGTTTCGCCGGCTCGCCTCGCTGCCTGTCAAGTCACACACACGCCTCTCTCTCTCACACACACACACACACACACACACACACACACACACACACACACACACACACACACACACACACACACACACACACACACACACACACACACACACACACACACACACACACACACACACACACACCCCTGTGTCTTTCATGTAATCCGTAGCGGTACAATGTTTGTCACGTAGGCTTGTAGCCTACATGAATGACATATTATGATAACAATCACATCACCATGAATGGAATACGTTTGCATATTAATTTATTTACCCCCATACCGAGCAGTGCGCGTTCGAGTTACACTAAAATAAAGCAGTCAGACTCGGACAGGCTGCAGTGATTCCGTGCCGCCACGTTAATAAGAGATTGGAGCGTCGGGTTTATATCCTTAACCCAGCCAGGTTGTAGTCTCTCTATGACATAACTCCATAACATAGGACAAGCTACTGTAAGTTTGTACACCTCACTGTCCATGAAAAGATCGTCGGGAGTCCCGAAAATGCGCTCGCAGAAGCGCTGTATATTTTGAAAATAGCAGATCTACAAGCTCACAACGCGTCGCGATGCGACCCGTTGTGAGCTTGCAGATCTGCTATTTTAAAATAGCCAATGCAACCGAATGACTGTTAAAGCAGTTTGTTTAAATTACTTTATAAAATGTTATTTTTTCACAGGGATTATTTATTAGTGTAGATATACATTTAGGAGTGGATTATGTGTCCAGATGCCTGTCAGACAGTCAGACAATGTTGCTCCGCAGGTCTAGAATGGAATAAACGGGCGCAGCCAAAGTCAACAACTGCTCTCTACCAGGCGTGAGATTTCAGCTTACGGTAGGATGAAGCCCACGTCAGGATATATTGATAAATGCCGAAAGGTGCGGTGATCTCGCCGTACGCCCATTATTTGGGCTGCACCGCGTTGATAAATGAGGGCCACTGTGTACCGATTTACGTGATGTTTGGACAAAATCAGAGGTTTTTCCTTGGCCTCGCGTCCATCGGTCCAGTTATAGGTAAAAATGTGAGTCGGCCTGTTATAGAGCCACCATGGGGCCGATTTGAAAAAAATTAGGGGGGGGGGGCATTTCTTCCTTGGCCTAGTGGGAATGTGTGTGCAAAGTTGCACGGCAACGCATGCTGCCTTCATGATTTGAGGCATTTTGTTCAAGACGGACAGATCCATCCTAAATCTGTAGGAGTAACATCAAACAATGTGTTTTGAAAAAAGTCGGTCTCCTGGTGGTGCTATAACAGGCTGATCTGACAAAGTTAGGGCAGAGGTTCTGCTCTGGCATCCAGGGAGACAGTTTCACATCGATCAGGCCAACGGTGCTGGAGCTTAGCTGTTCACAGACGGACGGACACGCGGACAGGGGGCAAAACATAGTCTCGGCCACGCCTTCGGCCTGGCGGAGACCATGACAAAAAAACTCCCATATCTGCAGGGTGAAGTACAACTATGTGCAAACACAGCAGCAAGATTAGTGAGCTGTTGTGACATTAGAAGGATGTCTAATGGAATACAAGCGCCTTAAAGACTACTGATCATTGTGTGTTTTCCTGCGCTGTCTGCACAGAGTTGATCTCCAGATAGAAATGCTTGACATACAGAGCAACTAACTTTAAACACATTTGAAAAATTGCTGCTTTTTGTCCCAATACTTTTAGACAGAGTGACTGCAAAAGCCAGAACAAATTGCTGCCATTTGTTTCATATGGCTTGACAGTTACACCAGGTTAGCCTTGCCAACATGTACACGCATAAACATTTCTAACAACATTAACATTTTGTGGTTTTGTAAGCTACTTTTTGCCAGTTGCAATGTGACACGGCTCCGTTTACACATTACTGCATTCCCTTACATATACACATTTTTTTAAATCTCTTTTCTTGTGTTTTACTTGAGACTCACCCAACATGGAGTCGCTCACTTCCAAGAGATCCAACCCTGTTACACTGTTCTCTGTGAAATATAAGAATAAGAATAATTAGGATTATTATTATGATTTATTAAGTCTACTTCTCTGACAGAAATTCGGTACAGTACAACACAGTCACACACACACACACACACACACACACACACACACACACACACACACACACACACACACACACACACACACACACACACAGTCTCCTTTGTGTCTCCTACCGGAACCGCTTCCTACCGGTTCACTGGTCATCAAATTATTGGCTTAGGAATACGACAAAAACTAAAAAATGTCCATGAATTCAAGTCTCCATGGGGTGACTAAACGATAGGGACATTTTTTTTTTTTGGGTGAACTATCCCTTTATGTGACGTCAGCTGGTAAGGGCTTGAGGGTGAGAGGCTGCAAGGGCTCCAAATTGTATAAAAAGGAATGGAATGGGACAGCACTTTGTAGATGAGTCCTTCATTCATTACACTTTACATCACTTTTAAAACTCTTACTGTCCTTATTTACAGTCATTGCTTTAAAGACTGTGATTGTTGATCATATTATTATATTTATTTACGTTATTCTGTTCGTTTTCATTTGTGTTTGATTACGGGTTGTACTATTTAAATATTCATTTTAAATTGTATTTCCATATTCTGAATTTACTTTTCTCATTTCTTATCTTGTGTCCCTTATTTGTACTAAATATGTATTGTAATGTAATGTATGTGTGTGTGTGTGTGTGTGTGTGTGTGTGTGTGTGTGTGTGTGTGTGTGTGTGTGTGTGTGTGTGTGTGTGTGTGTGTGTGTGTGTGTATTTCTACATTCTAAGCGTGTGTTTCATGTCAGACTACACCACCTAGTGGTCAGAACTGAGATACTTTTTTTATTTTGTCCAAATCAGTTAAAATGTGAGCTTAATTATTGTTATGAAATCATTATGACCTCACTATGACATCACAGCACAGGAAGAGCTGTAGTTGAGTTGAAGTTCATCATCATCATCATCATCATTATCAGTGTCTCTGTCACTCTCATTTCATAGAATGTCTTCCAGGTTTCTTTCAAAGACAAACTGAACATTTGTACGGTAACTTTAAGACTGTGTTCCACACGTGGTGTTACTGTCCAAACAGAACAGATTTACAAGCTCATCAGATCATAGTCCTAGAATGGCTGTGATATTACGGTACATACATTTCATATACAAAGCCCTAGAATAACTGATATTACATACATTTCGTGTATTCCATATACACAGCCATAAATCATGGGTAGCAGAATAATGGCGGCGGCATTGAAAGTTGTAACTGTGTGTGTACTCACTACTCACCCTATAAACTCACCCTATAATTAATTACTGTGACTTGGGGTCAGATATTGTCCTATAGGATTCATATCCATTTGAAAGTTCTGACAGAAAACGTGTGTTTAGTCAAATATCTCCACTTTCCCATGAGCTGCACACGGAGCACAATCTCTGCACTTCCTTTAGTCTAGGGGCAGCACATACAGTACGGGGCACACACATTGACTAGGTCAGTTGTGTGTCCGTTTTTTTGTGTTGGCTGTTTTCACAATATTTATCTGTGGAACCGAGTCAAACTATATGCCTCAACTCCTACAATTCCAAGTGCTAGTCAGGGTGGGGGGGTAAGGATAAGGATAATTCCTTTTAACAGGTCTGTTCATGAAAGTCCTTGCGGTCTTGTTTCCAATGAGGGCCTGTGAGCAATTAGGGGTTAAGAGTCTTGCTCAGGGACAAATTTCATTTCATCGACACATTTGCTGGCCTGGCCTGGAATCGTACCTGGGGCAACCAGGGCCTCTGGCTCCCTAGGCGGGCTCACTAACCACCCAGTTCAAATAGGATTATTTTGGGGGGTCCCCAGTTAAATGTTTGGGGGGTTGAGAACCACTGCCATACCGTACACTGGAGGAAGTGTTCATATGTTCAGTCCTGAACACTGTTTCTGTCAGAACTTTCAAATGGACGTGAAACTAGAGGATCTGACCCCAAGTTGCAGTAATTCATTATTGTGTGAGCAGTGAGTGAACTGAGTACACACACAGCTACAACTTGTAACACTTTTCACCGACATGAGGGCATGGGAATGATTTATGGCTGTGTATATGGAATACATGAAATGTATGTAATATTACAACCATTCTATTGTGTATATGGTATATATCAGTGTGTGTGTGGCACAGCTTGGCTCAGTGTGTGTGTGTGTGTGTTTGTGTGGCACAGCTTGGCTCAGTGTGTGTGTGCGTGCGGTTCTTACCCAGGAAGGTGTTGGCACAGCCTGGCATCCCGATGTGACACAACCATCCTGCCACCTGCTCCGGTCCCCACTGGTCCAACGACACCATGCTGGTTCTATGCTGGTTCCACTGGTTTCATAGTGGTTCTGTCTACTGGAACATCAACAAACAGGATACAGATCGAGTGGGCATCAACAATAATAATAATCATAATAATTGATTGACTGATTGAATACTTTAATAGTCAAACATGTTAACAGCATGTGGTACAGTCAAGACGTTAAGGCTAAAAGGATAACACAAAAAAGTTTCCATTGTGGTCCTATGTATCCATTCATCAACATCATAAAAATAACACACATAAACACTATATCTACAAAGGATAAAAAAGGAAAAACGTCAGCAGTGAATGTCACCTCCTTTCTATGGGAAATTGCATTGATCTCCCCTTATGGTCTCCTGATAGGTGATTTTTCAGGCCAATTTTGAAAGAATATTAGTAATAATAAATAAACATTATAGTTCAGCTAATTGTCATCTAGTTTCATATCCATTTAAAAATTCTGTTAAATATCTCCACTCCACACATTCCATTGAGTTAGTGTTTGGTTTGTCAATGTTTCTATCCCCCAAAATGTGTATATTGAATTTGTAAAATGGTCTGAATTTGAAATAATGTTAAGTATACATGCACAGCTACATTTACTCTTCAACTTCTGCTTTATGCCCCAAAATGACTGGCTAGACACTAGGTTTGTATGGATTTGTAGCATTTGTAGAATTATTTTAATGTTCAAGCATGTTTACATCATGTATACTTAGTTTAGCAGCAATATAGTAACATCAAGATAACACTATGTGCAAGTTAGCTTGTAAAAAAAATAAAATAGCAATACCACAATATAGAAATACTTTGTTACAAGTAAAAGTGTCAGTAGTCAAAAGTACAAAATTATTAGCATCAAAATCATCATCATATGTTTAAAGTCCGCTTTCCAGGCTCCGCTGGGTTGGACTGGGTTCTCGCTATGGCTTTCTTCCACCGGGAACGGTCCATGGCCATCTCGTGATTGATGCCGAGTGCTTTCATGTCAGCTAATACGGTCATCTGCCAGGTCTTCTTAGGCCGGCCACTGGGTCTTGTCCCCTCCAAGTTGATCGACATTACTTTCTTCACCCAATCATTCTCCTCCTTCCTTACAACGTGTCCGTACCATCGCAGTCTGCCTCTCCTCACCACATCCACTATGGCCTCCACTCCCATCTTCTGTCTCAGCTCTGCACTGGTCTTTCTCTCCCTCAGTGATACACCGCACATCCATCTGATCATCCTCATCTCTGCTCTGTTCAGCTTCTCTTCATGCTCCACCCTCATGGCCCATGTCTCACTTCCATATGTCATGCCACTTCTGACGCAGGCTGAGTACACTTGCCCTTTCATCTTCAGGGATGGGGCCTTGGATGTTAGGAAGGGCATGAGTTCCCTGAACTTCTTCCATCCACTTCTCACCCTTGTGGTCACCGCTAGGTCCATCCCCCCCATCAGCGTTAAGCATGTATCCCAGGTAGCAGAAACTGTCCACCACCTCATACGTCTCCCCGTCTACTACAAGCCCCTCTTGCTCGGCTGCATCTACCTGTGCGACTTCTCCCCTGCACCGCTTACACTGGAATGTTTCGCTGGCCACTTGCAGGCTACCTTTTACTCCACTGCATCTCCTGTGGACCCATTTTTGGCAGCCCTTACACTGGAGAGAGTTAGCTCTCCAATAGCTCCAAAATATACTTAAGTACTAAAAGTAAAAGTACTCATTATGCAGAATGTCCCATTTCACAAGTTCAATGTGTATGAAAAGTATTTCGAAAATAGCCAAAGTATATAGAGGGCTAGTTGATGTATGTTTTACTTACTAGTTGCTTCAAAGTAACTAGTAACTTAAGTTTTCAAAGAATTGTAGTGGAGTAAAAAGTACAATATTTGCCTCTGAGATGTAGTGGAGTAGAAGTAAACGTATTGAAAAATTGATATACTCAAGTAAAGTAAAAAAAAAACTCAAAATTGCACTTAAGTACAGTACTTGAGTAAATTGACTTAGTTACTTTCCACCACTGGCTTCTATAAACGTTCAAAAAGAAACAAAACAAAACACAGGAGTGAAAGCTGAAACTAGACAGGATGGCAAAACTTTTGTCACATGATAAGAGAAACTTCTATCATCTGTTTTTAATGCGTTTCATTAATTAATGTTTTAATGACTTTAACAGCAGCCACAGCCACAGCTTTATGAATGAATGAATGACGTCATAGCCTCAAAGCCTTTAAAGTATTTCATGTGGAGTAACAGTAACTTTAAATCCAGTGTAAATGTTGCAGTGGTGGAACTTGGAAGAAGTACTCAGATATCTTAATTATTAAGTAGCAACACCACAATGTATTGGCATCAAAATATAATTAAGTTTTCATATAATTGTAGTGGAGTAAAAGTACAATATTTGCCTCTGAGATGTATGGAGTAGAAGTAAAAGTAGTGAAAATAAGAAATGCTCCAGTAAAGTACAAAATACCTCAAAATCGTAGCCAAGTACAGTACTTGAGTAAATGTACTTAGTTACTTTACATCCGTGAAATGTCGTTACAGTAACTTTATACGCCCCCCCCCTCTCTGTTTCGGGAAGCGCTACTGTTGTTTAAAAAAAAAACACGTGGTTCAAATCCAAACACAAACAAACACACGTTGTGACACACACACTAACTACACACTCTTAACACACACTCACTTTACAAATGTACACAACTTACCACACACTGATCAGAACACTTTAAATCCATATCTCCGTCACGCGGCGTTTCTTCACAGAAGAAAGTGAACACACACACACACACTCTACAGGTGTGGGCGGAGCCACGTGGGCTTTCCAGTGCATTGTGGGTAATGGTGTTTACGGTGGACACGTTGGGACTACAAACCGTCTCAGTGGATTGTGGGTAATGGGGGTTTTACAGTAGACACGTTGGGACCGTTGGACTATGGTTGGGACTGCAAACCATCCATATTTCTTTTCACTGAATCATGTTGTGCGCCATCTAGTGGACACAGAGTGAAACTAATTCCTGCCTGAGATGTTTTTTTTGGCAAAGCTTTGTGTTGAAACCATAGTGTTTGTTCAGTAACAGTGTTAAATAGCTCTATATTGTGATAGTAATCATTGCTATAGCTATAGAGTGTTTGTTCAGTAACAGGGGTCTCCCCAGCTCTTTAATAAACAGAAAAGTATTCATTTTGATAGTGTTCCAGTTCCAATATTGTCTGCTCATTTCTTTGAACAAACTCCTGTTACTGAACAAACACTCAATAGCAATAAGTACTATCACAATATAGAGCTATTTATCACAAGGAAATCACTTACTTAAGCTTTCACATGCCTGTGTTTTTAGTCCAGAATGCATCCAGAGATGACTGCTTCCTTTCATATCTAACTAAAACAGTAACTCAACCTTTTCTGGATCAGGGCACACTTATAAAATCTCAGAAGTGTCCGTGGCCCACCGATCTGAGATGGGTGGGCCGCGTGCATATTCAGAGCATGTTTATTTGTGTTCTGGATTGGATCAATGGAACGAACATTTAAGTTCCTATTCATTGGTATCACAATGATAACAACATTTTCAAAGCTGTAAAGAACAAATATATCATGACGGGGAGGGTGATATTTGTCACTTTATGTACTACGGGCTGAGGGCGAATCCCGTCAGCAGGGAGTGTTGAGCGGGAGGAGTAGGACGAAGGCATCCTCCCGGTGGGGGCTCCTCACTGGCAGGTGAGTCAGTAGGATACAACAGCAGTGACAACACACAGATATGCGTGAGGGGAGGAATTATTTGGCATAACGACTAAATTGGGGAGAAGGGGTAAAAAACAAAACAATGAATAACGAACATCACGGCTCGTCTCCTTTTAACAGAAACTGCTTTATTTTGTCTGAACAAAATGAACTGTAATTCAACCGTTAACATAACGTTAAGGTCTACATTAGCATTATATTAACATATATTAACATATAGCATACCATATGTTATTATATTTTAACCGTCAGGTTCTAACCTTCACAACTACTGTATCTTACACAATAGTTTCACTGCAAGTCAGACTGAAGCAGGACTTCCAGAAAACACAACTTTAGGATAAAGTTACGTTCACATTGTTTACATAAAGCAGGATTTATAGAAAACATTAAACGACTAGGCAGATACAGTAGAGAGACAATATTAATATCACATGATGTAATACCACACAGCATGTATACAGGGAGTACAGCAGTGCAACACATCCAAGTACACACAGTTGAATTACCATACTTGTGGGGTCACATTTGGCCCTCACAAGTATAGTAAAACAAGTACAAACAAACACACACACACAGAGCTACAGAAGGGAGTAGGTTTACAACACGGCTGTAGGAAGGTCCCTTTCATATCACACCGCAGGATGAACATCTCAGATCCCAGAGTGTGTGCGTGAGTGCATGTGTCTGTCTGTGTGTGCTGGTTATGTGAGTTAGTGTGTGTGTGTGTGTGTGTGTGTGTGTGTTTAAGCGCTGCTCAGGGCGTCGACTCCAGGCAGGACTTTACCTGAGGACAAAGAGACAATGCATTTGAAAAAATGTGCTGCCAATTGTCCCAATTGGTTTTAATACCAAGTGAATGCAAAACACAGAAATGCTGCTGTCTTTCGTTTCAAAAGTTTATCCCAAGCTAACCTGGATGTACAGTAGCTCTGATTCATAGCCTAGAAGGAGTTCTCCTTAAGGCTATGGGACTTTCGATTCTTTGCGCACGGACCACAGGCTGCATAGCCTCTCGTCTGTAGCCCTCTACAGTTCTTGTCAATAGAAAAATTCCATTGACCAGATCTGTAGAGGGCACAGCGGAGTAACTAAATAATGTTTTCTTTACGGTGAAATATTTAACATTTTGTCCAAAAAGTGTATTTTAGACGTGAGGTGGGGGGCCTGGGCTCAGAGTGTTCCCACTTAGTAGAGTTGGCTTTCAACTCCATAAAACCCTCTTTGTTTTGGTGAGTAGCGAAAGTGTATTTTTTATATTTACTGCAGGCTATGCAGCCTGTGGTGTGTGCGCGAAGAATCGAAAGTCCCATAGCCTTAAGGTGAACTCCTTATAGGCTATGAATCCGCGCTAGATGTACAGTATAACCGTTTCTGACAGCAAATGCACAATTCTTATGGTTTTTTCTATGAATGCGTTCCATTGGTCGTTGAATCTATAGAACCATCAACAACCATCACCACATCCACACAGACACTTCTTTGTGGTTTGGCTTTATAAAGTTTAATATGAGTTTATAAAGTTTAATATGAGTTTATACTTTAATATGAGTTTCAATATGAGTTTATACATACAGTTAATGAATGTGTTAATGAACATGTCTCACCCTCCAGCAGCTCCAGTGAAGCGCCGCCTCCCGTACTAACATGGCTGACCTTGTCCTCTGTGTCCCACTTAGCACAGCATGTGGCTGTGTCGCCCCCACCTGGGAGGAGACGGGTAGCACACACACACACAGAAAGAGAGAGAGACCGTCAGTCAGTGGTGTTTAGAGCATCGCAGTTCCCGCCCACTTCCTGGTTTTTCGTGGTGCCGGAAGGAACAACTCAATGCATTTTTCCCATTGACATTTCCAAAAATATTTTTATCTATTAATTTAAGCCTCGAATCAAGCCATCATGACATGACATGAATCATGACCATAAAACGTTTGATTCTGTGATTTTTTTTTTGTTGAAAACGGCAAAACAAAGGGTATTTATTAAATATAGTATATCATATAATTAAATATAAAATAAAAAAAAATCCATCATCTATAGATTCATCAGAGATACCTGAAATCTATAGATGATGAAACTATTAGATGATGAAGGTCAGTTAGACTGAAACATTCTGTATTCAGTAAAACTACTTTTGTAATTGAGTACAGTGTGCAAGACTTCTCCCTCTTTTCATGCTGAATCTTTCCTAAGCAAACTGGCAAAGTAGGTGTGTAAGAGGACACTTTCTATTAAAAACTTAAGGGATAGTTCACCCCAAAAAATACTTATTTTCTATCAATTACACACCCAATGAAGCATTGAATTCAATTGTTTTTGTCACATTCCTGAGCCAATAATTTGATGATAATAATAAAGATGCTAATGTATCCGGTAGGAGACACAAAGGAGACTCTTTGTCTCTCCTACCGGAGAGACCGCCGGTCATCAAATGATTAGCTTAGGAATGCGATAAAAAACAAACAAATCTCCATGAATTCAATGCTTCATGGGGAGTGTAATTGATAGAAGATGAGTAATGTTTTTGGGTGAACTACTCCTTTAAGATTTTAATTTAAAATGCAATATATGAAAAGAACATTTGACTGTACGTATGAACAAATCGATACAAAATGAACATGCTGGCTTCTATGGTATCCAAATGACTGAAATCAGTCATGGCGACTTGAGAACTTAAATCCATGCGGTCATGGTGATACGTTAAGACATGTGTTGGTTAGAGTTAGGGTTCAGGGTTCTAGAGTGAAGGTAGAGTGGGCTAGTAATGTTTGGTACAGGGTCATTAGGGTTGGGGGCAGTGGCGGAAAAAGTACACAAATGTTTTACTTAAGTATCAATACTGCATTGTAGAAATATTCCGTTACAAGTAAAAGTCCGGAATTTAATATTTACTTGAGTAAAAGTACAAAAGTGATGGTATCAAATGTACTTAAAGCACCAGAGGTAAAAGTACTCATTATACAGAATGTCCGATTTCAAGTTTTCAAATGTATAAATATCTTTTGAAAATAGCAGATCTACAAGCTCACAATGTGTCGCGACGCATTGTGAGCTTGTATATCTGCTATTTTCAAATGGCCAAAATATATATATATATATATATATATATATATATATATATATATATATATATAGGGCTGAAGTGGTTAATGTATGTTTTGTAAAAATAATCTAAATCTACAAAGTAACTAAAGTTTTCAAATAATTGTAGTGGAGTAAAAGTACAATATTTGCCTTTGAGATGTAGTGGAGTAGAAGTCAAAGTATTGGAGATTGGAAATACTCAAGCATTTTATCAGAATTTTACTTAAGTACACTACTTAGTTACTTTCCACCACTGGTTAGGGCTGAAGCTACAGGGTCATTAGGGTTAGGGGTGAAGGTACAGGGTCATTAGGGTCAGGGTTTTTACCGATGATGGTGACACATCCGGTCTTGGTGACCTCCACCACTTTGTCCATCAGGCTCTTGGTTCCGATGGCGAAGGTGTCCCACTCAAACACGCCGACTGGCCCGTTCCACACGATCTGCTTGGCTCTCAACACCGCGTCCGCAAACGCCTTGTTACTCTCTGGACCACAGTCCAAGCCCTGAGGAACACCACAATATATGTTTAGACCCAGTCTAATCCCTGTGGAACACCACAATATATGTTTAGACCCAGTCTAATCCCTGTGGAACACCACAATATATGTTTAGACCCAGTCTAATCCCTGTGGAACACCAAATATATGTTAGACTCAGTCTAATCCCTGTGGAACACCACAATATATTTTAGACTCAGTCTAATCCTTGTGGAACACCACAATATATGGTAGACCCAGTCTAATCCCTGTGGAACACCACAATATATAGGTTAGACCCAGTCTAATCCCTGTGGAACACCACAATATATAGGTTAGACCCAGTCTAATCCTTGTGGAACACCACAATATATGTTTAGACCCAGTCTAATCCCTGTGGAACACCACAATATATGTTAGACTCAGTCTAATCCCTGTGGAACACCACAATATATGTTAGACTCAGTCTAATCCTTGTGGAACACCACAATATATGGTAGACCCAGTCTAATCCCTGTGGAACACCACAATATATGGTAGACCCAGTCTAATCCCTGTGGAACACCACAATATATGTTAGACCCAGTCTAATCCCTGTGGAACACCACAATATATGGTAGACCCAGTCTAATCCCTGTGGAACACCACAATATATGTTAGACCCAGTCTAATCACTGTGGAACACCACAATATATGGTAGACCCAGTCTAATCCCTGTGGAACACCACAATATATGTTAGACTCAGTCAAGCCCTGAAGAGAACCATGCTCAGTACTTCCAAAACATCACTTTGAAGCAGTGGTCGGAAAAGTACTCAAATGTTTTACTTTAAAAGTATCAATACTGCAATGTAGAAGTACTCCGTTTTTCAAAATGTACTTGAGTAAAAGTACAAAAGTATTGGTATCAAAATGTACTTAAAAGTACCAAAAGTAAAAGTACTAAAATGTTTGAAAATAGCAGATCTACGCGATGTGACGCGTTGTGAGCTTGTAGATCGGCTATTTTCAAACATTTTAGTACTGTATAAAATAGGGCAAAAGTGGTTAATGTATTACGTTATAATGTAATAATTTATATCTGCAAAGTAACTAAAGTTTTCAAATAATTGTAGTGGAGTTAAAGTACAAAATTTGCCTCTGAGATGTAGTTGAGTAGAAGTAAAAGTATAGACAATTGGAAATACTCCAGTAAAGTAAAAGTACCTCAAAATTGTACTTAAGTACAGTAATTGAGTAAATGTACTTAGTTACTTTACAACTCTGCTTTTAAGCTTATTTTTAATTCACGTCCAGTATAAAGTGTCTCATGCAGGAAGTTGCGCTGTCCATAGGCTTCAACAGGAACTCAGTTCGCACACACGCACGCGTGTGCGACGTCATCCGTGCATGAGACAATTTGGCTCCCAAGAGTTTTAAACAAGAAAGGCAATGTTTTGTAAATACTGAGGAAACAGACTGGCGACAAGGCACTGTGAGTGTGGTTCTGTTCTGAGTTTATCAATGGACTTTTGATAGTATTGCTCTTCTTAATCCTGGGCCCCAATTCTTTGCAGTTCTTTCTTTTTCAAACTCCATTCTCTTGGTTTTTTTTATTCTTTATTCACCATAAAGCAGTGGTTCTCAACCAGTAGTCCGGGGACCACCAGTGGTCCCCACTGGGGGGACCACCTGGGGTTCCAGGTGGTCCCCAGCTAAATGATGGAGTTGGTAACCAAATGGACCCTTATAGATCTTTAGCGTAAAATGAAACTAAATGGACCGTTACCGGTCCATTTGGTTTCATTATATGCTCTCACGAGTTAAATTATTATTAAACATCTGCATTACTTAAAGAATTGTTAGTTTGATCAACATTTGCCTGTTATCTCTCTCTTTTATGGTACCAACATCAACACAGCATGGAATTGTGGACAAAATCTCATCCAACAACAACAAAATATTCTAAGTCTTGGGTCTGAGAGTCTATATCTCATCAAACGGTGGTCCGTGGCTCAAATGCCAAATAAATAATGGACTTTGATATGAAAAAGGTTGAAAACTACTGCCATATAGGAATGTTAAACACATTTAAGTTCCATCACCCAGTGATGGACTAAGTACTCCAGTACTTGAGTCCTAATGTACGTATATTAAACTGGAGGTTGAGTATGACATGCATGCAGTACCTCTTGTCAACCAGTAGGTGTCCTACCAGACCACAGAGTGAGGTAGGACAGACAGAGAGGGATACCACCTCCACCAATAAAATGATGTTCTATTCACTAAATAAAGTTATATCCTGCACCTCCACCAATGAAATCGTGTTTTACTCACAACATTACCACTTTCATTTTGGCGTCACCATTTTGGGCACGTCAATAGGTTGGTGACGGCCGGTTTAAAGTGGTTAAAAATCAGGACACAATTGGTGATACTGATCTGCTAAGTTTAGATATAAGGATAATTCCTTTTAACAGGACGTTCATGGAAGTCCTTGCGGGCTTGTTTCCAATGAGGGCCTGTGAGCAATTAGGGGTTAAGAGTCTTGCTCAGGGACAAATTTCATTTCATCGACACATATGCTGGCGTGGCCTGAAATCGTACCTGGGGCAACCAGGGCCTCTGGCTCCCTAGGCGGGCTCACTAACCACTCAGCTATGGCCGCCCCATATAAAGTTTGGTTGTTTAGACATTAGTTTACAGATGGTAATGTTTAGATATAAGTTACAATATAAATTATGTATAGACATTAGTTTGGGTTTGTGGATAAGACAAATTATGTATATATATATATATATATATTAGCCAATGAAACAGCGTCAACTCATTAAAGGACCACTTCACCCATTTTCAATCTCATCTTCATATAACTGGTCCTCACTAATGCTCATTTATAAGATGACACCATTTCTGTCTACTCACTGCGTCTCATTGGTGGACTGTGGACAGTTTAGAAACCTTTTTTTAAGTTTTGTTTTTATTAATGTGAAAACAATGGCTTCCATTTCAGCATGCTAACTTTCCAGTAAGAGAAAGGCTGTAGTTTCTATTAGTTTAGATTACCCATCGATAATGTCACACTCGTCAAACGTATCGCAACGTTGACTCACCATCCATCCAGCGGGGATACCAGCCGCAACAGTAGCGGAACCAACAGCAGCTTTCTCATCAAACTTATCGGCGGTGATGAAGTCGACAGGGAGGTTGATCTTCACGCCGTTCTTCTCGGCCTTCGCCATCAGGTCCTTGACGATCTTCGCTCCTTCGTCATCGTACAGCGAGGTACCGATCTAAGAGCAGGGGAGAGGAACGCCTCGTTAAGACCTCATTAAAACCTTGAAACTATTTCACTCTCCTTAGCCACATGAGCCCTAGCGTCCATTGTGCGGCCAACATTTGACTAAAACAGCACAACACGTCGTGGATGAATCTGGATCAGTGGTGTCATGGGGCCACACGGAGTACCACAGTGTTCCACCGCTAAATTTTCTCACACGCAAGGTACGGCACGGTACAGTGCCCCCCACCGTCGAAGAAGAGAAAGATACTCGTTCAAAGCAAACTTTTAGTTTCAGCTCTATAATTCATAGCATTCCTTGAATCTGTATTAGTTTAAAAAGACAAACTATACAAACATGTTTCCTACTTTAAGGTAAAATAAAATAAGCGCGGTGTCCGCGTGCCATCATTAAAATACCGTTCCGCCGGGAAAAAAAGAAATCACCAATACACCCCTGATCTGGACGACATTGGTATTCTGACTTGAACAGGTTTGTAGCGTTTATTGAAGAGCTGGAGAGACAGGCAGACCCCTGTTACTGAACAAACGCTCTATAGCAATGCTTACTGTTGTAATCTCATTACTCGGGTAGGGGAAGTTCACAATATTTTCACCAGAGCTAGTGTAGCAAATGTGCCCAGTTTTAAATGTAAAAACTATGTTGGGGACAGGGATCATTTACTTACATACTAGGAGTCACACAGTGGAACAGTCTGGATACCACGGTGTCAAACTGACCACCAATCTGAGGTATTTTAAGCAGCAGACTAAAGCTTGGCTGTTAGTCATTCTTTGATTTGAGCTAAAAAGCATTATTTTACACTTTGGCTATTGAAAAATAGCAGATATACAAGCTCATAGCGGAGTGCCGCGCTACAAGCTTGTAGATCTGCTATTTTTGAAAAATCGTGAAAATGTGTGCGAATCTTTGAATATATATTCTTTTAAGGCAAACATTTTTAACTCAAATCTTTGCTTCTGGGGGATTCTACAAATGTCTTCTCAATACTAACAGTTTAAAAAAAAAAATGTTGCTATAATCAGTGGTTCTCAAACCTTTTCATGTCAAGGACACCCAAAATGATATGTATTTGGCCGTGGACCCCCATCTCAAAATATATTGTTCCAGGGACCCCCAGAAGCAAAGAACACACACACACACACACACACACACACACACACACACACACACACACACACACACACACACACACACACACACACACACACACACACACACACACACACACACACACACACACACACACACACACACACACACACACACACACACACACACACACAGTCTTGGGTTAAGGCACAACACTGTCTCACTGCATTATATGTAAGTGATTATTTACCTTGCTTATTGAAAGTCTCTCTGGATAAGAGCGTAAAATGCCTACATTGTAATCACTAACACAACATAGAGCGTTAACTTTTTAACAAATAAACCTCAACTTACTCTACTTTTAAATGAATAACTTTCAGTGGAGACTTTCTGCAGCACATACCCTTCCAGCAACCATTTAGCATGGAAACACATTTAATCAAAACCTTTCAACAACCCTATATGATGGAAACACTTTTTATCAGAAGCCTGGAATAATTTCCTGACTTTAACACGTTTTTAAAGTTTGACAATCATCTCAGCTGCATTGTGGGAACATTTCTTGTTTGTTCCTGGAGGTCAACTGGAGGTCACATTACTTTTTGCTTCCTAACGTGATAAAAACGACATATTTTCACAAAGCTGTCTAGACCAGTGGGTTATAACTCCCGTTATCACTCTGTCAACATTTATTTTTAATTATTGATGCCAAATAATAAGTTGACCCACTAAGCTTTTCTTACATTCACAAAAATAGCCGATATACTGTACAAGCTCACAATATGTCACACAATAACAGGTTATATTTAAATAGGCCAATACACGCTCCTTTCAACTTTGGAAAAAGAAAGAAAAAAAACATGCCGTTCGGACAGGCTTTCTGAACTATTAGTGAGGGAAATATGTAACAAAAAAAGGCTCAGTTGTTCACTTCCGGCAGAAAGTGTGAAAATTTGCATATGGCATGTTTGAAGTATGCCGATTTCAAATTTTGCCGGATCCAAGCACTTTTCCCATGGGATCTGGTCGTAAAATGAGAATTAAAGATGGCCGCCAACGTTTTTGGTTCAATTAGGTTTTGTATTCCAATCTTTGACACCTCATCACTTTTGAATGTGAAACAAGTTTGTTTTGATGAAATCCAAATTGTAATGCAGCAATACTTTGACATTTTCAGTTTCTGTAGATTAATTTAGCAGATAACGGTCTGTTTTTATGGCAAATTTGATTGAAACCAGTGTTACTCCAAAGTGCTTCATCTGAGCCTCATGATGTTGGTGTCTCTACCTATGTTTTCAGGGGTATTCTTTCACATGAGATCATATTACTGGGTTCACACTTATTTAATATTTTTGTAGCAAAACTCATTCTTCAAAAATAGCATATTAGATGGTTGACAGTGCATGTAACGGACCATCAGGAACTTCCAAATGATTCCCCAGATACCCATCGTGAATTTGTCAAGGGGAACTTTGTCATTGCACAAGTTCTCTGCTTTGGCACACGATCAGATGCATGAACAGCAGAACGCTATTGTGAAAGGTGATGGCGGAATTGTTGTAATTACTGAGAACTAGACCATACCCGGTGAAGGTTATTGCACGTCCTGTAGCGCGGTCCCCCCGCGGGTCCCCCCGCGGTCACCCCCCCCCACGGGCAACCCCCCACACACCCCCCGTCGCGGAACCCCCCGGGTCCCGTCGCAAACACACACACACACACGCAACGTTTAGCGCGAGTCGTCTCTTGCGCGCACACACAGAGCCAGCGTGTGCGCACACACACGGGCGCATGCGCAGTTCGTACTGTACTGTACGGTACGGTACTGTACTGTACGTACTGTACGTACTGTACTGTACGGTCTGGACTGTACGGTCTGTACGGTACTCTACTGTACTGTACTCTACTCTACTGTACGGTCTGTACTGTACTCTACTCTACGGTACTGTACGGTACTGTACGGTCTGTACTGTACTCTACTGTACTCTACCGTACCGTACCGTACCGTACCGTACCGTACCGTACCGTAGACGTTCCTTGCAACACACAAACAGTTCCTTCCGTACATTGCACGAAAGTTGAATGAGGAGTCTGTGATGCGTGTTGATGTGGTGTGGGACACGTAAGGAAGGAACCAGGCTTGGTCGTGGCATCGGCATACCACTCCATGTGACTGAACAGACATCCGTGCCACGAAACTGGAGTAGCTTCCTTCGAGTAGATTCCAACAAAAAGACATTATTCTGCTGCTCTAGAAACAATGGTTGTTCCAGATGGGAAAACACTTCTCACAACCTATGAAGAAGCCCCCCTTCTGATGTTTCTCAACTTCAACCATGTACATACACATGAAGAGGCTGATTCGCGAATGTTGCTACATGCCTGGCACGCCTACCAGCGGGGGAAGAAAGTGAACGAGGCACGCAAGCAGCTATTTGCTCATGGAAATCGCAAAGTGGAAAATATTCCACCCACAAAGGAGGCACTTCGTCATGTGAAGAGAGCAGTATTTCAAGCTGGTCACATCTGGGGACAGTCCCAAATTGCCAACCCAGAGATTCCTTCACCTGCAGATTGGGGATGGGTGAAAAGTTAGGACGATGGCTGGTGTCCATTTTGGACGGTGATGGCAGAGGTGGCGTCTAAAGGGTGTCGAGAGCTGATCAAATGCATGTGTAAAAAACGGTGTGCTGGAAAATGCAAATGTTTTGCGGCTAATCTACCATGCACAGAACTTTGTGTTTCTGTTCAGGACAATGCTTCCAAGAAGAACAGAGTAGGACAGATTAAATAAACAAGTTAATGAGAAATAAATGTAACGTCCTCCCAGTGGGGGCTCCTCACTGGCAGGTGAGTCAGTAGAATACAACAGCAGTGACAACACACTGTGTGTGGGGAGGAATCAATTGGCATAATGATATATATAACAATTCGATAAAAGGGTGTACCAAACTTTTCTCAGTTGATTCTTATGTGTTTTTTCCCGTAGAATCCATTTCTGCCATGTACATTTTTGTATTGTGCATAATTAATTAGATAATTAGCATATTTGCAGCAAATATGCTAATTATCTAATTAATAAGTCAGACGCTTTGGTCTGACTTCTTGGATCCGGCAATTTTTGAATTCAGCGCCCAAAAATACCCCTAGGTGCAAAATTTCACACTTTCTGCCGGAAGTGAAAACTTTTTCACATATTTCTCCCACTATATAGTTTGGAGAGTCAGGACATCTGGGGGTGCAGGAGTTCTGTGACCTCCAGACCGCCCATCAGAAGTTCTGAATGACATCAATGTGTAGTTACATCACCCCCCTTTACTAAAAACTTCAGAAGGAGCCAGAGCATGTGAGCGGAGCGGGACAATATAACGTAGCGGGGAGTGTTCAAATGTATAAAAATCTTTTGAAAATAGCAGATCTACAAGCTCACAATGGCCACAGTTACATGGACATCATGTATTTATTCAGAATGAACTCATTCAGAATGAACTCATTCCGAATAGAGGAATCTGTTCCACTCACCTGTTTACATGGGACCTGAATAAAAGTATTCCTCGTTTACATGACCAAAGCATTCATTCGGAATATAACTTTTGACATGCGTAAAGTGGTTCCCGCCTACGCCCGGGCATGGACCAGGGGCCACTACCCGGAGCAGAGCTTCCCCTGGTGGGCATGGGAGGAGGCAATAGCCCCCTTGTGCCTCCGCGGCGGAGGTCTGTCGGTCGTAGACAGGCCGGTAAGCAACGCACCGACTCCTGGCCAGGCAGCGTTGTATGCGGTACAAGCCTGTGTTCCTTTGTTATCGCCGTTTTAATGCAAAAGTAGCAGATCTACAAGTTTTAGGCTAGCCTATACTATTTGTCACATTTCTCATGTAGGTACGATGACGTCATCGCGCATTCGCACATGGTCATTATAATAATAAATAATAATACATAAACACCGGACCGCTCATGGTCATTATAATAATAAATGGAGAGAGAGAGTCTATGAAACAAGGCACGCTCATTTACGGCAAAAGTACAAAAGTATTGGCATCAAAATATACTTAAGTAGAAAGTATAAGCTACTCATTATACCGAGTGTCACGTTTTTCTTGTATTATGAAAAAGCTTTGAAACATGCTGTAACTCATTCACTGTGACGAAAACCCTCTTTCTGCGCCGAGTAGCGCGCGGTGCGCACACGGGTTGAATGCGGGGTCTGTCGCCCTAAAACACAATCGCCCCGGGTCAAAATCCAGCGACCATGGAGCGGCCGTGGATGGCCCGCTCAAAAGGTGCGTGGGGTTTTGGGACGACCGTTCCGGCTGCCCATGTAATGAATTGATTAAGTAAAACTCATCTGTTTTCGCTGCAGCTGCGCCCTAATAATGTTGTTTTCATTTATTTTTGTTCACGTATGCTATTAAAACAATGCAGCTATTGCAGTATTGGGCCTTAACATGTGATTAAAAATGTATACGTATTTGGCCCCTCATATATAAATAAATGTAAAAACTGATTTAAAATTGAAACTTGCAGCTGATCAATGCGTTTCTGCGTTTACGTGTGGACAGGGATTTAAAAAAAATAATCTTTGTCATGCGGCCAGGGATTCTTTTTAAAAACTGAGGACTAAAATACCCGTTTAGAAAAATATCCATATAAGTGTAGCCTAGGCCAGCAATCCTCGGAGCGTCCGTTCTCCTGGACAAGTCTGGGCTTAACCATTACAGGCTTATTAAATGACGCTATAGAATAGAATCATTCATTTTATCCCGCAGGAGCGACCGTGGCCGAATTAGAGATTTGATAGGTCATTTTTGGACAATTCTGACAGCACTACTAAGCACGGACATGCGCAAAGTAATGCATGTATTCCAAACAGAGAGGATTGTTTGGAATAAAGTGTTTACATGGTCAATTCCGATTGGTATATCCCGATTCAAACGGTCTATACCACCCCTCCTAACCTGAATGAAAATTCATTCGGGTCAGACTGGAATGGAATATTCTATTCCAATTGAGGTGTTTACATGAGCATTTCTATTCTGAATGAATTCATCCATTCATTCATTCCGAATAGAAGTGTATTCATTCCGAATAAAACTGTCCATGTAACAGCAGCCATTGTGAGCTTGTAGGTCAATCAACATGAACCAACATGAACGGATAGCGAGCGTGACAACAGCCCCCGAGAGCGTGGAGCGGCATTTCCCCTGGCTCAGCTCCGCTCACATGCTCTGAAACATACATGGGCAACTGGCGGCTCGGGGACCAAATGAGACCCCCACCTTCACTTAATGCGGCCCGCAGGTTAATATCGGAATACTGATATATTATTGATTTCAGCTGTTACAATTGCAAACATGCAAACATGACCCGCTTTAATTACTTCAGTCTATATTAGTAGCTTAAATGACTTTTTTTTAATGTCCAATGTATTTGTATTTAAGTTCATAAAGTTAACTTAATCATATGCATAATGAAATGCATAATGCATTTGCAAAAATAATTCAGGATTCCAATTCCAAAGTAGCAAAAATAGCAGATCTGCAAGCTCAAAACACGTTGCGACACGTTTTGAGCTTGTAGATCTGCTATTTTTGCTACTTTTTTGTGACATACTACTGCTCTGGAAGGAGCAAATACTGCGCTTTAAGGTCACTTGTGTGCTTCATAAGCGTCACAGCCAAGTGTCAGACACCTCAGTTTCCCATGTTGCCTTGTGGGTTCTTGTGGGCAGTGTGGGTTTTGTAGTTCATTTCATTTACGTTGGAATGTTGGCTACAAGACAAAAGGGGCTCGTAGAATGGCTTGTTGAAACTGGGGCCAATGCATGGTACTTCTTTCCTATTGGTTGATGCCCGGTCAAAGTACATCAAGGTTGAACTGCACTCTTCACACTGTTTACATGCGTTGGATGTGTGTGAACGGTGCGAGTGTGACTAATGCACCGTGTTGTGAAGAGTGTGTGTGTGTGTGTGTGTGTGTGTGTGTGTGTGTGTGTGTGTGTGTGTGTGTGTGTGTGTGTGTGTGTGTGTGTGTGTGTGTGTGTGTGTGTGTGTGTGTGTGTGTATTGTTGTGTGTGTGTGTGATCATACCTCCATGTTGTTGAGGACCTTCAGGAAGGTGAAAGCCATTCCTCCTCCGATGATCATCTCGTTCACCTGGTCCAACATGTTGTTGATCAACTGGATCTTGTCTTTCACCTTCGCTCTGATAGAGACAGGAGGGAGAGAGTGAGACAGGCAGACAGGTTCAGTTATAAACTCCTGAAACGAGAAGTTTTTTTTTAAATCGCCACAAACAAAAATATATTAAATGTATTCTATTGTCTTTACTCTTTAATCATTCATTATTAGTCTCTGTCTGTCTCTTAATCTGTCTGTCTGTCTGTATCTGTCTGCCTGTTCAGAACAGACAGACAGACAGGGTGGGCGGTGGTGTCTATGAAAGCATGAATGGAGGGATTTGATTGGCTGCTTTCCAGACGTTAAAATGCTGTGACAATTGCACAATAGAACCTGGACCCTGACCCAGTGTGTGTGTGTGTGTGTGTGTGTGTGTGTGTGTGTGTGTGTGTGTGTGAGTGTGAGAGAGAGCTTTCAGGACAACCATTGAATATAAAATGGCTCTGGTATATAGTGTCGGAGTCCTGACGTCAAACCTGTTAAAATTACATAATTTAAGAACTGTGCTCCAACAATAAAAGATAAATGAGTCCAGACATTCAGTCCCTGTGTCGTTTATGATATTTAGTTATAATTTCATACAATATTAATTATTATTTAATACAGTCTGTGTTTGGAGAAAGTGTAATCAATTCTGTGGCGGTCGCTGGAAGCAGCGTCGAGACTACATTAGGAAATCACGCCAAAACATTCCTGACATCAGTGTTCATTTTGTTGAGAAAAAATATGAGAAAAAAAAATTTTGGTCAACTACCTTTTTTCACTGACAACAAAATAAAAACTATATAAAATCTAATCTGTGATGACTAAATAGATTGACAATTTCGTCAACAAATACAAACTAGACTAAAATGTTAGGCAGGGACTAGTGGAAATGAGATCCAGTAGAACTAAGACAAGTCATTTTATAATTGGCTACGTGTGGGTGTCACGCTCCAAACATAGTCGATCTACAAGCTCGCAGACACGTTGTGAGCTTGTAGATCGACTATGTTCGGCACAGGACAGGAGTATAAATCAGGCATTACGACGCCATCAAGGCCCGCCAAAATACAATTTAGTCGACTAAATCAACTCTAGATTTAGTTGACTAAACCATGGGTTCCCAAACTTTTCAGCCCGCGACCCCAAAATAATGCGGCCATTGACTCGCGACCCCACCTAACCCTGGAGGTAATTTATGCACATAAACTTGCACGTTTGGTGCACATTTGTAATGTATTAAAATGGTAAAATGTACTACTTGTACGGTAATCATTTTTAGATTGTATTTCATCCATTCTGTTGAATTTCAAGAAGAAAAAAAATATATATATTTTTTTATGACCCAAAATAATTTTGCGACCCCACCGTCAGTGTCCCGCGACCCCAAGTGTGGTCGCGACCCCAACATTGGGAACCCCTGGACTAAACTAGACTAAAACATTTCAAATTACTAAAATTGTATTCAAAAGTCTTAAAAAAAATAAAAAAAAGTAAATATATGTGGTCAAAATGAACACTTTTCATGCCACGCTACGTCAAAAACATTTCTGAGATTTAGTTTGTTTGATGAAACAACATAGAACTCTGACAACGCTACTCTGTCTCTCCTACAAACAGTAAACATCCAATGCAACGACGTGACGCTAATTGTAAGCGCCGTGGAGCCGGGAGCGGCCACATGTGTAGGCTAATGGGAGATGTAGTCTTTAGGTCATTTCTAAGCCTGGGAATTGTAGTCCATTTGTAGGTGGCCTCTAATTTTCTCCCTCTTGTCAGTTGATGCTTCTAAACCAAATGAGTAATATTGCTGGACTCTTTCAGTCACCGTGGTGACCTGTCAGTGGCCTAGATTCTGGTGTATTGATGACCAGTCAGTAGCCTATATATTCTGATGTATTGATCACCTGTTAGTAGCCTATTGTAATGGCTATTTCAGAATGCCAACCTGTTCTTCTATATTTCTGTACTATTTAACTCTATCTGAACCAAGGAGGTTTAAACTCACAGCAGGGGTTTTTAGTCAACTCAGTTACAGCTGTCAATCTAACAGCTGATCTGAATCCTTCATGCTATTCTCACTGTGTCAGCTATGTGTATTTGTGTAACTATGCTTGTGTCGCTTTTATCTTTAGTACATACCTTATATGGCTATTTAGAATTGCATCTGTGGTAAATGGTCTACTATAAGAACTGTGTGAGATGGGTGTTTGAGAGGCTTGTGCCCCGAATGGGCTGTTGGTCAGGCCAGGAGGCCTGGCTCTACCGATCTGTGTATGCTGTTGCGCTCTGCTGACATCTTCCTAATAAATGATCTAAAACTTCACCTGAATGGAATATTATTATTAATATTGCTATAACATTTGGCGACGAGGATGGGATCAATATTTCATCATCATAAACATGATTATGATTATGGATACTTGATCAAAAGAACTTAAGGGTGAAGGACTTTTTGGGAAGAAGACTTTCTCAAAGCAGATCCGGACCAGATCCAGACGATGGAGGACAAAGAGGAGACGACTACAGAAGCAAGCTATGCAGAATCAACTTTTGATGATCTTCTGCAACAAGGTCTACACGATTGGAACCTCGCAGACCGATCTATTCTGTCTGTGATGACAACAAGGAAACCACAAGCTTCAAGTGCCAGAGGGAAGGAGCAGAGCATGCGTTTTCCACAGCAGAGCGTGCGTGGTCACCAGCCATGAGAGCAGCACCAACAATCTCACCATGTAACATCGAAGGTGAGGAAATCGACACCATGTCAAACAAACAACAAGAGACTTTGCCACAGCAGGAGGACAAGGCACAGAGAGCCACAGAGAGCATTTGAGAGCCACTGAACAGGGGAACCACCAGCCCAGTGGAGACCACTCAAAATGGACGTGAGCCACTGAACACTGGGACCCACCAGCCCAGTGGAGATCACTGTCAGAAATGCAAACCAAATGCACCCGTATGCCAAGTGAAGATGGAGGAAAGAGCCATGAAGACTGGAAAACTATATTCGATAACTAATGTGAACATATTTGTTCTTACTGCCTAATCTCTGGCATATCAACGTCTAGAAGGGTGAGATACAAGTAATCGGTGAAAGGCCATCCGTGGAATATCGGTAAATGAATCTGTGCTTAATTGTACAAAGTGGTGTGAGGCCATCCGGGAAAAAACGGTAAATAACTGTACGAACTGTACAAAGTCCTTAGAAGGAAACGTGTCAAAATCAATCCGTGAAAGGCGGTCCGAATTGGTAAATGAATCTGTATGGAGCCCTCAGTCTTGAGAAACAGAGATTTAACATACTAACAGATATAGATTTGACATTATGAGTGAGAGGCTTTCAAACCTAAAACAACCAGGTCTATTATTCTCTAATATGTTTCATGTGATATGTTTGATATTTATCTGAATTAATTAATATAGGAATTTTAGATAAAAGCTGATATCTAAAAAAAACAATTTGTCAACTGGGCATTGGCCATAAATGTGGAAATGTTTGTTTTGACTGCATAGTCTCTGGCCTTTTAACGTTTAGAAGGGAGAGAAGTATTGATACGCGTATCCACCCAAAACAATTAGCCGGCGTGCTAAGGGCCCTTTGCCTTGAAAAACAGAGATTTAACGTCCAACCAGATAAAAGATTTCACATATACTAAATTCTAGAAAATGAGATTGAGAGAGAGCTCTCAAATCCAAACAAGATCTACTTTGGATATTATTATTAGGTTAACGGCAGAGTCAGTGATGCCTTCTGTGTCAGTCAATTATGCATCAGTTATAAGTCGCACGTCCTGTCTCCTGATATTTTTGTCTGATTGATCATACAGTAAATGGTTGAGTAAATATATAGCTATATCAACATGTAGGTAGGAAAATGTCTATTGATTTGGCATTCTATAAATCACCTGTCGTATGTACATGAATATGATTATTCATGTACAAAAACAAAAAACTCTGGAATGTAATGGCTATTTCAGAATGCCAACCTGTTCTTCTATATTTCTGTACTATCTAACTCTATCTGAACCAAGGAGGTTTAAACTCACAGCAGGGGTTTTTAGTCAACTCAGTTACAGCTGTCAATCTAACAGCTGATCTGAATCCTTCATGCTATTCTCACTGTGTCAGCTATGTGTATTTGTGTAACTATGCTTGTGTCGCTTTTATCTTTAGTACATACCTTATATGGCTATTTAGAATTGCATCTGTGGTAAATGGTCTACTATAAGAACTGTGTGAGATGGGTGTTTGAGAGGCTTGTGCCCCGAATGGGCTGTTGGTCAGGCCAGGAGGCCTGGCTCTACCGATCTGTGTATGCTGTTGCGCTCTGCTGACATCTTCCTAATAAATGATCTAAAACTTCACCTGAATGGAATATTATTATTAATATTGCTATAACACTATGTATTGCTAGTCAAGCTGAACCTGTGATTGAACCTGTGATGTTTCAGTGACGGTCCGTTCTTACCCTCCCAGGATGGCCAGGAAGGGCCTGGCGGGTTTCTCCAGAGCCATGGCGAAGTAATCCAACTCCTTCTTCATCAGGAAGCCTGCTGCCTTCTGGGGAAGATTCACTCCTACCATGGAACTGAGGAGAGGAGAGATATAACTATGTGACTATGGATATCTCGGAGACAGGGGCTTCCAAAAGGAGTAGGGGGTCTGGTGGTTGGAGTTCAACACACCACGGAGAAACTAGGACCAACTAGCACCATACCACTCGCTCGTTGGTGTTTGTTCAATTATTTATTAAGTGCTACTACATGAAGTGTTACTTAGCGTGCGGTTTGCTGCACAAACACTCCTGTCCCTGATAATGATGTTAATGTAGCTGATTGATAATATATGCTGTAGATCCATCTCTTTAGTAGTGATTGTTTTTTTATTGGAATAGCAATTTTTCCAGTGCATACTGCAGGCTTTGTTGACGAGATTAGGCTCCACACATCATCCATAATTTAACGATATTATAATTATTTTAACATAATTTATTGATATTTTCATTCAAGCTCTCAGAATGTCTAATATAGGGAGGTGGCACTGCGGGGTAGAGCTTAGTGATCAGTCTATTATGACAACAGTGAAAGTTAATCGATGTAACATAACGCTGTGTGTGTGTGTGTGTGTGCGTGTGTGTACCTGTGTGCTCTGTGGGCGGTGCCGAAGGCATCGTTGACGTAAACGTCTCCCAGCTTAGAGAGAGACGCCCTGAAGGAGTCTATCTGCTCCTGGGATGCCTTGGTCTGATGGGAGAGAGACAGGCAGAGAGAGAGAGAGAGAAACTGTATTTAGAATTTAACAGCTAGAATTTCTCTTGCTCTTCGGAGAGTGAAAGACAGAAAGAAAGAAAGAACAGTAGTTTGTCTAACCTTTGACCTTTGGACCGCAGCCATCATTGTGTTTATAAAGTGTTAATATTGACCTGATTAACGTTATCAGTCTGCTGCAGGTTTACAACACTGAGTGTGTGTGTGTGTGTGTGTGTGTGTGTGTGTGTGTGTGTGTGTGTGTGTGTGTGTGTGTGTGTGTGTGTGTGTGTGTGTGTGGAGAGAATGTGCAGTCACGCAGTAGGAGAATGTTCATTTGTTTCACACACACGTTCTCACACAACGGTAAGTACTCCGTTTGATTAGGCGAGGGGCAATTTCAGTAACTCTGCGTTTTATATAACAGCCAGACCTGTGTTGCAAAATGCGGCTGTGTCCGTTTTTCTAAGATTATTTACAGATATTTTGTTGATAACGTAGGATAAACTAGGAAGCTTCCCATGGGATGCATCAACGGTGAGTTACTGATGAATTGAGTACAGTGGACCACAATTGAAACAAGTTATCAAACCTGCTAATAAAGTATTCAATCAAGTTGAATGTGTCTTTTCTCAATATACGTCAGGTTCAACATCTCTGACTTTGTGGTGGTCTGACTGCCACATTACACCGCTGGATCTGGTTCATGTTGACCTTTATAAGGCAAAATGTCACAGCTCTCTGGCTGGAGGTCACTGAAAGGTCAAGACAGATATTTAATGTCCTGAAATACCAGAGTCCAGTAAGGTTCAAAGGTCAATACTATTACTGTACAATTACTATTATTAGTACACTTACACCAGTACAACAGTATCAGAGTGAGGTTGTACTGGTCAGCTCCCAGCACAATAGTATCAGACTGTGGTTGTACAGGTCAGCTCCCAGTACAACAGTATCAGACTGTGGTTGTACCGGTCAGCTCCCAGTACAACAGTATCAGACTGTGGTTGTGCCAGTCAGCTCCCATTACAACAGTATCAGACTGTGGTTGTACTGGTCAGCTCCCAGTACAACAGTATCAGACTATGTGTACTGGTCAGTTTTAAAGTAAAAACAGGGAGTGGATTTGAGGTCAGATCGACTGTGTGAATGGTTCACTGCAGTCCTGCAGACATCATCATCATCAAAGTGTGACTCTGCATTCTGCGGGGACACTGCAATGACGTCATTAAAGTGTGACTCAGCATTCTGTGGGGAGACTGCAGCTGGCCTTTAAAAAAAAGGGACAATTGCTGAGTCACTGTCGCGTGATTATGAATCCCACCAATGTTATAGGATAGACCCGCCTTACCTGATTGGCTCCCTGGCAGGCATAGTTTTACTGAGGTTAGGGTTAAGTTTAGGTTTAGGCATAGTTGCAAAAACGAGAACTGTCAATCACAGCGACTACTGGCCAATCACAGCGGGTTCTGCCTAGAACTGTGGTGGGATCCATAATAACGTGCCACGTCACTGTCCTTCACAGTGAGGACAGGATTTCAAGGATACCAATTTTATCCAATCAGGACAGAGAACTCACACAGGATACACAAGTGAAATTGGAAGTGATGGCTCAAAGAAGTGAGCAGACAAAATTGGAACTGGAACTCTTATATAAATGGAAGCTGATAAATGGGTTCTCTCACCTGATTGGATAAAATTGGTATCCTGGTAAACTGAAGATGTATTTTCTGAAAATGTATTTTCTGTTTACTAAAGAGCTGGAGAGAGTTACTGAACAAACACTCTACAGCAATGATTACTATCACAATATAGAGCCATTTAACTCTTAATTTAACAAAAAAAAGATCACATCATCTTTCCTTTCCGTTGTGTGGATTGTTCCACTATGAGAACTGCTTTTCCTTTGTGGATCTCTCTCATTCATTCATTCATTCAATCATTCATTCATTCTCACACACACACACACACACATATAATCCTGATCCCCCCCACCCCCCACCACACACACAGTCATGACAACGTACCTTGTTACCGGCAGCGTCCTTGCCCTTGCCCTCCTCGGCAACGTGGAACCTCAGGTTCTCCAACAGGATGACACTGCCGGTGGCGGGGCTAGCGCACGCCGCCTCCACGTCTGGACCGACGCAGTCCTTCAGGAAGGTGATATCCCTACCGGACACGGACACAAATATTGAATCATTTCAGAATTGCGATTACAACACCAAAGTTACCAAATCCGTTCTTGGTCAAATTATGTTCCATAATGCAACCAAATTATATTATAACGCCCAGATCTAAAATCGCCCCTAGCACCTGATGTAAAGAGTTGTGTGGTTTGGTTGTGAGGGGAAAACAATCGAGCGTACAGGAATAATAAATCAAACGCACCCTTTCCAAGCACGTGTGATCTGATCCTGTGTAGATTAAGGTTGGACCAAAATATTCCTAAGGGTACCGTGTTTTGTAGCCTAGACTCGTCGGAAATAAGCGCAGCAAGAGCCTTATGATCATTATTAGAATAGAATGGCCCAAATTGATTAACATTTCACGCACGCTTTGTATTGCGCTTTTCATAAAATTTGGATGCATTTGAAGAGAACAGCGCAGAATCTTTTAGTGGAACGCCGTACCGGTCCGAACCCTACCGGCCCACTTTCAGCCCTGGTGTTACCTGCCCAGCAGTGTTTTGAGTATAAAACAATAAGAATAGTAATAGTGCTCTACTCAGGTACCTGCCCAGCAGTGTTTTGAGTATACAAACAATAATAATAGTAATAGTACTCTACTCAGGTACCTGCCCAGCAGTGTTTTGAGTATACAAACAATAATAATAGTACTAGTACTCTACTCAGGTACCTGCCCAGCAGTGTTTTGAGCTCAGCAGCCACTGGTTCCAGGGAGTATTTGTCAGGCATGGGGCTTCCATCAGGACGACCCAGATGGGACATCAGAACCACAGCTTTCGCCCCGTTGTCCAAACAGTGTTTAATGGTTGGAACCGCTGCCTTGATCCTGATGACACACACGCACACATTATCATCTTCTTTCATTTAATCTGTGTAAACACTTTAACACTTTTTATTTAATTGTTTATTTACCTCTGGTTGTTGGTGATGTGTTGGTCCTTCATTGGAACGTTGAAATCAACCCTGTTAACACAAACACACTATTAAACAAACTAGTAAACTAACAACTAAACAAACTAGTAAACAAACAAACTTGTAAACAAACAAAACTCTTTAGTAAATAGAGAAATAAGACAGATTGACAGCAGTCTGCTCCTTCAGCCATTTACAACCTTATCTTCATATAATTGGTCCTCACAAATGCTCAGTATAAGATGACACCATTTATGTCTACTCACTCTGTGTCTCATTGGTGGACTGTGGACCAGTGACATCATCGGTAGGCAGGTTTGGTCATTTAAAAAAAAGATTTCAAACTACTTTTTATGAATGCAAGAACAATGGCTTCTATTCCAGCATGCTAACTTTCCAAGAATAGAAAGGCTGTAGTTTCTATCAGCTTAGAATCCCCGTCGATGATGTCACTGGTAGGCAGGTTTCTGAACTGTCCACAGTCCACCAATGAGACACAGAGTGAGTAGACAGGAATGGTGCCATCTCATAAAGAGCATTAGTGAGGACCAATTATATGAACATAAGGTTGAAAATTTGTGATGTGCTCCTTTAAGTCATTTAAGGTCAGCTGACATTAGTCCTGCCCCCCCGCTGTCCCTGGTTGGCAGTTAGACAATGATGGATCCTAATCCTCATTACAGTGGATTATTATGAACAGATCAGATTACAAACATTGTTCAATAAATAACTATCATATCTATGTATAATCCTGTATGTATAGTAAACAACAAACATTTCTCAATTGCTGTCAGAGCACTAGATGAGGATTTATACTGTACAGTATATATGCTCCTTGCACATTCCTCTGCTATTGATTAGATATGAGCTGACACACACACACACACACACACACAGAACACCACTAAATGTAACCATATAGAATCCACAATAGATTAGCTATCAGCAGCGAATATGAACATGTTTGTTACATAACAGACCCCCCCCCCCCCCACACACACACAGTCTATTGTCGGTGTCTAGTCTTGACTATGGAGTATGTGAGTTTCATTGATTCAGTGCCAGAGGAATTCTATCCGGGCGTGATCTGAAATATCAACGGTGTCCACCGGCAGAACCAGAATAAAACCAGGATAAATCCAGTATAGAACCAGTATAAAACTAGTGTAAATTCAGCATAAAACCAAGCCAGTACCAGTGCCATCTCACCAACACAGCACATACAGTAATACTAATAATAAAAGTCCGGAATTCAAAATGTACTTGAGTAAAAGTACAAAAGTATTGGCATAAAAAAATATATACTTAAAAGTACCAAAAGTAAAAGTACTCATTATGCAGAATGTCCCAATTCAAGTTTTCAAATGTATAAATATATTTTGAAAATAGCCGATCTACAAGCTGAGGCATTGTGAGCTTGTAGATCGGCCATTTTCAAATGGCCGAAATATATATAGGGCTGAAGTGGTTAATGTGTGTTTTGTAATGATAATAAAAATCTACAAACTAGTAACTATAGTTTTGAAATAATTGTAGTGGAGTAAAAGTACAATATTTGCCTCTGAGATGCAGTGGAGTAGAAGTAAAAGTATTGGAAATACTCAAGTAAAGTACAAAAACCTCAGACGCAGACCAGTGATCCTGCCTGCCCCCAGGCAGGCAGAGAGGATCAATAAAAGGTCTATCTATGTTTTTTATCTCAGCAGAATGAATGGAGGGAGGAAGAGCAACAATGAAGTTGCACAATCAGGAAGTGAATCATGAATTAAAAGTTACAGATGTCTGCTTTGTATTGTGCAGATTGACAGTTATAGTGCTGCAACATGCAAAGATATCCTGTCTGTTCAGACACACTTCTCCACACAACATCAGTTTATCCTGCTACAACAGCAGCAAACACACATCCTTTACACTCAGTGTTCATTTCGTCGATTAAAACTACGACGAACATTCAATGTTCGTCGACTACCTTTTTTCACAGACCAAAAATAAATAAAAATCTAAGCTATGACGACTAAAACTATGACTATATATATATATATATATATTGACAATTTTGTCAACAAGTAAAAACTAGACAAAAATTTTAGGGAGGGAGTAGTCTAGAAGAGATCCAGTAGAACTAAGACAAGTAATTTATGCTTGGTCGGGTGTTGCGCCCTGAAAATAGCCGATCTACAAGTTCACAACACGGGTGTGATGCATTGTGAACTTGTAGATCGGCAGGCAGATAAGAATAAATCAGGAATTACAACGCCATTATGGCCCGCCAACATACATTTTAGTCGACTAAAGAATACTGTAGATTTAGTTGACTAACAAAAAACATTTCAGATGACTAAAACTAAATAGAATTTCATTCAAAAGACTGAAGACTAAATCAAAATGTGCTCTCAAAATGAACACTGATCCTGTCTGACACTTCTCCACAGCATGTGCATCCTGCTACAACAGTAGGAAATTGCACTCGAGCTTAAAGTCCATCCAGTTAAAAGTGAACTTGGTGCTCTATTAACCTTCAAACCTTTCTCGGTAAAGAGCAAGAACCAACGGAGTCACGTGAACCTTGACCTTTCCCCACCGGCCCCCCTGAGCCTGTCGGACAGCAGCAGACCGACCCATGACAACCAGCTGAACCTTGACCTTTCCCCGTCGGCCCCCTGAATGTCGGACGGCAGACTGACCCCTGATATTTACAACAGTTTCAACAGTGTGCACATTAGCTGACCACTGCCGTGTGTATGTGTACAGTATATTATTATATTACAATATACAGTAAGATAACCAAGCACCACAACTAGAACTATCATTATGTGGCCTTCACAGTGGATGCTGTTCTGACATCCTTGACTTATAAATGTAACTATAAATATATCATTAAAAAATGTTTCTAAGTAAGTAATCCGTGGGGACCAATGGTTCCCAGTGGTAAAAAGTTACTAAGTACATAAGTACTGTACTTAAGTACAATTTTGAGGTATTTTTACTTTACTGGAGTATTTCCAATTAGTACTTTTACTTCTACTCCACTACATGTCAGAGGCAAATATTGTACTTTTACTCCACTACAATGACTTGAAAACTTGAGTTACTAGTTACTGTAGATTTTGATTATTATTACAAAACATACACTAACCACTTCAGCCCTATATGCATTTTGGCCATTTGATCAAGCTCGCGACGCATTGTGAGCTTGTAGATCTGCTATTTTCAAAAGATTTATTTTTGAAAACTTGTGAAATGGGACATTCTGCACAATGAGTACTTTTCCTTATGGTACTTTAAGTACCTTTTTTGCCAATACTTTTGTACTTTTACTCAAGTAAATGTTTAATTCCAGACTTTTAGTATTTCTACTTGCAGTATTGATACTTTTACTTAAGTAAAACATTTGAGTACTTTTTCCACCACTGTTCCTGAGCCATGTCTATCTCCTGTTTCTGTAGAGTGAGGCAGCTTGATGCACAAGTACATCCCCTGGACATGACGTTAGTACTGTATGTTCCCATTTTACAGCCCATAAACCATAAAGGGCACAAATCTTCATCAAATATTAAAGTTCCCATGTCATTTATACTTAATTCTAGGATACGTGACCATATCACAAGTCACAACCATCTTAGCTTTTCTCTCCTGCTTATCTGTTAAGTTTCAGAATGGATTTGAGCATTTTAGCGATGACTTAAATTCCTGCAAGGCCCCAGTGTCTGATAAACGCAGCTACATTTCAGACATTCTGGTCCCATGTGAGCCTATATGCAGCCTTACATCCTACTAAAACTGCCCTCATTACCCGAGGGCCTCTAGGCTTTGGAACAGCCTACCTGAGGGCCCTTATAGGCTTTGGAACACCCTACCTGAGGGCCCTTATAGGCTTTGGAACACCCTACCTGAGGGCCCCTAGGCTTTGGAACAGCCTACCTGAGGGCCCTTATAGGCTTTGGAACACCCTACCTGAGGGCCCCTAGGCTTTGGGAGGCCCTACCCGAGGGCCCCTAGGCTTTGGAAGGCCCTACCTGAGTGCCATAGGCTTTGGAACGCCCTACCTGAGTGCCATAGGCTTTGGAACGCCTTCCCTGAGTGCCATAGGCTTTGGAACGCCTTCCCTGAGTGCCATAGGCTTTGGAACGCCCTACCTGAATGCCATAGGCTTTGGAACGCCCTACCTGAGCGCCTTCCTGAGTGCCATAGGCTTTGGAACGCCCTACCTGAATGCCATAGGCTTTGGAACGCCCTACCTGAATGCCATAGGCTTTGGAACGCCCTACCTGAGTGCCATAGGCTTTGCAACACCCTACGTGAGGGCCCTTATAGGCTTCCGTAGGCCCTATCTGAGGGCCCTTATAGGCTTTGGTAGGCCCTACCTGAGGGCCCTAATAGGCTTTGGTAGGCCGTACCTGAGAGCCCCCCTATGCTTTGAAACACCCTCCCTGAGGGCCCCAAGGAGTTTGAGTGGACTCCGGTAGGGCATATTACATTATATTACTGTATGCCGTCTCTTACCACTGCCATTCTCATGAATATTTTGTATTATCTGTCCTGGTTGTATATGTGATGTAATGCATCCGATATATTTCCACACTCCTTTTGTTTTCCTTACTATTCCTTGCATCTCTAAAAAAACTACAAATGGATGCTTGTGTGAAAAATAATTTCAGATACTGTGTTACGCCTGTAAACCTGTGATGACAATAAAGCTGCATTTATGAATCTAAGATTACAGTACATCATGTACAGAGTAGGGTGAGGATACTGCACTTCCATCCATCCATGCATCATCTGGCTGGAAGCACGTAGCAGCAGCACAACGTGACTGAAATCAAACACACTTCCTGTGTGTGTGTGTTAAGCAACACAACGACCACTATGATGTAACATTAACTCATCTAACTAGAACTGTCAATGTAACTCATGTATTATAACACTAATGTTAACTCTATGGTAGACATGGAACAGTAACTGTATCATCAATCATGTCTACCGTTGCATTTCATTTGACAAGATGCTAGCCACGGTTCACGTGACGCTGGTCTGTCACAAGCGTCATGAAACCACTTGTCCCTGGTTTTTGAATGGTCTCAATTTACAACCCGTGCTAACCCCACGGCCACGGAAGTTACAAGTTAAAACGCCCGGGTCTAAGTACCAGTATCAGCCGTATTATTCAATAAAAAGCATTTCAATTCGATCGGTGGCCATTTTCTCATAATGTTCCACATATGCGTTCAACTACGCGACCCTATCGGTTGGGAGGTGTATTGCAATCTGATACATTATAACTCTATGAGAAAATGGCCACCGATCGGATTAAAATGTTTTTTATTGAACGATACAGAAAATTCGGGTACTTAGACCAGGGCACTTTAACTAAAGTACATCCGTAGCTTTGGGGTCAGCACTTTATATTTGAAATCTGAACGTATATGTAGATGTATGGGTTATAAATGGAGACCATACAAAAACCAGGAACAAGTGGTTTTCATGTTTCAGGGCTAACAAGATGTCCACTTCATCTGCATCTCATGTTTGTATTTGATAAATCCACACATTAAAAAAGAATTCTCAACTTAATATTCATGAAACAATTAATGATAAAACTATTACCAAAAAAAAGGAAAAAAAGACTAAAACAATCAAACTATACGTTACATCATGCATGTTTAATATTGAATGAAACGTTACCTCATGATGACTCGTTTTCCGTTGACATTCACCTTGTCCAGGGTCAGTTTGGTGGACAGAGACATAGTGGCAGGTCCTGCTAGGTAGTATTACTAGTTATAAACTGGGTTTTTAGTGGTATTACTGTGAGATCCTGCTGATCCTGAACAGAATGAGGTGACCTCCACTCTGACGGGGAAACATACTGCAGGGGGCGGGGCTTAGACAGCGTTGCCATGTCCGCTTTTTTTGTACTATCGCTTGTTATTTTTTTAGGCTTGTTGGTAAATATAGTTTTTTTGGGGGGTGGTAAATATGTTTTTTTTTGGGGGCTTGCTGATAAATATAGTTTTTTTGGTGGGGGGCTTGTTTTTTTTTTTGACTTGTTTCTAAAGTGTAGTTGCTTTTTTGGGCTTGTTTCCTTCTGTCGTTTTAACCAAACATTTTTATGTCAAGGACCCCAAATGAATATGTATTTGTCTGAAAATATTTTATGGCAGGGGACCCCCATACAAATATTTGTGTTGTTAAAATGATTTTTAAATCACATTTTCTCCAAAATTTCTTTGAAAATAGCATATCTACAAGCTCACAACGCGTTGCATCACGACGCGTTGTGAGCTTGTAGATCGGCTATTTTCAAATAGCCACTGCGGCTTTATAGTCACTTCTTTTGGGCTTGTTTTCCCAGACCTGGATGCTTATTTCTCTCGCCAGATCTGGCAACACTGGCCTTCGAGGCTCTACCCCGCCTGCTGGTTGGTGGAGAGAGTGGGCCGGGCGATTGACGCAGACGCGCAGCAATTGGCTGAGTTTGGTGTCATTTATGACTTTAAAATAGAAATTGGTCCTATTATATAATGTTGTCTTATAAAATAACTATAGGACTAAACTAACTGTAAGCCTGGGTTCTACATCTTGCATCCAAAGTTTGCATTTATTTTTCTTCTTTTGTGCCTTAGAGAGATGAGACTAAACAAGGAAGAGAAGAAATGGAAAAAAGCTCTCACTTCCATAATTAAGGAGTTGAGCGACAGTCAATTCAAAAGGATGTTGAATCTTTTGGATGACATTCCAAAATCCGTGAAGAAAAAGAAAGCACGACGAGACGAGATGCCCAGAATAATAATACAATACCTGGGAATAGACAAGTCTATTCTCACCATGAAGAACATTCTGCGACGCATCAGTTACGCGTGCGTCACAGAAGGGGGCGTCGCCAAGCTACGTTACTACGACCCGGTGGAAAAAAAGGGCCGGTCGATCCTGAAAGAGATTCCAAGGACAGACTCTGTGGTCCAAGATCTACTGCGCCCCTTTGTGGACAAACTGAGCAAGTCCCCAAAAGAGAATAAAAAGGGTAATAATAATAATTAAACAATAAAGTAGCGTACTTTTGATAAGGACAGTGATGGAAACAGTAGCCTACTCTAGTACAGTAAACTTAAGTAAAATTATCAATAGCCTACTGCAATGTAGGAAATACTCTGTTACAAGTAAAAGTCCGGAATTCAAAATTTACTTGAGTAGAAGTACAAAGTAGGCCTACTATTGGTATCAAAATGGACTTAAAGTACCAAAAGTAGAAAGTACTCATTATGAAGAATGTCCCATTTCACAAGTTTTCAAAGGTATAAAATGTAAACAAATCTTTTGAAAATAGCAGATGTACAAGCTCACAATGTGTCGCATCCCGATGCATTGTGAGCTTGTAGATCGGCTATTTTCAAATGGCCGAAATGTATATAGACCTGAAGTGGTTAATGAATGTTTTGTAATAATAATCAAAATCTACAAAGTAACTAGTAGCTTAAGTTTTCAAATAATTGTAGTTGAGTAATAAGTTCAATATTTGCCTCTGAAATGTAGTGGAGTAGAAGTAAAAGTACTGAAAATTGGAAGTACTTCAGTAAATAAAAAATACCTCAAAGTTGTACTTAAGTACAGTACTTGAGTAAATGTAATTAATTACTTTACACCACTGGATAAGGAAACAATTACCTTTTTTTAATAACCTTAAAATATAAAATAAAAAGATTGAAGATTTACCATAGTACAAGCCACTTGTAGTTTATAATGAGTTGCATTATTCAATGTCATCATCTCTTTCACCTCTTCTTACAGGACCAAAGAGAACATATGTGGAGTCAGACACTGAGGATGAGGAGCCAGAGGCTGCTCGCAAGTTAACTCTCTCTCTCCCCCTAACTCTCTCTCTCTCTCTCTCTCTCTCTCTCTCTCTCTCTCTCTCTCTCCCTCTCTCTCTCTCTCTCTCTCTCTCTCTCTCTCTCTCTCTCTCTCTCTCTCTCTCTCTCTCTCTCTCTCTCTCTCTCTCTCTCCCTCCCTCCCCCAAAGAGAATAATAACAATAATAATAATAATAATAATAAATGTAATAATAATAATAAGGGTAATGATAATGAAACAATAAAGTAGCCCATTTTTGATAAGGAAACAATTACCAATATTTTTTAATAACCTTCAAATGTAAAATAAAAAGTTTGAAAATATACCATTACAAGCTACTTGTAGTTTATAATGAATTGCATTATTCAATGTCATCATCTCTTCAGGACCAAAGAGAACAGTGGAGTCGGACACTGAGGATGAGGAGCCAGAGGCTGCTCGTAAGTTATCTCTCTCTCTCTCTCTCTCTCTCTCTCTCTCTCTCTCTCTCTCTCTCTCTCTCTCTCTCTCTCTCTCTCTCTCTCTCTCTCTCTCTCTCTCTCTCTCTCTCTCTCTCTCTCTCTCTCTCTCTCTGTCTGTCTGTCTGTCTGTCTGTCTGTCTGTCTGTCTGTCTGTCTGTCTGTCTGTCTGTCTGTCTGTCTGTCTGTCTGTCTGTCTGTCTGTCTGTCTGTCTGTCTGTCTCTCTCTCTCTCTCTCTCTCTCTCTCTCTCTCTCTCTCTCTCTCTCTCTCTCTCTCTCTCTCTCTCTCTCTCTCTCTCTCTCTCTCTCTCTCTCTCTCTCTCTCTGACAGTTCAGTAATGCTCAGACACAATGGAGATAATTATGTGAACGAGTGAGTAACATTTGTTTTACATTCTCAGCTAAAAAGCGGAAATATGTAATTGAATCAGAAACAGAATCTGATGAAGGTAAGCCAGACATGCAAATGACACGCACGCACGCACGCACGCAGGCACGCACGCACGCAAGCACACACACACACACACACACACACACACACACACACACACACACACACACACACACACACACACACACACACACACACACACACACACACACAGCACTGTATTTCCAAAAAATGGAATGACTAATGACACTTTCTGACTTATTTTTAAGACCTTGAGGAGAAACATCAAAGTGACAAGGTAGGAGTCAGAATGTGAACTTAATTTAAGTTTATGTATACTCCATGGTGTCACTTTCCGCAAATAACTGCATTGTTTGCTTGAAAAGTCGATAAGTGACACTGTTGTTCAACTTAAGATCGGCTGGCTGAATGAGTCTTATAAACAATAAGACGTGAAATGCTTGACTATAATCAAATGATCTTTGCCAATGGAACAGACTGATGACTCCAATATGTTCTTTACAGGAGAATGCTGGTCCAAGTTGTGAACCCTGGGTAAGGATTTGATTTTCTTTGAGATTCCAATCTTCTTCAGACAACAGTTATTAATATGTATGAAAATGATGTTGCCCCCCCCCCCCCCCACCCCTCCAGTCCTTTTCTCTCTGTGTGCAGAGGCAAACTGTCCAAGAGCTGAATGCCATGGGTTATCTCAAGGGTAAAGCCATAATGGGAAAAGTGATCCAGAAATCTGCACTCCTCCCTCCAAAGGAAAAGGAAAATAAATTTTGGTTTTCTGTGGGCCTTGCTGATGACACAGATGCTACCAAATTAACTGTGTATGGGAGGCTGTTATTCAACATAATTCAAGAGGGGCATTTCTACAAGTTGACAGATCTGCTTGTAAAAGAGCAGGCCAAAATGGTTACGTGTTTGACCAAAATCACAAAGCTGGGTCACAACACTCCGCTCACAATTTCTGCTGACCTGGAAATGAAGGCCAAGATGTTAATTAATACCCAGTGGCCAGTGTTCTCCATTGCAGAAGCTAAGAATTTGCAGGAAAACACACCAATGACCATCGAAGGAACCATAACAGATGTGAGTTGAGTCTCAACCTTTTCAGGAAATCACTGAAAAGTATTCTCTGTACTCATTATGAAGTGAATTATTTATGAGTTATATGTCATCATTACAAAATTTATGATTCCACACAATTAAATGAAAGTAGGAGTTAAAAAAAAAAAGATACATTATTTACAATTTCTTTCAAAGATAGTTAATAACTTAATTTTGCAGCAGGACTTCTCATACTGCTCTCTGTTGTTCTCGTTATTCAGATGAACCATGGTGAAGCTAGGACCAGGAAGAAGAAGCCGCATAAGCTGACCCTGCAGGATGATTCTGGATCTATTTCAGTGTGTTTCTGGGCTGGTCAGGTTGGCCTGTACAGATCATTGTCGGTTGGAGACACCATCAGGGTGGCCAATGTCAGGTCCTCTGTGTTCATGGGAACAATGACCGTCAATTCAAATAGAATGACCTGGGTTTACCCGGTAAGTTAACTACAGTGAACATTTTGTTAAGTGTTGTGAACTTGTGATAGGCTACTTTTGAGATTTGGTGAAATGTTGAAACAAATTTGATAATTTTATCATAAACATATTATTTCTGCGCAAGAACCTTAAATAAAACCTTAAACATGCAGGTCAAAGCTGCCAGTGTCCAGACTGTACAAATCAAGATCATTGGAATCGTCCAGGCGAGCAAGATGGAGACGACACTGGAGGCAGAGCTCAACGAACAAACACCAAAGTTTGTTGTGGAATCCAAACTACTGGCAAAAGCATGTGGGTTCAGACTGGAGGGAGACATCGAAGAAAAGCTCCTTGATCAAATGCCTTTTTTTGCAGAGGTAACAATGCAAGGAAATACAATTACAGCCATCACAAAAATAGGAAACAAACCTCCCAAACTGTATTTGTGATCTGTATTTCATTTACCCTGCAAAACATTCCGGGAACACCGGAATAATCTTTTAAACTTTTTTATCTGTTTACATTGCACCTGGCTCTACTAACTACTCTTTGTAATGTTGGTAGTTGAGAAATTCTGTCTACAGTTCTCATTTTTATTCTCACTGAACAAGAGTCTTTATTTTAAATTGAATGCAAAATGTAAATTCACTTATTGGATTGCTTCATGTGCTTTTCAGAAATGGAAGTTGCCCACATTTATATTCTGCAACATTGACAAAGGCTTTTTTGACTTAAAGTGAAACTTGGGAGTCAAAAGGCCAGAAATTAGCTGTATGAACGCCACTGACCAGTGTGTGGCGTGCACACGACAGCCATCCATGTCCCCCCCCACCCCCCCCCCCTCTATTTTTAAACATTCTTTTTGAGCTCCCAGATCTGTTGAAACACCTCAAGAACATCTGCTCACCCTCTCTCACAGCTACGCTTCCCACTATGGCAGGCTTTTCTGTGCAAGATCGCCATGTACTAGTTAAGTTTGTCTCACATTGGCTGATAGTCGGGTGTGTGTGAAGGGAGGGTGACAGAGCTGGCTTGTACTGACACAAAACAGAGTAATTCCCTTTTACTGATTGGTCATGCATGGTGGCCACTTATCGCACAGTGGGGCGCTAATGCTTAAGTTATACATGTCATACAACAAGGTATAAATTAGGCTTTAGATACACGCAAAAACATGTAAAGTAATGTTGTGCAGGCTTTTACATCATGTTGTATTCAACAATGAAATGTACAATAAAATGTTTTCTACTTTGTTGTAAATTTATGTTATTGTTTGTTATCTGCAAACTAGGAGGCACATTTATCTTTCAGATAATTTTACTGTCAAGTTAATTTTTATCTCTTTATTCACTTTACTCTTTTCTTTTCCTTTTTTAATATTTTTTTTATATTGAGGTCCATGTTCAATGGTATTCAATAAAATCACTTGCTAACCTACATTTACACATGCTCTGTATTGCAGAAATGATCCAAATATACAGTATATTTAATACAGATTAATTTGATACTCCATTCTAGTTAAAACATTATACAATATTATGAGCACAGGTAGTTTATTGTGTTGGTAGATAATGACATTTTGAACAGCCTGTTCTGTCATCTTTATTTGCATACCAATACCCACCACTTGGTGCTAACTTTAGCTATAGCATCAAAGTAAATTATATATGTGTAAATAAATGTACACGGTGCTTGTATGGTAAATGTTAGAAATGATTGTCAAAATAATTCAGGCAAGAATGACGCGTTATTTGAGATCAGGGTTGGGGTCAGTGTTTGATTGAATCAATGCAGGGTCTATGAATGCCTTATCTCTGTTGGCTAGGGCAGTGGTTCTCAAAGTGGGGTCCGGGGACCTTCAGGGATAAAATTCTGTTTAACCACTTTAAACCCATATCTGCTTTTTTAAAATAGCAGATAACAATAACATATCAATTTTGAAATGTTTTACAAAACAAGTCTTGTATGGGGTCCCTGGCACAAAATATTTTCTGATGGGGGTCCGCGGCCAAACACATCTGGGGGTCCTTGACCTGAAAAGAATTAGGAACCACCGGGCTAGGCTGTGTCGCCCAGATGTTCTCACACCTGGTACTGGTCTCAGGTTTGAATTACTTGTTAATCACCAAACTAGTTAGGTTTTGTCTGTCTACCCATCAACATACACACACAAAGCTCACACAAAGCATGAAGCATGACAGTAGGCTCGCAGTTTTTCCAATATACATATATTTCATGATGTTCATCAATATAATAAGACATTGATAGATTTACACTACAGTTATTTTATGTACTTCTGTTTTTCATTTCAATTCATTTCCTTTCACGTTGAACCACCTTTAGTTTACTTTCTAATCCCATACCAAACGACAGCACAATAAATCTATCAATAAAGAAAAATAAAGAAAAAAATGAATTGAAGAAAAAAACCTGAGCACATTGCCCGTGATCCTCCAGTCTTTTCCCTCCTGATAAGGCCAGATGAACAGAGGCAATGTGGGCCTTCAACCCTAAAACATCCCCCCAAAACCTTTTACCAAAATCTTTCCTCAAAAATAAACAGATTCAAAACAAAAAATATATATAGATTAAAAACAGCAATCTGATTAAACCATAATCATTCTAAGCATTCTGGAGTAAAAATACTTATTTTTCCCCCCATTAACTTCCCCATTTTCTTGACCTTTATTCACCAGTGCTTGCACACAAACAATTCAATGACATCTGGAGTTATTACTAAATTGAATCAAAAGAAAAGAAAAGAAAGGAAAACAAAACAGCATTTGGTTCAAAAATAAAAACAAGTTCATGTGTTTTAAACAGAATGTTGTACATTTATTAGCCATCCTGCAAAGGCTCAGAGTCTCAAAAAAAGGTTCCCTCCTATTGCTGCTTTCATACCATTTGGGGGTAATGGCAAGAATGACTTGAGCTGAACCTGGCATCTTGTAGCAACTCTTTAGGAGCAATCGTCCAACTATGTTTTGCCCCATCACCTACTTGCCGATGCAGTGTATTCGCTGTTTGCTTGTGGTTTATTGTACAAAACTGTACCTATGAAGGCCAACAGTTCAGCTTGTAATTCTAACTTGGTAGACGGTTTGTGAACATGTTTTCTTTTCCCCCGTAAGTTGGTAGAATTACCCCCATATGACTTGACCGCAGCATGTTTGAGATCACTAAACAACTCTGGAGGCTGACATGAAACAAAATTATCCAACAAATAATGTTCAAGACCCAATCCCACCAAAGTAATTAACATTGAAAATACGACCGAAAAAGTGCCACAGTGTTAAAATATGTGCACTTCTTTTCTTTTACAGACAAGAAAGCAAAAGAAAAAACAAGAGCGCTCACTTCAGTTTCGTTATTTGCATCCAAATTTGTTGAGCGCTCAACGGACAACAATTGGATTTATGGATTTAACACAGAGGTCCTACCCCAATCAGTAGTTTCATGTCACCTCAATCCACTGTGATGATGCCTCCTTTGGGAGGGTTTTAAATGACCATGTTTGAAACCCTGAAACATTTTCATATTGCAGAAATATCCAATTGATGGTTAATAGATTTCTACTGTAGTCCTCACCTATGTGTATATTTTCGATAATTGTTAAAATCTTGAAACCTGAGGATAAAGGACCCCCCCTACCCCCCAAAACACCCCCATATAACAACATCAAACAATATAGATTTTTTTTGTTTATGTTTTTCTTGTTTTTTGTTTTTGTTTTGTTTTAACAGCTATAGTTAAAGTATTTTTTTTTCCGTTTTAAAACTGTTTGTCGGCACTACAGAGACAAAAAGAAGAGTTGTGCTATTCTTAGTTATAGGATCATTTGTCTAGAGACTGATTACAGATTAAAGTAGCTCCTTAGACCTGCATACACGGCCTTAAGGTGGGGGGAGTCATTGTACTGTACTTGAATTTAATGCATGTTGTTCATGACGTCTAATTTCTTCTTGCGTAGCCTATGCTAAAATATTCACATTTATTCAAAATTTATTGAGCCAGTGAGACACATCACAGACACAATCTGTAGGGGTTAGACATACTTATTTAAAGGTCATTTTAGGGGTCAGAGTAAGCTTTTAAAAACAATGGTGGTAATAGTAGAAGTAGTAGTAGTAGTGTGATCGCTTTTCAAAAGTTGTTGGAGAAAACATGTCCTTTCACTTGTTTTTGATGGCAATCGGCAGCATAAGCATGAAATTCTGGTCTTTGGTAATATTATGTGATTTAGTTTTGCTCTATTTTGGAGGAAATGAAAGGGGAGCGGGTAATTCTAAGGCATTGGGGTCAAGCGGACAGGTACGTTTGGGGTCCTTCGCGTATGCAAAGGCAGATACCTCTTTCACAGAGCTGGCAGGCAGAACTGTGACCTATCTGCTAGTGTAATTTCGTTGTCACGGAAACAAGTCGCCCTACTGTGAGATTTAAGCGGCCTAATCTGTCAGGATAAACAAGGGATCTTCCTATGACAGGCGGAGCTACTCTAGCACACATGCATGCACGTGTGCGTGCGTGCGCACACACACATACATACAGACACAAGCATGCATAAAGAGTAGGATTTCAAATGAGTGAGTTGAGCAAAGGGGAGTCTGTTCACCTACAGTATACTGTAGACGACAAGGATAAGAAATAATGTTCAAAAGAGATAAGGCTACTAAGGATTTGTACACACTTGCAGATTTCAAAAGATTTTGCCACTATTCCCAATGTACAAAGGCCAAAGCACTCATTAGAATGTTTGCAAGAGCAGTATTGGTGATATAACAATGGGCTTTTTCAACACAGCACAGCACCAGCTCAATTGCTTTCTTTAATTTACTCCCCCTTGAACGTGGCCACTGGAAGCCTTTTTTATGTTAAAATGTGGACCCTGCATGGTTGAAAGTAAAATGCTGTTGCAGTTCCTCAACAGTTTTAAGGAACTATGTTCTATATGTTGCAGTTTTGCAGGATGCATACAAGGCCTTAGTGTGACTGGAGATTTGAGAAGAAGCAAAGCACATTGTACTGTCCTGCACTGCGGCTGTAGCTTAAACGGTCAATTGCACAGGAACAGATGCCAAAATAGTAAAGGAATCATTCAAGACTAAACCAGCGAGGGCACCAATGAGGAAAAACAGCTGAAACGACAATAAGAAAAGCCTCTCCCTAGTTAATTGGCAGTGTATAATGCACATAGCAGAATTACAAAAACACACAATACACAGGTAGAGAGGAGCGCCCTGCCCATTGGCAGCAAATAGTACAGCGTACACGCTACTCTTTACCTGCCTGTTTCACACAAAAATATACTATAATATAAATATAATCTATTATATTAAAAAAAAGAAAAAGGCCTTAACTATAGGGAGAAACATAGAAAGAGAAAGAGAGAGAACCACTGCGTTAGCAAAACACTCTGGCTAGCTTGTTTTGGAATGCTACAATTGTTGAAACAACTGGTTTCTCCTGTTTCTCGGAATGCTCACTCAAGTCAATAGCTTTGAATCTAAAAAAGAATAACCCCTAACATTATCAGTTCATTGTTCTAGCACTTTATTTACTTGCAAGTTGTTGTACTTTTCCCTCGTTTGACTCTGTTACTTTGCCTTGGTTCGCAAATAAGGCAGAATTGTCTCGGTTTCATGTGCTCATTATATGGTGAGGTTTTGCTGCAAGAGGATCTTTTTTGGGCCAGCCATACTACTGACCAGCCAGACAGCGCCATCAAAAACAAGGACATTTTGTGCATTTTAAACGTATCCCCCCGCTTCGTTCAAGTCTGGAACTCTCCCTATACACAAATTTAGGTGTACAAGAATGTTTTGACTGTATAAGGTCAGTCAGCGCCAGCGGCCACTTAGACTTCATGCTAACGGTACACAAATGCATGGGTCGTCAATTTTTTCTTTATAACCCCTTGTGACAGTATAGTTTTTTTGTTTTTTCAAGTCTATATCTACAGTATGATATTGATTAATGACATCTCTGTAGTATTAATGTAATGTTTCAGCAACGTCACAGATATTACAAAAGAAAATGATTTTGGACAGATTTCGAATTCTAATCTTATCCATCCAAAAACGAATGCTTACAGCTAAGAATCGTTATGTTCCATTATGGTTTGTAGGATTAGTATTGGTGACACCTATCTATATTCACCTTGCGTATTTTTTTCTTCTCAAAGATACTTAACATGTGCTACATTAAGAGCATTTGCACTAGACTGCAATGAAGGAATGTTCTCGAAATAAGACACTAAGTAAAACTTACAAAAAAAACAAACAGAAAAAAACATCTACAGACATTGGTCCAACTGTACTATGGCAGTATTGAATTCATCAGAAGAAATGAGACGCTAAAGCATGCAGAGAGAAATGGATGGACAGAAATGAGAGAGGTTGGGGGTGGGGGTGGGGGGGGGGCAGATTGGGGGTGATGATATAACCACTTTAGCCCCATATGGTTGGGCAGAGTCCCTCAGGGGTCTATACTAGTGTCTTTTCTGTTTTCTGTTATTGTGGGGAAAGCTTTCGCTGAAGATAGCTGATCGACAAGCTCACAACGCAACGTCGACTATTTTCAGCGAAGGCTTTACCCCTCAATACGGACGCTGGGGTTTAAGTGGTTAAGGGAAACACTGCTCCAATGAATCATCTTGTGTTAACTGGACGCTCTGGGACAGCCAATCTATATTCCTGAACATTGAAACAACTCACCTCCAAAGCCAGCAGCTATAAAGTAAGCCTTGAACCTGAGATCGTGTCAGAACTGTTAAATCTGGAGTGACGACAGTCAGCACAACATTGGGGATTTCCAGCGGAAAATTCGCCCATACAGAAGTGGTAACATCGATATGAAGTTCCGCAGAAATCAATTTCCCATATGAAGCAGCTTCAGATTTGACAAATTGGCATAATCTCAGGTTTGAGTTGTTATGTTGCCTTGTTTATGGCCTTTGGAGAGAGTTTCCCCACAAATACTCATTGGGTCGTCTTAGGGTTAGCACATATGAACTCAAAAGCTGAGTGGCAGTTCCTTTTAAGTAACTTAGTTACAGAAGCCTGACTCCATTGTGCTAGGATGCATCAATACTCTATGACAGACAGAGAGAGATGGACTGAAAGAGCCAGGAACAGATAGACAGTGATAACATGCAAAATACACAATTTGATAAATAGGCAGTAGTTAAGTCTGAAGCATAAGTAAAATTAATACAAAAACTTAAAAAATACAAAATGCACACACGCACACTCACACACACCTACAAAACAGTATATATCAGAATAAAACTCTACAAAGAACTATATATATATATATATATATCATATACGTTATGTCACAATTATTCGCCAGAGTCATTGTTTCCTTTTCTATTGTTGCATCGTCACAAGTGTTTGGTTTCGAGTATGGCAGATTAGAAAGAGCCAAAAGTATCAATAAAAGAGACACGGCCACAGACTCACGGGACAACGATCGACAGGGGTCCAGAGGCGAGGTGGTGGAAGTGGGGGAGCCATGGGGCCCGGAACGGGGTTAGGGGTGTCATATCAAGGCTAACTGGGGGAGAAATGTAATTACATCATCATCATCATCAGTGGTACTTTTTGTCGTCAATTTGATGGTTTCTTCTGTTGCAAGGGAGCGGTTTCAGACTGGGGTAGGATCAACTCTTCTTAGGTGCTGAAGTACACTGCAGAAAGACAAGGAAAATAATAAGGTTGTTAAAAATGTTAGTTGAATGTGTGCATGAGAGCTGTTTCAAATTATGGACACCATAAAATGTTACCGTATCTGGACCCTGATATTTACTAAATAACAACATAAATTAACAATTGTCCCCGTTGCCACAGTGGCCTGTGAAACCTTTGTAACGTTTCATGCTTATTCAGGCCCCGTACAATCACATTCACAAAATGACTCACCAGGACTCTGTGTCAAGTGAACAAAGTACCTACACAGTAAAGTTCTCAGTGTTGATGGACTGCAGTTTGTACACACTGAGTTAAATGAACACTGAGGATTTCATTGTGTAACTATCAGTATTATTACTCTACTTGGTTAAATACATCATTTGAAATATATGTATACAATTATGCATATAATTGATACAATAAAAATCGCTAAATTGTTGTATTTAACAATGAATGAGTCTTACCGACGATGACGATGAGGACAATCAGGCATATCACACCCAGGATAATCATCATCTAATGACAGTAGAGAGAAAGCCATCGTTGTTAAAAAGTGCATGACAAAAACAACAAAGTGTACATTTTATCATTTTCAGCATATAGAGGTAGATTGTGACACCAGTGGATGTCCACTAGCTTCACACTATAGGAACCAAATCTTTTGTGTTGACCCAGAATCCAAGACTTAATCTTTTAAATAATAATAGTTCTCTGGTCAACTTGTCTTTTTTTTTTTTTCATTGTGTCAAACATTGTGTTAATATACAGTAATTTAGTATGAAATACATATACAACATTTAAAAGAGGACTAAAAGAAGGCTTATGCTTGTATTCTTGCTGCCTAATCTCAGACTAAATTAGACCTTGAACACCATGTGAATACAATTAACTACCCTTAAAAAAATTTTGCACACCATCAAGACCCCCCCCCCCCCTCCACATTTTCAATTTCTTTAGATGTAGGCCAACATGGCACTTCAGACACTGCCTGAGCACAATTTGAGACATTGTTCAGTCTGACCATAACAAACTGACTGTCCAAGGCTGCCCCTGGGACAAAGCACATTCCACGAGGAGTACTTCCAACACTCTGCATGCATGTGCACACTCTCACCTTGGCATTCTTCCACCAGTATTTATTCTTCAGTTTTGCAGCGCTGGTCTCAAACTGGGAGGCTCCAGCCTGCAGAGCGTCAGCCCTGTCGTCCAGCTCCGACAGCTTCTGATCACGCTCTAGAACCTTGTCCACGTTTACACGCATGATGTCCACCACCTGGGTGGATGACACGTGGCACAGAGGAGGGCAGAAGCACAAAACATTACTGGATTATTATGGCATGGCCTGTTAGAGTCATTCCAAAATTACAGCACTGTCATTATTAGTGCGAGATATCATATCATTGCTATGGGCAAAAAACATTGTATCTCCATATTTCATCCTATTACGCTTTTTGATCAATTGAATGCCCTAAATAATAACTGCAGTACATTGGATCCATGTACTGCAGTTTTGGAAATAGAAGGTTTGCATATATATCACACATTCATGGTAAATATGAATATGGTGACTTTGGGTTTGAACCTTGGTCACTCACCTCATCCACTTGTGCCTGTGTCTGTTGCAGACGGCGGTTGCTGGTGAGGTTGGGGGGCTGAGTTCCATCTGCAGGGGCGCCAGCGGCTGGGGCAGACCTAGCCACGGAAACACAGGTTCTCAATATTGTGCACATTCAGTACTCAGACATAAAAAGATGACACTGGAGTGGCAGGTATAGTCTAGTAGTCACTGTGACTGTCATGTTGCACAAGGATCTGCAAAGTTCACGCCCAGCTACTGTCCTGTTAAAGACTCTTTGAACAAGACACATCAAACCACATTTTCACACTCATTAAAGGTCAATCTGGATAAGAGTTTCAGATAGATGTCATCTATCTATAAATTCCAGAAACCTGTGTCTGTCTGTTTTTCTCAGGCATAACTCGGGCACCACCCAACCAGTTGACTTGGCGTGTGTGTCACCGATGACCTGGGGGTGTTCGGAGGGGTGAGGGGAGGGGGTTTAAAAGGTGGCCGGGTGCTCCAATGAACACAGTTGGCCACAGGGGGGAAGCCTCAAGGGAGGACATTCTCTGTTGCTGCACTAACAACAACCCCCTACAAGCAGGTCAGGGTGCCTGCTCAGCAGAATGGGGAGGGATAGCATGTTCCTCTGCATGCCCTCCCGGTGAACTCCTCACTGTCAGGCTACTCCATGTGTATCGGAGGAGACGTGTGGTCCTCTACACACCCTCCCCAGACCAACAGTAGGGGTTGGCACTAGTAACAGGAACAGGAACTATACACATGTTGGGGATTGATATAACTATTAAATTGGGGAGAAAGAAATGAATGGCGCAAAATGCCATGTTAACTGACACGCTTCCTAATTGTATTTTGGTTTTATGGCAGAGAACGCAATGATTTAGATCACCTCTGATATAGTCGCTTTCAAAATCAGGGGCGCCATCTTTTCACATTACGTGTGGTATATTGTGTTGTTGCTCTGTCTCTCTAAAAGCCTGTAGCATCACCTTGTAGTAACTGAAAGGGTTTGCCAGTACTTTAACCAACACAAAGTAGTTCCGCCTTCATAGAAGCAAAGGATACCAAAGTTCTGCTTGTGGTGAGGCAGACTAAGGAAAAAATACTGAGGCACTCCCGTCTTCATGTGAATTTTTTTTTACATTTATTTTAGCAGATGAGCAAGGCAACAGCTGACCGACGCATTTTGACACTTCAACAGGGTCTAGTTCCGCCTTCATCTCTGCTACTTCTTTGTCAGACCAATCAGCACCTGCATGACTCAGTGCTACATCACCTTTTTTTTTTATTCCTGTTTTTTAATGACAGGACAGAGAGAGTAGAAAGAGGGATGACATCATGTGACACAAGACACGGGCCCGATTCAAACCCATGATGGTGTGATCGGGTTGTGTGCCTATGTGGTACACGCAACAATAGGTTGAGTCACTAGGAGTACATTTGATAACAAAATGAATGCAAATTCTTGCTTAACCATATGGTTAACATGTTTGTCACGTATTCTGCTGATATTGTAATCCATAACTCCTACTCCCTTTTACACACCCCATTCATGAGTGAGGTATACACAGGCAGTCAAACTGATAGATAGAGTGAGAGAGAATTATTTAACTATGAAGTGTCATTCACCACAGCAAAGTGAAAGCTCTGTAAAAGATCCAAACCACAAGCATTATCTGCTCTTTGTAACAGATGAGACCGGGAATATTTTAAAGCCACATTTTAAAGCTACAACTACGATAAGTGAAGCTGTGAAGTAGTAAACTAGTTTATGGGGTCACAATTCCACGTGCTATATCTGATGCTGCAGGTTGTTTTGTACAGTACATCTCATCTGTGAGAAGTTCCTCTTAAGGTCAAACCGCACCAATGCAACTAGTTGCAACTCCTTGCAACAAAACAGTTTTAAGGTCAACCGCACCAATGCAACTCCTTGCAACTGCCATTTGGGATAATGGTTGCAAGCAGTTGCATGGTGAATCATTGGTGTGTAGTGGGCTTTAAGTGAGGAGAGACAGAACTCTGCATAAAGGTCACCTTTAAATGCTGCTACACAACTTGCTAATCCCCATGTGACAACAAATCCTTCTACAATAGTTAATCTAGAAGTTTTTCTTTCGTCATTATCATCTCCAGACAGACACTGAGTTTATTACATTTTCTACAGTATATTGTGCCCAGTATCAAACAAAACACCAAGTCAAGTTCCTAACACAAGTGTATGCCAAATAGAAGCCTGTTTTTGATATAGGACAGGCAACATCTAACTGTATGTGTAGACCCAACAATATTTTGTGCTACATTCTATTCTACCTCTCTGCCCCGGAACCAGCAAAAACATCATCATATGTACTTCAGGAGATTGGCTGTCAATACAGTGAGGTCATAAATAAGTGTCATACTCATCTATAACGTCACTGCACAACTGGGTGTTATACTTAATGACTTGAATGACTCATTTGTCTCCTGGTGGTAAAACACAGGCACAGATGTATATCTCCTCATGCAATGTTTTTGCAGTATTTATTGACTGATTGATTGACTGATTGATTGATTGATTGATTGATTGATTGATTGATTGATTGATTGATTGATTGATTGATTGATTGATTGATTTGCCAAAGAAATATATATATCTAAGTTCAAACTGGGGCCAACATATTGTTGAGGCTGAATGAACCAGAGTAGCTGGAGCAAATGGAACCTGTTCATCCTGTTCAATTTGCATTCATACTGCTGTTGCCCCAACAACTGGCATCCATTTATCAAATACAGCAGGTCATGTGTCCTGGTGTTTGTCTGGTGAAGGCCAGAGAAACAAGTCGTGCATTCCAGTTTTGACTTGTGAGACCATAAAACAACCCAAAGCACACCACAGAGTATACAGCAGATGACACTCCTATCATGTCACAGAATGTCTTCTGACATAGACAGTGGTATGGCACACAATGAACATCTAAAAAAAAAGGTTTAAACACTGAAACCCTCTAGACTTAGTAAACTGGACCTGAGTTGGCTCTGTCTCCAAAGCGCTTCGCCATAAATAGCCGATCTACAAGCTCATGCGTTGTGAGCTTGTAGATCTGCTATTTTTGCCTAATGTTCCTCCCAGAACATGGATGCTGCGGTTCTTAATGAACTTAATGAACAAGCTGCTAATAGACTGTTGGGTCGGCATAGCCTTTCACATTCCTCTCCCTAAAACGCTACCAGACACGAATTGACTGCGTGCAACGTCAAATAAAATGTAGCTACATCTTTTCAGACCCCCTTTCAAGGCAGAGGCTACAACAAATTAATCTAGTGCAGAGGTTCTCAACCTTTTCAGGCCGTGACCCCCAAAAATGATCATATTTTAACTGGGAACCCCCCACTCTGATAAGCACTTGGAATGTAGGAGTTGAGGCAGTACATTTAGTTTGACTCTAGATACTTTTTTTTTTAAATAGCCGATCTACAAGCTCACAATGCCTCAAAAAGCGAGGTGTTGTGAGCTTGTAAATCTGCTATTTTCAAAATGTTTGCCTATTTCTTACATTATTTGACAATTTGGCCAATGTTTGACCAGTTTTTATAGTGTAGTTTGTTGATTACTTTTGATGCAGTGATGGTGTTTCTTCTTTTCTGTCTTTTTGAGGTATTAAAAAGCTCTTAAAAGTCCTTAAATCGTCACTTCACCGTCAGCTGGGAACCCCCACAAAATCATGTGGGGATCCCCCTGGGGGTCCCGACCCACAGGTTGAAAACCGCTGGTCTCGTGAACGACGTTCGCGAGCGCGTCCCCCGCACTCGTGCGCACACACACACACACACACACACACACACACACACACACACACACACACACACACACACACACACACACACACACACAGGCTGTGTGTTGTTCAGCACCGGACAGCGCCGCTTTTCAGCACCAAGGACAGAGTCTGATCAGCAGCAGACTGGTCGCTCCATATGTTTGTTTTAGTCTCAATGACGGTGGATTAACCTAGATTATAATATGCATCGTTTCGGATGGTATTTCCCGACCCAGTTGTCTCTCTAACGTGTGAATAAATCCCGTCGAGCATGACTCGACGAGGCCTGTTTTAAAACGGCTATAGTAGCCTTACAACGTCGAGGAGGGCGTTCCTTTTGACACAAATAATAGCCTATGATCCATGGCGATCATTTGTGTGACAATGTTATCTATTTCTATTTTACATTCAGCCCATACAGTAGGCTAAACATCGTCGTTTTAAAAAAGATTAAATTAGCTCAATTAGCCATCATCGTATGGTAGGGCCATAGGCTATTTCAACAGCATTTAATGGCGTGATGTTGCTCAGCCTCCTGTGTGCACATATTGACAGACGATGGCTTGTCACGGCCATCTTTCCACAGCCGACACTTAAAACACTTGTCGGAAAACAGCAACATGCAGTATAAACAAACGGGCCCTGAATATATAAAGATACGATGACCTGCTATAAGACACTGATGAGAAAGCAAACAGGGGGGGGGGGAATACACCCTTGCTTTGTAACTGTCCGCCCTCGTATAAACGACAACCGACGACATTTCTAGGCTAAATTCTGAAATTCAGACTCCGATCGGGTGTTCATTTAACTCTGAGAGTGTACAGATGGAACCAAATGGACCCGTAAGGGTCCATTTGGTTCCATCTGTACACTCTCAGAGTTAAAAGAACAGCAAGGGTCCATTTAATAGGCTCTATTTGTAGGCTACAGGCTACACTCTGGATTTGATGTAGCCTACCCCCACCCCCCACGGTAGGCTAATATCACAAACTAGGCCTAATCCAAAACACGATAATGTAAATAGTCGAATGTATAGAAATGAGTCATTTATAAGCCTTTTGGGCAATCACACGGCATCGCTTTAAAATCAAACCAGTCCAATCTGGAATGAAATGACGTGCGTTGCCCAGTGTAAAAAAAAAAAAAAAAGCATGACTAAAAACGAACAAAATAGCGACCGATCACGGCTGAAATGAAATAAATAAGCCTGTTTACTGACAGATCAAAGGCCTTTATTAAAGCCTCACGCTTGTAACGTATGAACATATGGCTTTATATTACAACATGCACACATTAGCCTATAAGTCTTCAGGGCTCATTTAACTGCGAGAGCGTATAGCTACAGTTGGAAACAAATGGACCCTTGGGGGGTCTATATTGGTTTCATTCATTTTAACACTGAGGATTTTACTGTGCAAGGTTAGGGCCCAGGTGTTGGCTTAACACTACGTTTTTAGACCATTTCAACACGTTGACTACGTGTGTTTCCCCCCCACCCTTCCTATGTGCTTCTTCAGCATCACAATCGCAATTAAAGTGAATCCATAACCAACGGACGCAACGGTCGAAATAACCCCAACGGTCGAATGTCTGAATGACAAGGCAACCGTTTAAATCCTATTATTTCGCGAATATCACCAATCACGTCGCGAAATTACAAGTGGCTCACACAACAAATTAGCCCTATAAAAAAAAAGCACAGGGAATATTCGGCCTATATACGTGAGATTATGTAATAAAACAGGCTATACTTACATTTTTCCTGGTGATGTGGGCTATATAATGCAGAAATCCTCGTGTTGGAGATGTTCGTAGTATAAGTGGCTCTAGTCGCTTTAAGTGGATTGCCTTGTGCAGCTCGTCTACCCTCTGGCACGTACCCTTCGAGAGGTTATTCTCTGCTCCGTGCGCTGCTTTTGTTTACCGATCAAAATGCGTCCCCCTTCCCTTCCAAACAATCTGCCCTCTCGGCCTATAATGATATTATTATATAATAATGTAAGGTCGTGCAGCGCCCACAAGGCTTTGATATTTCTTCGACCGCCGGTCCTCCACAAGTCCACAGTGTCACTACCGTTAATAAACGCGTAATAAGGTAGATGATCTATCCCATCGCTCGGAAGGGCGGTCGGTCGCGCTTTGATTGGCTGGTTGGTTATAAAGGCATTGGCAACTAGGCAATAGCATATAGGCTACATCTAAACACCATATGGGTAACCGGAGTCCCTCAGGGCTCAATACTAGTATTTTCCGTTTTCTGTTATTGTGGGGATGGAAAGCTGTCTCTGAAAATAGCCGATCGACAAGCTCACAATGCGGTTGAGAGCTTGTCGATCTGCTATTTTCAGCGAAAGCTTCCCCCACAATACTGATGCTGGCGTTTAAGTGGTTAAAACTACTGTTTCAATAAAACTTAGTTCGTGTAGATCTGGCCACCATTTCAAAGACCTCAGACAGAAACATCTTTCAGTCTTTGTGAATGGCTACTTGCTGTCCATGGACATTGCATTTCTCATACGTGCATGATGCACATATGAGACATTTTTAATATAGACTAATTATCAACGCAATTTGTATCATTCTGAAATTGTTCAGTCATATTTTTTATGTTTTATTACGCTGTCATTTGTCACTGGTTCCCTGACAACCAACTGTAGCCAATTACAGCACGGACATCTCTGTGGGCTATGGGGTCTAGACTCCACCGTAATAACCTGTCGCCTGGATTAGAAAGGGACAAAGATGGCTTGGTGACGTCACTCCCGGGTCTCATGTTGAGATAGGTGGCCAAAGATTGTTTCTAATTATTATTAACGATACCGACCTTTTTTTCTACAGCTATGTTATGACCCTAAACGTGTCCCATTCATGGGAATCACTTATATGCCCACGTTTAGACTAATGTGCTTATAAAGGCTACTTATGGTGGTGAGGATGTATGTCAACAAAATGGCGTTCTGTATAGGGGGTGTGGTAAATTCAAGTGGTCTGTTATTTGGTTATTTATTTCCTACTGATCTGTCATGAAATATTGGTCAGGTCAACATGATGAATTTATTTGTAGTGACAACTAGATATATGAGCCATGCTGCCTTAACGTTCTGTTTATTTTTCTTTGTATAATTATTGCTATTATAATGTTTTTAGCCTATAATAATACTCTTCTTCTACTACTACTACTACTACTACTACTACTACTGCTGCTGCTGCTACTACTACTACTACTACTACTACTACTACTAGCCTACTACCACCACTAATAAGTGTAATAATAATAATAATAATAATAATAATAATAATAATAATAATAATACATCATAATGATAATACATCATTATACATCATAATATAACAATAATAACAATTGTATCTATTGTACTCACCTTCTTTTGAAGACTTTTGTACTTAAATCAGGATACTAACAATATCTTGAAAGGATGGATAACGTTTTTGGGCCATTATTATCATAATAAAAATAGCTGCCTTTTTTGAAAATATGATTTTCTTACATTATTCAAAGTCAAAAAAGGTCAAAGTACAGCACTCAGTGTATACACACATTTACAAAACACCACAATGGAAATAAGCTCTCAAGATTTTTTTTTGTTTTATCCTTTTGACAGATATCTCCAAATATATGTTAATGCATACTGTACATTTTTCTCAACAATCAATCAATCAATCAATCAATCAATCAATAAATCAATAAATCAATAAATCAATAAATCAATCAATCAATCAATCAATCAATCAATCAATCAATCAATCAATCAATCAGTGCAAATACAAATCAGTTTATAGTTCGCAATTCAAAAGGCAAAGTCTGTTGAACAACTAGAAATATTAGGCATTTCAGTGCAGCAGTATATTCAGTCAACTCACAAGTGCAACAATAGAATGGCATTGGCTCTAACTAATAACAAGAGGGCCTCTCTAGAGGAGGTGGCTGGCCTGTCGCATGGACTTGTAAGCCAGTGGTTCTCAAACGTTTTCATGTCAAGGACCCCAAAATGATATGTGTTTGGCCGCGGACCCCCATCTAAAAATATTTTGTTCCAGGGACCCCCCAGAAGCAAAGATTTGAGTTTCAAATGTTCGCTTTAAAAATATATACATTCAAAGACTTGCACAAATTTCACGATTTTCCAAAAATAGCAGATCTACAAGCTCATAGCGCGGCACTCGGTGCCGCGCTATGAGCTTGAATATCTACTATTTTTGAATAGCCAAAGTATAAAATATGGATAAAGGGGTTACTTAAAATTATTGTGACACTTTAGTAACTCATTTAGCTGGGGACCCCCTGGTACCCCCCCAAGGACCCCTGGGGGGTCCCCGGACCCCACTTTGAGAACCAATGCCGTAAGCAGAAGCAGAGGTCTTACACGCTTCTCCTTATCAACGGGAGACCAGTGGAGATGGTGGACAGTTTCAAGTCGCACATCACGGAGGGCCTGACCTGGAATGCACACTCAGGCTATATGGCAAAGAAATGCCTGCAGCACTTCAGGCAGCTGAGGAATCTCGTATGGTCCTGAAATCTTTCTACTCTGCTACATCCCAGAGCATCCTGTCACGCGCCATCTCTATATGGTATGTAAAAGAGCTCTTCCCAGGACCTGCGAGTGCTGCGGAAGCCACAGGGAGCTCTCTCGCGTTCCTGCAGAACATACACATCATCATCATCCTAGAAATGGTCTGCTTGCGATGATGCGAAATGGAAAGCACTGGAGGCCGGGGTCTCACAGCCTGGGACTCAAGGCTCAGAATGAGTTATTTTCTCCTTCATGTGTTCATGAGTTTTGGCACCACAACGGTCAGGCAAATACTGTAGTGGCTCTGAGGAGCACACTGGAAGGCATCAGTGAGCGAGACCTGTCCGTGCAGCGGTGATCACTTTCATTGACTTCAAAAAAGCTTTTGACACCATACATCAGGGGAAACTCATGAGCATTCTCCGGGCATATGGTGTTCCCGAGAAGATGGTGCAGGCAATCTACAGTTGGATTCAAGCCAAGAGATGATTTGATGTCACATGGGTGGACCATCACAGACACGGTCAGAGAGAGAAGGATGAGGCCGACTGGGCACTGGGTCAGTGGGTCAGGCACCTGGGACTGATGGCGGCTCGCACACTGATGGTTGGCTCCCACTGATACTGTGGGAGCCAACCCAACAGAAGGGGGCATTCGTGAACACACTGTGGCTTGACAGCGGAGTCAGCAACACTGCAGAGCTCCAGACCATGATGCTAGAGAATAATAATAATAATAAACTTTATTTGTATAGTACCTTTCATGACATGAAATGCAGCTCAAAGTGCTTTACAGAGCAAGAATACATTTACAATTACAACTAATTTAACAATAAAGCAAAAAAGAAAAGCAAAAGCATAAAACAACATTAAAATAATAGCAAAAGGCAGTGAATCAGGCAATACAGTGAGGACATGGATAACAACACATGCAGAGATTAAAAAATCAACCAAAAAAATCAACTAAAAGCAAGAGTGAAGAAGTAGGTCTTGAGCTGTGCTTTAAAGCTATCCACAGAGGCTGCCTGTCTTAGGTGTAATGGGAGTTTATTCCACGCTGTCGGTTCGTAGAAGCAGAATGCTGCTTCACCGTGTTTTTTTATGTCATTGTAGGCACTTCGAGCAGGTCAGCACTTGAAGACCTGAGGGGGCGGTTTGGAACATATCTAGGCAGGCAGTCATAGAGGTAGGAAGGTGCCAGACCATTTAGAGCTTTATAAACTAGTAAAATAATTTTAAAATCAATCCTAAAAACAACCGGGAGCCAGTGTAGTGAAGCTAGAACTGGAGTAGTATGTTCTCTCATCTTAGTTTTAGTTAAAACTCTGGCTGCCGCATTTTGAACAAGTTGTAATCTGTCAGTTGTTTTCTTTGGCAGGATAGGAAAGAGTGTAGGGTAGCGATCCAGGAGTCCCGAGTTGGTGTCGGCTAGTCCGCACCCTCACATCCCATCTCATCGTATGCATGGGATTGATATAACACATCTGAAGGATGTTGCCTCGCCCTCAACATGAATGAACATGTTGTGTGACTGTAACCACCTTAACAGATCTCATAGAGTTAGACATGTTGCTCAGCTCTCCCATACAAAGAGAAGGAAGAGGAGAGAACAGCACATATTTGGTGATACTGTATTGACCAGCATTTCTGGCACCCACAAAGGCCCAATGAGGGCCCATTATGGGCACTGTAGATTTAAATTTCCATCTTACAAAATGTTGTTTTTACATCTCCCATGGGGTCCAGGGATCCTAGAGCAGGTCACTGATTCTACACACCCCCTGTTTGATCATCTCCCAAGGGGATGGTGTTGCTGGCCTGCTGGCATCAGTAAGATCAGGTGGCGTGCTGCAATGGTAACTGCTGTGTGGCTGTGTGTACACATGTATCCATTCAATGTTGATTCAGTGAAGTTATTTTCCTGGTATGAGTGCTGTAGGTCTATGGATGATCACATACAAGCAAGTATTTTTCCATGATCGTAATCATCACTCATTAAAAATGCTTCATTAAAAGGATTTTCAAAATGTCCAATAGAATCCTATAGGATTATGACATTCCTATCAGAATCCTACATAATTTTCCAATGTTCAAATAGAATCCTCTTCTGAATATTCCTTATAATTTCTGTCACCTCATCATCTTATTGAAATCCTATCGAAACTTTCCACTGGAAATGTTACTGGATGTAGTCCATAGAACTAAAAAGCACTTCACTTTGACACATTGGGAGCTTGTAGATCGGCTATTTTCAAATAGCTGATGCATAATAGCCTATAGGGTTAGAGTGATTAAACTGATTCTGATATAATTTAGCTGGGGACCCCATGAAACCCCCATGACATTTTTTGTTACTAGAAGTAGATTTTTTATTATTAGGCTACAAAATATACAGTGACCACTTCAGCCCTATATACATTTTGGCCATTTGAAAATAGCAGATCTACAAGCTCACAATGCGTCGCGATGCGACACATTGTGAGCTTGTAGATATTCTATTCTCAAATGATTTTTATACATCTTACACAATTGAAAACTTGTGAAATTGGACATTCTGCATAATGAGTACTTTCAACTTTTGGCACTTTATAGATTTTGATACCAATACTTTTGTACTTTTACTCAAGTCAATTTTGAATTCTGGACTTTTTCTTGTAACAGAGTATTTCTACATTGCAATATTGATACTTTTACTTAAGTAAAACATTTGAATACTTTCCCCACCACTGCACAATACACATCAATCACACAGTAGTAGGCCTATAGACCAATCATTTGTTTACCAACATTGAGACTGGATGCACAGGTGATTGTTTCATGCAATCAATTCTCAACCTGTTGTTTCGGGGCACCCCAACCCCCTCTTGTGTGTTGGCTAGTGCTGCGCGCCCTAGCTAGACCTGACAGAATGGGTTTCATTTGCAACCAGTGTGACGTCGTCTGTTAAGGGTTGACTATAGAGCATCGCAGTTCCCGCCCACTTCCTGGTTTTTCGTGGTGCCGGAAGGAAAAGCTCAATGCATTTTTCCCATTGACATTTCCAAAAATATTTATATCAATGAATTTAAGCCTAGAATCAAGCCATCCAGGGTCCTGGTGAATCATGACCATAAAACGTTTTTTTCTGTGATTTTTTTAATTTTATATTTAATGATATGATATACTTATATTTAATAAATACCCTCTGTTTTGCCGTTTTCAAAAAAGTTTTTTCACAGAATCAAACGTTTTATGGTCATGATTCACCAGGACCCTGGATGGCTTGATTCGAGGCTTAAATTCATTGATATAAATATTTTTGGAAATGTCAATGGGAAAAATCCATTGAGCTTTTCCTTCCGGCACCACGAAAAACCAGGAAGTGGGCGGGAACTGCGATGCTCTATAGAGCGTCACAGTTCCTGTTTTTTTTGGTGCCGGAAGAAAAAACTCAATGCATTTTTCCATTGACATTTCCAAAAATATTTATATCTATTAATTTAAGCCTCGAATCAAGCCATCACGAGATGACATGAATCATGACCATAAAACGTTTTATTTTATATTTAATTATATGATATACTATATTTAATAAATACCCTTTGTTTTGCCGTTTTCAACAAAAAAAAATCACAGAATCAAACGTTTATGGTCATGATTCATGTCATGTCATGATGGCTTGATTCGAGTCTTAAATTAATAGATATAAATATTTTTGGAAATGTCAATGGAAAAATGCATTGAGTTTTTTCTTCCGGCACCAAAAAAAACAGGAAGTGGGCGGGAACTGCGACGCTCTATAGCACCTTTAAGGGGTCTATTTGATTCTATTTTTTCGCTCGACACCACCCCCAGGTGGTGAGTCAGTTTGCTTGCTACCTAGAGTTCAGGAACTTTTCGTTTAGTAATGTCTTGGTAAAGGCAAGTTGGAGCGTGTTCATTCGCCCTGGTTCAGGTGACAGCAGGTGTCAAACTAATCAGTCACCTGTTGCCTGTTGCCTCTCCAAACAGAGATGCAGCAGAACCACAGCAGCAGGCGATATCCAATATCTTGGAACAATGTTAACTTGATGCACAAATAAGACGGCAGGCCACCGAAGAGAATTCATCCATTTCTATAAATTACCATTTGTTTAAGAGCGAGACAGAAACAGAACTGGTGCCTTTGAATCTGAGTATGAGGTTCCCATTCCAAAATCAACGCATATCTGTCTGATATTGCAGGAGAATGTCTAGCCCTAGAATGTCTGTGATCTTACATACATTTCAAGTATTCCAAATACACAGTCATAGATCTCTCTCGGTCCCCCACTGTGTAGTGCCCATCTGCGCGGCCATAAAAGTGCTCTAAACTCCGTCTGTACTCACCCAATAATTAATTCCTAAGACGTGGAGTCATATTTTGTCCTCTAGTTTCATATCCATGTGAAAGTTCTGCCAGAAAACGTGTGTTTAGTCAAATATCTCCACTTATTCACGAGCTGCACACGGACGAGTTCTGTGCGACGCGAGGGGCCAGGAATGATTGCAGCACTGAATATACGTAACTTCCTTAAGGACGCACAAATGTTTGGGACACACAATTGGCAGGTGATGATTCATTACCCCGCACCAATCACAAGCACCTGTCAATTGTGTGTCCCAAACATTTGTGCGTCCTTAAGGAAGTTACGTATATTCAGTGCTGCAATCATTCCTGGCCCCTCGCGTCGCACAGAACTCGTCCGTGTGCAGCTCGTGAATAAGTGGAGATATTTGACTAAACACACGTTTTCTGGCAGAACTTTCACATGGATATGAAACTAGAGGACAAAATATGACTCCACGTCTTAGGAATTAATTATTGGGTGAGTACAGACGGAGTTTAGAGCACTTTTATGGCCGCGCAGATGGGCACTACACAGTGGGGGACCGAGAGAGATCTATGACTGTGTATTTGGAATACTTGAAATGTATGTAAGATCACAGACATTCTAGGGCTAGAGAATGTCATACTAAATTCGTGAAGAATGGAAAGATACAGCCATGAATCGTTGCCTGCCCCTGCAGGCCTACTGATCTGTGAGTTAAATTATATTCTATTCCTGGTGGGTTCCAATGTTATGGATGGCCGCTGTGCCATAGTGCAGTGGTTCTCAACCTGTGGGTCGGGACCCCCAGGGGCTCCCCACATGACCCCAGATGACAGTGGAGTGACAATTTAAGGAACTTTATTAAGACCTTTTTTTAATACCAAAAGAAAAAAGATCAAAAGTAGTCAACAAACTATACTATAGAAACTGGTCAAACATTGGCCAAATTGTCATATAATATAAGAAAGAGGCATTGTGAAAATAGCCGATCTACAGAGCTTGTAGATCTGCTATTTTCACAATATTTATCTGTGGAACCGAGTCAAACTAAATTGAATGCCTCAACTCCTACATTCCAAGTGCTTATCAGAGTGGGGGGGTCCCCAGTTCAAATATGATAATCTTTTTTGGGGGGGGGGGTCACGGCCTGAAAAGGTTGAGAACCACTGCCATAGTGTTTTAACTGTGTTGGCCGTCACTTGGCCCCACTGATCTGTGAGTTAATCATTATTCCATTCTGTTCTGTTCTATTCTATACGCCATGGGTTCAGATGTCATGAATGCCTGCCATGCCATGCCATGCCATGCCATGCCTGCCATGCCATATTCTATTCTATTCTATTCTATTCCTGGTTCAAATGTCATGGATGGCTGTCGTGCCATAGTGGACTGATTTAACTTTGTTGGTATAGCCTATTTTCTATTTTTTGTGTGTGATTAGAACCTTTGGTCAAGAAAGTCTTTGGTCAAGAGGATGCTGGAACATTTTCAACATATGGCAACCTCCCCCATAGGCTTTGTTCATGTAAATTGCAGTTATTTAGTCAAGTATGGCCTTCAGCATTTTCTACTGGAATTTGCAGGTCAGATGATCTGGTTATGGTAAAGAGGGGGGGGGGGGTAAATTAATCACTCAAGCAAAGAGGTAGGCAGCGTAGGAGAGGCAGGTGAGAAGGTCCTGCATGGACCTCCAGTCGATTATAGACTGACCTTTATTGCATTGGAATATGGTCCATTTCCACAGCAGATATTTTGACAGGTATGCTATACGCACAAGGTAATATTAATTGTGGGTATATTTCATTTAGGTGTTTCTGTATGCAAGCTTAACGTTATTGTATAGTGGATGTCCATGCTGGTGCACAGTAACACCTAAAACACACACAATTAATGTAGCTGCATTTACCCATTGAAATGGCTGCAAATTGACTATTGCACGACTGCAATAGTCAATTGTGCACTATTGCATTGTAGCCTGGTAAACCCTCCCTCCGGAAATCTCATTTCTATTTGATTCCAGGAGTGAATCAAATAGAAATTAGATTTCCGGAGGGAGGGTTTACCAGGCTAATTGCATTGTGCCTTCTTGTGTTTGTCTTTAGCTTAAATGTCTATAAAAACAATTTAAACTCTTGGATTAGGAAGAGGTAGGGAAGTTTACGCTCTAGATTCAAGGCTTACTAGGGCTGAAAACGGGTGTGAGGCCAGCATGAAACTCCATAAACAACAAAAAGGCTTGCACACTGAAAGATGAAAAATTAGGCTCTTTAGATGCAAAAATAGTACTTTACTTACAGAAGTGCAAAGGTGCCATGGTGAAATAAAGTGACACAGAGAGTGGATGTTTCGGTCCTCAGACCAAATGTTTCGGTCCTGGATGAAACATCCAGCCTCAGTTTTCATCTTTCAGTGTGCGAGCCTTTTTGTTGTTTATGGACTCTTGGATTAATTCATGGGGATCCCAGTGTGTTGTACTGATAACATGCAAGTACAACTTAATAACTTTAACAACATCATACTCCATGGTCCATGCATTTGTAAATATCTTTATTTATTTATTTTTCTCCTATTTTGATGTTCATTTGGCAACATTTCAAATCAGGGCTGACCTCTCAGTGTGTCCCCCGAAGTGGAAACATGTATTGTAGGTTTTAATGAATGACCAGTGGTGGACAAAGTACTATTTTATGCTTTTAAAAATACATATTAATAAGTATTCAAAAGTACATGCTTCTAGAAATACTTAAGTATTCAAAAGTAAAGTATATTTTCTTTTTTAATATCAATGCATTGCTGTGTTGAAATGTAGACATCCCCCCCCCGAAAGGAAACTAGCAGATCTACAAGCTCACAGCATGCGACGTGACACGTTGTGAGCTTGTATATCTGCTATTTGTAATAGGGCTCAAGTCATAAGTGGAGTCAAAAGTACAATAATTTGTCTTTGAAATGAAGTGGAGTGAAAGTCAAGTATCCAAAAATGCAAATACTCAAGTAAAGTACAGATACTCAACAAATGTACTTAAGTACAGTACTCAAGTAAATCAGCCACTGTCCACCACTGTGAATCAACTAAACAACTGCAACAGAGCTGAGGTGTTTTTAATTTAGTTTGAAAGTGCCTTTACATCATTCCATGAGGTATACAATTCTGATGAGTTGAGACGACGTATACAGTAGGTCGTCAATCATTGACTAAACAATCTTGTGTACTAGAGACATTGTCAATCTTTGCATTTCCACATAATGAATAACGCCTTATAGAATCTGAAATTCATGACACACTCATAGAATAGAAAACTAAAACTTAAACAAATTCAGAGTCGAGGTTGACACGTGATGGAAACCCTGTCAGTTACAGAGAGTTCACAGTTGTGGTCTTATTTTGCATTTGCACACACACACACACACACACACACACACACACACACACACACACACACACACACACACACACACACACACACACACACACACACACGCACACATTTCAACAGTCATCAAGGTTGAGTGCACTGTGAAATCCTGAGAATTAAGTTAACTTTCAAGAGCTAACCACTGAAGCCCTATCTATATACCTGTACTTTGTCATAAGACAAATAGCTGATCTACAAGCTCATAACGTATCACATTGCAATGAATTGTGAGCCTGTAGATCTGCAATTTTCTGCTATTTTTGAACAAACCTTTTCTTTTCTTTTTTTGTTGTTGCCTGTAATGGCATGCTTAATATAGAGATGCTAGGGTTAACGTGGTTAACTTAATGGTCAGGATTTCACTGTGTGGCACTAAACATAATATCCCTCAGCCCATGAAAAACCTGAAGCACAAATGTCTATACTGGTGGTTCTCCTCTATAGGTCCTGGAAACCCAGAGTACTGCTGGTCAATGTTCTAATCGAGGAGGACTCATTTACAATAGAACATCAGGTGAATGCCGGTAATGATAACTTGATAGAACAGAAAACCAGGAGTAATCTGCGCCCCCCGTGACTTAAAATTGCTAGTAAGAACAACCACATAAAAACATTCCAAAACATCCCCACGATGAGGTTCTCTAAGAATTCTAAAATAAAATATTTTTTATAGTATTGCTGTTTTTTCCTTCTTTTTCTGGGGATGCTTTAGTGCAAAAAAAATCTCATCTCAGACAATTACATTAATTAACAGTTAACCCAAACATAACCTGGGACATCATTAACTCTTAAGGTCTTGCGTAGGGAGTGATATTGCACTGCTTTTTTTCACCAAACAAAACGGGGACGGGGCAACTTTATCAATACACCCACGATACAGGCACCCACTGCGGAGTGGAGGTGGCGCGCTCAATGGCCTCCTCCACTCCCTTCACGCTCTCGTCGACGTCGTTGTTGACGAGAATCACGTCGAAGAAGTGTCTGTACATGGCCAGGATGGACTCAGATTCCTTCTGGATCGCCTGCAGGGCTTCGGTCTAAAGAGAGGGAGCGGGGGGGGCATAGAGCACAGTGTTAGAAACCGCTGGTCGAACAAGGGTTAGGGTATTGTTTTGAATGTTTTTCAGGGTGTTGCTATTTCCGAAGGCTTAACCCCATTAAGACCCGAGAACGCATCTGTGTCATTTTAAGATTTTTTTGGATATTCAAAAATAGCAGATCTACAAGCTCATAGCGCGAGTGCCACGCTATGAGCTTGTAGATCTGCTATTTTTGAAAAATCGTGAAAATTTGAGCAAATCTTTGAATATATATATATATTTTTTTTTAAAGCAAACTTTTTAAACACAAATCTTTGCTTCTGGGGATTCTACAAATGTCTTCTGTTTAAAAAATAAATAAAAAATGTTGCTATAATCAGTGGTTCTCAAACTTTTTCATGTCAAGGACCCCCAAAATGATATGTATTTTGGCCGCGGACCCCCATCTCAAAATATTTTGTTCCAGGACCCCCCAGAAGTTGAGTTAAAAACGTTCGCTATGGAAAAATAGATATTCAAAGATTTGCACACATTTTCACGATTTTTCAAAAAAATAGCAGATCTACAAAGCTCATAGCGCGGCACTCGGTGCCGCACTATGAGCTTGTAGATCTGCTATTTTTTAATAGCCAAAGAAATCTTAAAATGACACACGGTCATGTGTCTCGGTCTGAAAGGGTTAAAGTCAGAAAATGAGTACGCACCTGGGGAGCTGTGTTGGTGGGCGCGATGAAAACCACAAGAGGTGCAAAATCAGGAGTTCTCATCAGCTTCAAAGTCTGCGGTGAAAAGTCAATTGAGAAGAGCTTTTGTTAAAGTGTGGAAACTATAAAGGCCCAATATGTGATTCCAAAACCATACACATATTCTGCCCCCAGTCTTGCATGCTGTATGTTTTACTTGAAACAAAGTATTGTTGTGGAGCTGTGCGTCTGAGTAGTGCGAGTCGTAACCAGACAGACAGATCATACTGCTTGCTTCACCGGTAGAAAATAACTCTCTGCGGTTTCAAATTCCATGTTGTTGTGATACTTGAAATGTGGATTGTGCCTTTAAATTCAAGTGCTATCTAGTGGTGGGACTTAAATGTTTATGTTATTAATTTTGATTGCCTACCTGTGGCTCTATATCCAACAAGGCGATTTTGCCTTGTTCTTGAATTTTCTGGATGGTCTCAATCTTGGTGCCAAACATGAATCCCTGGAAGCTGCCGTATTCCAGCAGCTCATTTGCAGAGATGCTCTTGGTCATGACTTCATTAGAGACAAAATAGTAATCCTGCCCGCTCTCTTCGTCTGCACGTTTGGGTCTGGTGGTGTCTGCGTAGAGACAGAATTAGAGCTGAAAGTTATATTTCTGCATAACATAAAAAAATAGGATTAAAAAACAACCGACATGTTATCATCTCTTCCTTCTTTATCTCTTGAACGTTTACAGTTACAGTTTCAAAACCACTACCCCTGCACACAAGGAATGCGATAGCCTTGGCTTCACTAGGGCTGAAGTGGCACTTCAATGATGTCCAGTTTGAATGTCACTGTTTCGAGATGGTGGCAACACTTTTTACAGTTGAAAATACATGCTTTTTGTTGACATCGTCTTGCACAACACTTACTCACCGAAGCATAAATTAGGCTTCATGCGTTGGTAGCTACACTCTATTCAGAAAACTAAGTAAAAAACAGACAAACAAACAAAAAAGAAAAACAGCAAGGTGATAAGCTGCTGTACTTACGTGATGATGGGTAGGCAAACTTCTCTGGGTATTTGCTCAGCAGCGAGCTTTTGATATGGCTCCTTCCTACTCCAGGTGCACCTAAAAGGTAAAAGTTTCATTGATTATAATAATAATCTCCGATTATTATTTTGTGTCAGGAAACCTATTCATCACGTCAGACTTCAATTGCCTTCTGTTAAACTATTTGTCCTTCCATTAGCTTTCTTTGTGATTTATTGTATTGATACTTTTTCCACATTGACATTTTCTGGCTGATATTGTTGTGCCAGAAATCATATAATATAATGGACACTATTTGGAGTAAACAAAAAGATAAATGTTTCAGACCTGTAAAATATTAATTTTTTTCAAGTTTGTTAAAGTCCAGACTATAATATAATATAGAATTCTATAACCAAAATTCAGAGGGACAAATAAATATCTTCATGGAAGTTGATAACATGGCCCAGATAACAATGGGGGCTTACCAATAATCACCAACGTTTTTCTTTTAAATGCTGGAAGCCGAACAACCTCCTCATAAGAAATCACATCCAGCTGGTCAAAAACTGTGAACAAGTATAGAGAAAAAAAAAATTTGCATTGCAGAAATCTATAACGGCTGACAATGAAAGAAACAGTGTAAGTATGTATATCTTCAATAATACACACTGGAGCTGTGTTTAGCCAGGTACTTGTCTTTGCACTTCTTCTTCTTTCCAAAAGGGCTGCAGGAGGGACTGCCTTGAGTGGCCTTGCTTTTACTTGCCGACCTCCTGCAAGGATAAGAGTGTTACATTAAGCTAGGTGCAATTCTGCCCTTACTGTCTGAAGTGTCTGGTGTCACATGTAATGTCAACCAAAACAAACATTTTCGGTTAAAAAAATAAGAGAAAAAACATCCAGTAATTTTTTACTCCAAAAGTAACGATTTTGAGTCAAAATTGCTTAGCTTAAAAATAACAATTATGGCATTTTCACACACCCTTGGTGTTTATGTTCACACTGTCTGCCTGTTATGAAGGCGGTCGATTCGCTCTGTCCGTCCAGACAGTGTGAACGGATTCTTAGGATGTATAATACGAGGCTATGTCCTCTGGGAAGTGGAGCCCCTGTCTGCACACTAAAAATAAACGCTCCGGTATAGCAGAACACCAGGTAGAGAGAGGTTACGAACTAATGGGACTTATTTTTTTTTCACCTCTGACATTTGTGTGTTATTCAACTGAAATCGATAAAACTAAACTAATATATGAATCTGGGATTAGAAATGGGTGTCCGAGAGGCTGTACCTACCATTCTTGGAGCTCGGGGGAGGGTATAAGTCCAGCGTAGTCGGCTGTACAACCCACTCTGCCTTGCCACCAATTAGGATCCTGTTTGTTGATGATCTGAATGATGTCACCGGTCTGGAACTTCAAACCTGCCTCTTTGCAGGGGATGAGATCGTCTTTGGCAGGGTCATAGTCAAACTGAGCCCTCATGTACATCTGCAGGTTTAAAATACATGCCAGGGAAGAGGAGAGAAATTCACATTTTCATCATGTCATGGAACAGGTGATATATCTTTCTTTTGGTGGGTGTTGGGAATAGGAAAGTTGAATCCCATGACTGAAATATGGCCTCAAAAACTTGGTCTGTGTGTGGGCTCCTGATCGCTTTCTCACTTGCCCCCAAACTGATTTTAGCCATAATTGTATTATCGTACTGTCCAATTGCACTAAAAGTGAGGCCACACTTATTCTCAATACTTAATTGTGTCAGTATGTCCCTGCAACATAATTTTCATCAAAACAAATTATGCTGGTCGTGGAGTATAGCCTTTCTTTTTTTTCAAACTTATAAATATACTTTGTTGTGTTGTTTATACATGGGTGGTTAGAATCAAAGGAGTATTGAGCAAATGTGATTCTTCTATTGACTGTGTTAATGGTTGACAGGATGGACGACAATTTCCCCTTCTCATTTAATCCCTCAGTACAAGTGTTAGGACCCTATGAGAGATAATGAAGTGTTAAAAGTGAAATGTTAGTCTTGTACTAATTCATAAAAGGAACATAATTATGCACCTGTATTTTGTCTTATGTTGGGCTCTAAAAGTGGAGAACATTTCTCTTTTTATCAGCCCTGGGAAAGAAATCTGTGTGAATACTCATCATTATATACATATACAAATCCACATTATCCTTTTTATCACTGGGAGGTACAGGTACTTGGTTATACAGAAATTCACTGAAACATCAATAATAAATGTAAGCTATTTTTCAAGCTAGGTTAGTGCATTGGTTAGTATTCAGTACTTGGATGTTTTTGATTTCCACAAGTCACTCCAGTGGTTGTGGTAAACATCCTTATTGCCTTTAACACCCCCCCCCACCCCCCACACACACACAAAAAAGAGGGGAAAAAAAGGAAGGATAGGGTGTACAAAAATGTACTTAATATAATGGCATGAAACGCTATGTAACTACCGCTTAATGCACTACAAGCTTCAGGGTAAACTGCCATCACTGACCACATCATAAGCTGTACTTATGAAAACACTAACTTAATGTTTATCATTTAGTTACAATTGTCAAGATGTCCCCGTCCAATCTGACAAGGGAGAGAGTGAGACATTTTGTTTAGTCAATAAATTGCTTAGTCAATAATGTAATGTGTGCAATGCAAAGGAATTGTGGATGTTACAAAATGGCTTCTGCACATGGAAGCTATGTTATGGCCAGAAGATGGCAGAATGAAACTCATTGCAAATGAGTTTCAGGTCAAATTAGCAGCGAATCTAATGTGAGTGATGATCTTTATATTATTGGCCCACTACAGCAAACTTAGAATGTTATATAGTCACCTGTGTCTCTCATTCAATTATGGAAGATTCACCTGATAAAGAACACATTCCTTATAACAGAGGAGTTTTGGAAAAGACAGGACAGTTCAGTCTAATTTATGCCCCGAAAAGAACCGATTGTCAAGCTAACGCTACGCTCTGACCTGTGTTGTTAAGCTTGAAATTTCAGCAAGCAACATCACCATGAAGCTAAGTATTAACCAGTTATATATATATATATGCTGATCTACAAGCTCACAACACATTGCAACGCAGAGTATTGTGAGCTTGTAGATCTGCTATTTTGGACATTTTTGGAAAATGTTCACCTATGACATGCCCAAAATAGGGACGCCAGGGTTAATGTAGTTAATTAGACTTTCGCGCAAGGGGCACAGCACTATCCAATTAACAAATATCTGATTATTCTTAAGATTTGACTGGTCACAGACACCAATCCATAACCATCACAAGGCCATATTTCTCTTTTGGAGCAGAGTAGAAAAATATGTAGAATTTCATTAAAACAAAAAAGAGAAATCAGAATGGGATGCTCAGTGTCTGCAATCCTCCATGCAACAATAAATGGCTCAAGGACAATGTGAAGAAAGCTCCCACAAGGATAGATTAATCACAACAAAATAAAACATAAATCACAAAACAAAAGTGCATTTATGATCAGGGAATGTTCAGGGAATATCACTGAGGCTTACCTCACAGTCTCTGGAGCGACTCTGCACATTAGGAATGATCTTCATTGTGACTGCGCCATTGGTTTCTTTCTGTAAACGATGATATGGGGGGGGGGTAGGGCTGAGTAATTAACCAGAAATATATCTAATCCAATATTTAGAACCAATAAGCGATAGCCGACTTATCTCGCTCATGTAGGTTAATCGAATAATCGAGAAATGTTAATAATATATCAACGAATTGGCATTGATTAGTCCGAGTAACCACCTAACCCTGTATTATATTTCAGTGCACAATGATGGCTCACAAAAATAGCCGATCTACAATGTTACGTGTCACTTCATGACACGTCGTTGTCAGCTTGTAGATTGCCTATTTCACGATATATATATATTTTATATTTATATATTTTTTATATAAGTTCATTAACCCATTCAATCCGGGGACGCATCTGTGTCATTTTAGATTTCTTTGGCTATTCAAAAATAGCAGATCTACAAGCTCATTGCGCGAGTGCCGCGCTATGAGCTTGTAGATCTGCTATTTTTGAAAAATCTTGAAAATTTGGGCAAATCTTTGAATATATATATATTTTAAAGCAAACATTTGTAACTCAAATCTTTGCTGCTGGGGGGGTCCCTGGAACAACATTTTTACAAATGGTTTGCTTTAAAATATTTATATTTAAAGATTTGCAGAAATAAATTAAAAAAATGCAGATCTACAAGCTTGCGCTATGAGCTTGTCGATCTGCTATTTTTTTAATAGCCAAAGAAATCTAAAATGACGAGATGCGTTCCCGCCGGTCTTAAAGGGTTAATTGAGGCAAACGTTTGAAAAAATCCTGACAGAGATTTGAAGTCTTGTTATCACCCAGACCTAGATTGGGGTAAGTTGTCAAGTCAAGTCAAGTGGGCACCTCCCATCACAGATGTTTCAAAGCATTAGGTGATTACATCCCTGGGAGCAATCAATAGCATACTGGAACATTGATTTTATATGGATACATTCTAGTGTAGCCCCCCAAAAAAAGAAGAAGTAGTGTCAAGAAGATAATTGTAAGCATTTACAACTTAATGGCTTACCAGGATCTTTTGCAGCTGATCAACTGAGTGGTTGATGACACTTGTCCCATTGATCTCCGCTATTTCATCCCCTTCATGTAAAGACCCTGGAGAGAGGCATACATTTATATCAGAGGGAGACTAGCAGTAACACCAAGAATCTTAAATCTGTGCTCTTTGATTGTCAGCATTGTAACTCCTTTATTTTTTTTATTTTTTTTTAAAGGCGCTTTGTTTTAGTTAAATTAGTATTGTCTTTATATCTGTTGGGAGCAATCTGAAAATGGCATGCGTTTTCTTTGGACGTAGACTTCACTCTCTCAATCAGTCAATCAATCAGTATTTACCTATTTAGAGACTCTTTGTCAAAGTGTCTGACAAGTATTATCATCCATCTGTTGTTATTGATTTGACCAGGGAGTTCAATTACTGAATGAATAATGAATGAGTTTAGTTTGAACAGTATGCTATTGCTATCTGAAACTCTCACTGATCTACTCACTCTTGACACACAGCCAGACCACTGTTTGCCATTTTTTAAATTGCGTCTACACAGATCTGTGTGTGGCATTTATAGAAGGTTAATCACCAATAGTCTATCATCGTTATATTAACCCTTTAAGACCTGTGTCATTTTTTGATTTCTTTGGCTATTCAAAAATAGCAGATATACAAGATCATAGCGCGGCACCGAGTGCCGCGCTATGATCTTGTAGATCTGCTATTTTTTTTAAATCGTGAAAATATTTTTTAAATATTTTCTTTCGAAAAACTGTTAGGATTTAGATTTTTTTTAGAAGCGGCCTCAGGTCTTAATGGGTTAACTCTATTGCCTTGATGCCCGTCAAGTACAATTACCTCCTACGAGTGTAAAAGGCAATATTTGAACAGCAGAAATGTAATCGTCATGCTTATGCCTAATTTTTACTCTGTTGTGTTATATGCCGGTGTCTTGTTTTGCCGTGGCCCCGCAGGACACCGTTGTAGGACTGAGAAGGGAAAGGGAGGGGGAGGGGGAGGGGGGGGTATTTTCTGGTCCCCAGGGGAGGGGGGGGGTGCTTTTACTGCTTCACCCAGCAAAAGGCTGCTCAGATGGCTCTGATGAGTACACAGGGGGAGCTGCCTGATTTATAAAAGAATAAATAACCCTTTTAGGGCAGGGGTCTTCAACAGGGGGTCCGGGACCCCTAGGGGGTCCTCAGAGTTACTACAGGGGGTCCGCCAAATTTTTGTGTGATATGATCTCTTTTTTCGCATTGACCACTTGAACCCTAGCATCCCTATTCTGAGAAGAACTTTAGCCAAAGATAGCAGCGCGAGGCGTTGTGAGCTTGTGAGCTATTTTTTGCAAAGAGGTATAGGTGTAGAGGGGAAAAAGAGCAGACCAAGTAAAAAAAAAAGGTTAATCTGAAACACAATTTGATACAATATAGAGGGGGTCCCTGCTTCATCTCTCTCTCAGCTAAGGGGTCCTTGGCCTGAAAAGGATGAAGACTCCTGCTTTAGGGGTTAAGTGTCTTGCTCAGGGACACTTTGACAGGCCGACGGTCCTTCCGATTCTCAGACGGCCTCTCTATCCTCTCAGCCACGGGCCACCAAAATAAATCTAACATATATATAATATACATACGGTGTAATATAACACATAAATCTGACTTTTGATTTCCGTACCTTGCCTGTGGATCATGCCCCCGTGCAATATTCTTGCCACAGTGCATCGTTGTTTGTCGTTCAATTTCAGCGTCACCCCCTAGAATTCACACACACACACACACACACACACACACACACACACACACACACACACACACACACACACACACACACACACACACACACACATTTACGATCATTAAAATGATCCTGTAAGTATGCTATTCTTACTCCTGTGTATGAAACGGACAGTGAGAAATAGATGTACAGTAGAAAGATACAGATTTACATTATGTACAGTGCATGTGTCGTCCATGCTTCTTGCTATTAAATACATTTAAGAAACAATAAAATAACAACTTATAGTTGTGGATTTAATGTTAATACTGTATATGAATTCTCAGCTACTCAAAATAATTGACTAAATAAAAAATAGAAAACACTATAGCCTACTGCATTGATTACGTTAGATTTACCATGGGTTCTGAGGGATTTTTTTCAAACGTCACTTCTCTCATCTTGGTCATCTCTGCCCCATTCATGTGACCAGCTGCACTGCCGTTGGTGTATACGTCCGTTCCCTTACACTCGTAGCTTTGCATAGCAGCCTGTGGGACAAAGAAACAACAAACATATATCTTATACTTAGAATCCTCAAGGCGCGTCCGCTGTTTATCCGCTCGCCTAGCACACCAGTAGACCAAGTCTCTCCAAACTTTGCACAAGTGTAAGTCATGGGGTTGGGACATTCAATAGGCTAGCTTTCATGCTTTCAACTATCATAGCTTTTTTTTTTTTTACTTTGATTAAAAGTCAGATTGTTCCCCACATTTTGGCCAGTAGGCGGCTCGCTCTACTGTGTGTGTACATGCGCCATCTACAGGCAGCTACAGAGAGCACATGCCTCCATTCACATCAACAGAGCTGCACTGGAAACTGGGGGGGGGGGGGTCTTACAGGTAGTAACTGCATGGAAGATGGTGGGGTGTGGGGTGCTGGGGTATGGGGGCTTTCATGTAGGAACTGCTTGGAAGGGGGTGGAGGTTATGGGAGTGGGGGTTATGGATTTGAGGAACTTTGGGGTATGAGGGTATATGGAGGCCACCTGTCTCTTGTCATGTTGGCTGAGAGCAGTGGTGGAAAAAGTACTCAAATTCTTTACTTAAGTAAAAGTACCAATACTGCAATATAAAAAATACTCTGTTACAAGTAAAAGTCCAGAATTCTAAATTTACTTGAGTAAAAGTACAGAAGTTTTGGCGTCAAAATGTACTTAAAGCACCAAAAGTAAAAGTACTAAAATGTTTGAAAATAGCAGATCTACAAGCTCACAACGCGTCGCGAGCTTGTAGATCGGCTATTTTCAAATAAAGTGGTTAATGTATGTTTCATAATGTAATAATTTATATCTGCAAAGTAACTAGTAACTTAAGTTTTCAAATAATTGTAGTGGAGTAAAAGTACAATATTTGCCTCTGAGATGTAGTGGAGTAGAAGTAAAAGTATTGGAAATTGGAAATACTCAAGTAAAGTACAAATACCTCAGAATTGCACACAAAGTAAATGTACTTAGTTACTTTACACCACTGGCTGAGAGGGACATGCTCTCGCAGGTTCTTAAGAGCGCTGATGCCAATTTTCAGCAGCAGGTGTGCAAAACTTAAAAGTAGTTCAACTGTAGCTATAAGAGGGCATAGTGCTTCAAACTGGTGTTCACAGGGAGCTGCTACTGTAGTAGTTACAGTAAAACAAGTACCTGCATACACCCTCATCCACACAATGCTTTTGTTTGTAATTTCATAGGTGTTGCTCAAAAATAGTCATGTCCATTGATATTTCAATGTGTATGTATTTAGTCCACTGACCCTCCCTGTAGATGAAAAGACCAAGTCAAGTACTTCTTAGTACAAGGTGGCGCACAGGGTGGGTGTTTACAGGACCACCTGTTTTGCTTTTTTATCAGAAGCATGCATTGTTGTATGTTCCCATCCCATTGTTCCCTGAAATTAATGGTTTTAACAAACACTACCCAGTGGGAATGACATTAGTTCAGGTAAAGCCAGGCAAAGGGTCAGGGGTATAGCCAATAGCCATAGATAAATAATACAATAATTGGCAAAAGGATAAATGGTTTACATGTATACTGCAGCTAGTATGCTCTGTGCCATTTGGTGACTATTATCTAAAGAATGATTTAGAATCAAAATCAACGTGATTTGCAGGTGATGTTAAATATATTAGCTCCATAAAAATCTGCGAAATATAATGAAATTACATCTAAAAAGGGGAAATATGGATGTGTTTTTTTTTGGTCACCCTGATTCCTGTTGACAGATTAAGATTCCAGGCAGCAGGTATTTTGAGAGAAATTGATGAAGGTTTTGTGTCTCAACAAGTCGCGTTTCATTTGCAGTTTTAACATATGTTCAAGGTTGAAAATTAACCCAATGTTTAAACACTTCATTAAGCATGTCCGGCAGTCTGGTCCATCTGGTCTGGGTGGCCATGGTGACCACATCAGTAATGGGGTCACATCTCTTGGCAAATATTAAAGAGTGGGATGGAAATCAATCTCATTTCAACTCAAAGCCTGTGCTTTGATGTGATGAAGAGACACATCTGAGGTATTCTTTGGGCCAATTTCTGACGTATGGGAAGGGGGCGGTTTGTTTTGGACTAAAATGTTGGCTTTTATGTTTTTTTTAGATAGAGCAAAGTAACTAATTCAAAGGTAGAATATCCCTGTGGGGATGATTACTTTTGGCAGTCAAAATAAGAAACGGAGTGAATTTTTATACACAGTCCTTTGAAATGATTATTCCAAAGTGCTTCACAATGGGGTATGATGCATACTACACACATTATTTCACCTTTCTTCATACCTTATTAAGCAGCTGTACCATTTGACAAATTTGAAAGTTCTCTGAGAGCAGTATATTCTACACATATCTTTTGCACACATGTATATCTATCTTTTAAGATGTCAGGGATTATCTAAAAGATTGTGAGTTCCCCACAACTGGAAATTCCAACGAGGAGTGTTGCAGCGGCATTATGAAACGGCTCTACTCTTGCGATAAGCGTTTCTGATAAGACACGCTTTATTGATCTCTCCAAGGTGCAAATTTAAATAGGCACCTCTCATAAAATATGGAACAATAAATCCCATAAAGGTTCAAAGAGTTGCACTGTACACCAGTGGAGTAAAGTAACTAAGTACATTTACTCAAGTACTGTACTTAAGTACAATTGTGAGATACTTTTACTCTACTGGAGTATTTCCAATCGTCTATACTTTTACTTCTCAGAGGCAAATATTGTACTTTTACTCCACTACAATTATTTCCAAACTTTAGTTACTAGTTACTTTGCAGATATAAATTATTATATTATAAAACATACATTAACCACTTCAGCCCTATTTTATACCTATAGGCTATTTGAAAATAGCAGATCTACAAGCTCACAACGCGTTGGAGATCGGCAATTTTCAAACATTTTAGTACTTTTACTTTTGGTACTTTAAGTACATTTTTATACCAATACTTTTGTACTTTTACTCAAGTACATTTTTAATTCCGGACTTTTACTTGTAACAGAGTACTTCTACATTGCAGTATTGATACTTTTACATAAGTAAAACATTTGAGTACTTTTTCCACCACTGCTGTACACCAAAGACACAACTTTCCCTGCATCGGCAAATCATCATAAAAATGCGTTCGCGGTGATACGCTCTCTCTGCACGGTACTTGTTCTGTTTGTCTGTTTGTCAAATAAAATAAAGATGATCGTCCACCTCCTCTTCATCTGAGGTGGTTTTTGCCACAAACGATTCTGACAGTTGTTTTTGCTGTTGGGTTTATGAGATAGCATGGACAGCCTCCAGATGGTGCTGTTCTTCATTATTGTCCTAGGGTTATCAACTAGTAATAGGATCTCACCCTGCTACTAATTTTATAGTTTACTAGTTTGTGTGTGTTTAACCTAAGCCCATATTTTTTTTATCGCACACACTAGGCCTAAGGCAAGCTAATCCCTGGTTTGATGTCTTAACCCAAGGCCTGAGGTTCCAATTCTACAAAATGTCTTCTAAATCCTAACAGTTTTTATATATATCGAAAGATTTGCATACATTTTCACACGTTTTTCAAAAATAGCATCTAATAGATCTACAAGCTCATAGCACGGCACTCGCTATGCCGCGCTATGAGCTTGTAGATCTGCTATTTTTGAATACCAGAAGAGCTTGATATCCACAGGATGTCTAGATTAGAGGTATGGAACGTGACAAACGTGACGTGTCAAATCTCCTCATCGCTTATTAGAACTGACCTCTGGACCCTATCACGCCCCGGTCGAGTTCATGCTGAACTTGGTAGATCTGCCTTTTGGCTTCTGTGGTCCTTCTTTATTGAATACATGGATACACTGACATTAGACACTCTAGTGCACATGAGTCATTTTAGAACCCTGGTGACTAGGTCACCGCCGCTATGTAATTGTCTCCGCCAGGCCGAAAGGCATGGCGAGAGAGTATGTTTTGCCCCCTGTCCGTCCGTCCGTGTGTCCGTGTGTCCGTCCGTGTGTCCGTGTGTCCGTCATTCTGTCATTTTGTGTACAGCTAATCTCCGGCACCGTTGGCTTGATCGCAGCGAAACTGTGCACACACACTCCCTGGATGCCAGAGCAGAACCTCTGCCCCAAATTTTTCAAATTAGCCTTTTATAGCGCCACCAGGAGGCCGCTTTTTGCAAAACACATTTCTTGACAGTACTCCTACCGATTTTATCCAAACATCACGCAAATCAGTACACAGTATCTCTATAGTCATGTGATCAACACGGATCTGTCCAATTTTCCATATTTCATCCTGATTGGCTAAGGTTGGCTTCCAAAGTTTGCAGGATTGCTCTGTTTTCAACAAAATGCCTCAAATCATGAACGCAGCTTGCGATTTCCGTGAGATTTCACACGCACATTCCCACTAGGCCGAGGAAGAAATGCCACTTGAAAATGTTCAAATCAGCCTCATGGTGGCGCTATAAATGGACGATTTGTGTTTTTAACTATAACTGCACCGATCTGCATGAAACTTTGCACGCACACTCCCTAGAGGCCAAGGAACAACAACTGACCTGCATTTTTCACATTTGCCTTTGATAGCGCCACCAGGAGGCCGACTTATGTAAAACACATTTTTTGATATTAAGCCTTCAGAATTTATCCAAATTTCACGCACATCGGTACACTTGATCTCTATAGTCATGTGATCACGATGGATCTTTTAAATTTTTCATATTCCATCCTGATTGGCTAACATTGACATCTAAAGTTTGCAGGAGTGGCCCGTTTTGAACAAAATGCCACAAATCATGAATGCAGCGTCCGATTGTGGTGACACTTTGCACGCACATTCGCACTACATTGAAGAACAAATGCCACCCTTTTATCATTGCCCTATTATAGCGCCACCAGGAGGCCAATTTTGCAACACTTTTCTTTTTTATATTACTCCTACACATTCAAACATCATGCAAATCGGTACACATATAGTCAAGTGATCAAGATGGTTCCGTCCAATTTTTCATATTCCATCCTGATTGGCTAATTCCGAACATTGCTGCCCCACAATAACCTACCTGACCTGGCGGAGACCTGTGCTCCGAGGAGCACTTTTTCTAGTTGTTTTTAGATTTTTGTTCTTTCATTCATTAAGACCTGGAACGCATCTGTGTCACTTTTTGATTTGAGCTAAAAAGCATTATTTTACACTTTGGCTATTCAAAAATAGCAGATCTACAAGCTCGGTGCCGCGCTACGAGCTTGTAGATCTGCTATTTTTGAAAAATTATGAAAATGCGTGCAAATCTTTGAATGTATATTGTTTTAAAGTGAACATTTTTAACTCAAATCTTTGAATATATATTGTTTTAAAGTGAACATTTTGCACTCAAATCTTTGCTTCTGGGGGGTCCCTGGAACAAAATATTTTGAGATGGGGGTCGGCGGCCAAAATAAATAAATAATTTTGGGGGTCCTTGACATGAAAAAGTTTGAGCACCACTGATATAGAAACATACGTTTTTTCAGAATACTGTTGGGATTTAGAAGACATTCGTAGAATCGGATTTAAGTCTTAATGGGTTAAATTGTTTTGATAATATATTTATAATTACTATATTTCTACATTCCTATTATTATAAGACCACTTTTCAAAGGTGGTCTTTTGTCTGTGACCCTTTTTTATCATGTCCTGATCCCACTGGTGGAGAAAAGCATGCGTTTGAGGTTGTGTGGGATTAGGTGACTCATCCAATCAGCCACAGAAGTGCAATGTACTGTAATACAGTTATTTATCAGCCATGAGTTGGAAGGAATAGTTTTAGTTTAGCCTTATCACTGTACGTGCAGCGAAGCACACGGACAAACTTCTAGTAAACAGATTAAATTACATCCTCCCTGGGGAAGTGGGCAGTTTTCCTGCTGCAGTGCAGAAAACAGCACTGCGTTTAAGATACAACACTGATTTCCAGGTCAAATGAGCAGACACCTGGGTTTCAACATGTATTCACATGCTATTCCGACGGCGTTCGAGGGTAGACATGTGAAGGTCTGTTATTATGATAAGCTCTTAAGCTAAACTGTGGGAGCTAAGAATCACACTTATGTCATCAGGTATGACAGGTATGACGCTGACGATGAATAGGAGACTGATTTTGTGGACTTGAAAAGAGTGGTGGAAAAAGTACTCAGATGTTTTACTTAAGTAAAAGTACCAATACTGCAATGTAGAAATACTCTGTTACAAGAAAAAGTCCAGAGTTAAAAATGTACTTGAGTAAAAGTACAAACGTAATGGCATCAAAACATACTTAAAAGTTAAAGTACTAAAATATTTGAAAATAGCAGATCTACAAGCTCACAACGCGTCGCGATGCGTGATTTATATCTGCAAAGTAACTAGTAACTAAAGTTTTCAAATAATTGTAGTGGAGTAAAAGTACAATATTTGCCTCCGAGATGTAGTGGAGTAGAAGTAAAAGTATAGACAATTTTGAAATACTCCAGTAAAGTAAAAGTACCTCAAAATTGTACTTAAGTACAGTACTTAAGTAAATGTACTTAGTTACTTTACACCACTGTATAGGACCACAGTAGTGACGAGGACTCCCCTTTCGTACGACCATCTTGCTACAGTAAATCTCCACAATTCTTGACACAAGTGTAACCTTAAGTATCTTGACATTTTATCTACATCATGAACCAATGTTCACAAGCAATACTGATGTCTTGAGCACACAAAATGGACTAGTGAGCTGTGAAAAGGAGTCTCTTCCTTCTTTTCTTTTAACATTTGCACAATGGGAGAGAGAGAGAGAGGGAAGTCACATGGTTAAAGGAAGCTGTCCCACCACAGTGTAAAGGTCAGCTAGTATTGGCAGGATGATTAATATCAGAAGCAGTACAAAACGTGCTGAGGCACGCTGAACAATATTCAACGAAACATGCAGAGGTGTGATTAGGAAGACTCTCAAAACTTGATATTCCAAAGGATTACTTTTGATATGTTTGTTTGATTTGGCGATGTCAAAATACAGTATGCAAGAGAGAGTTAAATGTGGAGGTGGTAGATTCTTCGTTTTTTTTTTTCATCGTGAGAATTCATGCAAATCTTTGAATATATATATTTTTTTTTAAAGCGAACATTTGTAACTCTGTAAATCTTTGCTTCTGGGAGATTCTACAAATGTCTTCTAAATCTCTAACGTTTATTTTTTTTAAACTTATGTTGATATCAGTGGTGGCAAAGTTAAAACCTTTTACATGTCAAGGACCACCCAAAATGATATGTATTTGGCCGCGGACCCCCATCTCAAAACATGTTGTTCCAGGGACCCCCCAGAAGCAAAGATTTGAGTTGAAAATGTTTGCTTTAAAAAATATGGATTACAAATTTGCACAAATCTTCCACGATTTAAAAAAATTAGCAGATCTACAAGCTCATAGCCGCGCTATGAGCTTGTATATCTGCTATTTTTGAATAGCCAAAGAAATCTTAAAATGACACAAATAATGCTTCCCCGGTCTTAAAGGGTTAATAATGAACTTTACATATCGGAGATGCTATGATCCTGGAAAGGCCTGCTGTCAATTTAAACACTGGGTGCCGGGGGGTGGCACTATCCTGTTAAAAGGATTGATCATTTTGAAGCCTAAATCTTGTGCCATTTGCAAATCTTAGTCGACTTCCAGACAGTGAATATGGAAAAACAATCTAATCATCCCCCCCGCCCCCTTCTCAGGCCCACAAATAATGATTTGCTCTGCTGTGTCACAATCCGTCCTTTCTTCTACTTGATGTAGGCCTAATCTTTTTCTCTAGTACTCAAAATGTCTCGGTAACAAAAGCCTTTGTGTTGTGAACAATGTTGCTAATCAGACCACTTTCCAATTTTTATCAAGCCCATTCCTCAACTGCTATTTCAAGGTTTGTAAGGGTTTTAGTGTAGAATTGGCGTAAACTCAAATTCTTTCTGTCTTTCTCGCTGATTTAGGTGTTTTTGTTGATGAATTGTAAATTGTGTGTATGTTTAGGCCTGGTCTGGAGCTCTCCTTCTATTTGATTTGACTAGACTAGAAGATTCAAAGTGACTCTTAATTGTGACAATGTGCTTGGTCAGCATTAAGTTGAGATAGGGAGGGAGTGCCACATAGTTGGATAAGTTATCTGTGGAAAAATAGCCGCTGGCTGTAACGTGTGTGAATAAGAAGTTAAGGACAGAAAAAGCCCCTGACAGGCCCCTCTCCCTTTGTGTCTCTAGTCTCTACAGAGAACTGTGTTCCTCTTAGCTTCCTGATTCCACTGCACTCACATCAGCACAATCTTCAGTGTTAACTCTGCATGTGTAGAATTGTACAGAGACATGTCTAGTCATGTGATCAAAGATGGTCAAAAACAAAAGGGAGAGGGGGAAAAAAAGGCAGGCTGCCTTGCACGCTCTTGGGTTTGTTTGTCAATGTCGCGTGAGTTTCTGGCTTTCATGAATGTTGACTGAGGTGAATACCCAAATCCCTGTTAAGTGATGACGATGCAGCCTGAAGCTCAGTTATAGATACTGGGTGTGGGAAAAACAACAGTGATGTCATTTAATTTGCTCAAATAGGATCATCAAGTATTAAAACCGTTGCACTTCAAAATGCTAAGGAGCACTTCTGGATAACTACACATACATATATACCGTACGTGTATATCTTTATAGAGTCCACAAAATCAGTCTCCTATTCATTAATTGTCAGCGATCAGCTCTAAACCACATATCCTGTATTTATTGTTTTACGTTCTGCAGCCATTATATAGAGGAACCTATCAGTGTTGCCATCTATTGATTTTCTTGCTCTCAGATCCGTATCTGAATCAAAAACATGACTTATTAATGTTTCTCCCCATAGTGGTTAGCCAAATGTTGATCGGCTTGATCTTCTGCCAATAGTCAAAGAACTACTGATGCTCCATATTTGAAGGGCTAGACAACTGAGACTGAACTGTCTGATACTGAAAAAAGCTGTACCCATGCCAAAATAAAACCCATGCCAATATAAAATACTCATGACAACAAGTCAAACCAAATGTGCTTAGAATGAATGAACAACCTAGTTGTGCAGACTAGGCAGATAACGCAAATGAATTTAACTTCATACTCAATCATCAAAAGGAAAATAAAATCAACTTTGTGAGATTTCTGCAGATCAGTGAGAAGAGAGATTAAAATGGAAAGAAAAGAGGCAAACTGTGCTTACAAATACGGCGCTTTGCCACCAGACTTTGCAGCAGTTAGAATGATTCCTCTGCAGTGTGTGAGAGCAAAACCACATGAAAACCAGGTCTGATATATCACCTGCCTTCCACAAGTGGAAAGCTGTTACATTTCTGTTGGCAGCATGCCACCTCAAAACCTGACTTATGTTAGTGCCTCCAGGGGGAAAACTAATATTCAGAATAATATTCAATCACGTTTAACATAATTAAAAATGAATACGGTACGTTTTAAAATACAGTTGAATACACGATAATGCCTTTTAACAAGGCAGCTGAGAAATCTATACAAAATCTGAACTGTTCTTGGTTCTAAAACAGGGATGGGGAAACTTCCATAGACGTGGTATCTATTTAAAGCCAGGTAGAATTCCTAAGCCAGAATGATTTGCCTAGATGTCACATACTGCATAGTTGCTGTAACCAACTTAGTTTCTACACATTGCAACGTGTTTTTCAGGAACGATTGACAATGATCTGTGGTACAACTTTGACATTTAGTGTTTGCTAAACTGCTGTAGTGTACACATAATTTATTATTGCTTTATTAATCTTATTACAGCAGAGAATCCCAAACATTCCTTTCCTGGGCTATATTCTCTACTTCTGACTGGGATTTCCAGAGGCATTCCAAGGGCCAGTGTGGAGATACAATCCCCCATCTGGTCGTTGGTCTGCCTTTCCAGCTGGACGTGTCTGTGTGGATTGGAAAACCTCCCTTGGGAGTGGCCCGGGGTGCATCCGTATTAGATACCTGTCCTGAACCACCTCAACGGATAAAAAATCGAACCTAATTTTCCACTGGTAGATGGAGAGCATTGCCTTCTGGCTCAGCTCTCTTTTCCTCATAACATTGCAGTACAGTAAACACAGTACCGCCGCTTCAATTCTCCTGCTGATCTCCCCAGCTCTGTCCTCCCCTCACTAGGACTGTCACGATTACAAATTTAAGTTGAAAATTAATTGTCACATAAATAATTGCGATTTGATTGTGTTTTTGGCATTGAGCATTTGGAACACCATACCATTTTAATTTGTTTGGTTTTAGGCTTCATAATCACAAATTGCACAGGGCAAATATGACAAATAACTTAAAGGGGAAATCCACCCCTTTTCAATATTTAACTATGTCATTAATATAGCATAAAAGAGTTGTGTGGAAATAAGAAAAAAGTTCCCCCCTTTCTGTGTTGCCTTGAACTGGAGGATTGATTGTGGGTTTAACATTGCAAATTACACCATGATGAGTCATCACAGTGTAATTTGCAATGTTAAACCCACAATCAATCCTCCAGTTCAAGGCAACACAGAAAGGGGGGAACTTTTTTCTTATTTCCACACAACTCTTTTATGCTATATTAATGACATAGTTAAATATTGAAAAGGGGTGGATTTCCCCTTTAAATATACAAAGACATTACGGACACATTTAATCATTTTATACTTACAAAAAAAAGACATGTAGATCTGCTATTTCTGCTATTTTTGGATTTTTTTTTAAATATATGAACATTTTTCAACATGGAAACGATTATGCAAAATAATTGCAAATAATTACGATTATGCAATAATTGTGACAAGCCTACCCCTCACTCATGCACAAGACCCTGAGTTACTAGTACGCCTTCACTTGGGTTAAGGACTCATTCCCTACCTGGAGTGGGCACCTTATTTATTTACTTGACCTAAACCAGTGGTTTTCAACCAGTGGTCCGGGGACCACCAGTGGTCCTTGGGGGGCTACCAGGGGGTCCCCAGCTAAATTAGTTAACATAGCCTCAGAATCATTTTAACCACTTAGCTTTGGCTATTCAAAAATAGCAGATCTACAAGCTCAAAGCGCGGCACCGAGTGCCGCGCTATGAGCTTGTAGATCTGCTATTTTTGAAAAATCTTGAAAATGTGTGCAAATCTTTGAATATAATCATTTTTCAAAGAGAACATTTTTAACTCAAATATTTGCATCTGGGGGTCCCTTGCACAAAACATTTTCAGATGGTGGTCCGCGGCCAAATGTATATCAATTTAGGGGTCCCTGGCATGAAAAAGGTTGAAAACCACTGACCTAAACTGTTCAACAAACTAGGGTTAAATGTTTTCAAATATAAACTATAATTATAAAAACTATAATCAAATCCAAATTGATTAGAAAATGTTCGGTTCGGCATCGGACTCAAAAATCTTCTGATGAAAAGGCTAGAACAGGAGCTGCCCACGAGAAATTGGGAGACATAACCCTAATCATACACACCTTAATCAGAGTCATACAGTTTCAACACACAAACAAACATGTGCTACTGTGTTGTGGGCCTAAACTACCCCCTGGATGTACTGTAATCACGGTCACATGATGGAGAAGAAAGTGCTGAATATAAAGTTAAAGTGACTACAGTACCGTAAGGTACTGACACACAGTGAAAGACCTTCATTCTGCACAAAATATCCCTTGTGACTCAGTATTACTCCTGACTAGGCACTAATCCAAAAGAAGTTGCTGATCTCACAAATCGGCACAGTTTCACTCTGATGTGACTGTCACTCAAGGTCACTTAACTCTAAACTGTCAGATACCATTAGACCAGATAGGCTACTGCAACTCAGACCTTGACTGGTCTGGCCGCATGCTCAGTCAAACCCCTACAACTGATCCGGAATAACGGCGCACGCAGGCAATAGTCTTCAACCTCCCTACATTTTCACCTGTCTTACCCCTCTGCGTTCTATTCACTGGCTTCCGGTTGCTGCCTGCACCCAGTACAACTCACTGGTGATGATTAGCTACATGGCAATCAAGGGCATGGCACCTTTCACCTTCAGGACATGATCCACCCCTACACCCCTCCCTGCACACTTTAGATCAGAGGTTCTCAACCTTTTCAGGCCGTGACCCCCCCAAAATAATCATATTTGAACTGGGGACCCCCCACTCTGATAAGCACTTGGAATGTACTGTAGGAGTTGAGGCATAACATTTTGTTTGACTGTAGATATAAATTGTGAAAATAGCCGATCAACAAGCTATCAGCTTGTAGATCTGCTATTTTCACAATTTTTGCCTCTTTCATATATTATTTGACAATTTGGCCAATGTTTGACCAGTTTTTATAATGTAGTTTGTTGATTACTTTTGATGCAGTGATGGTGTTTCTTCTTTTCTTTCTTTTTGAGGTATTAAAAGTCCTTAAATTCTCATTCACTGTCACCCCCACAAAATCACGCGGGGTCCCCCCCCACAGGATTGAGAACTGCTTTAGATCAGCTAACACAGAATATCTGGCCCTCCCTTCCCTGTGATGTCCTGGCCTCCTGGCTCCCGAGCTATGGGATGACCCTCCCCCCCATAGGACTGCAGCCTCACTCCCCATTTTCCACCGCAGTCATGAAACTGGCCTCTTCAGACTCTTTCACTTCCTAGCACCACTCATTCCTTGTATGACTTCTTGTTGCCCGTCTTGATAGATGCTATGCAGATGTATGTTTGTTACTTATGCTAGTTATGTTATTTAGGTAGACATTATGTTTAAGTGCTGTATGTTATTTAGTTTTGTTATTTTACTTGGTATCCTAGTTACACTGTAGCACTTAATTGTTTTCTTGCACTTTAGTTTTTGCTGAATGTTCATTCCAGGATAGGGACGTTATGGTTCATGTGGTTAATTGCCTAATAAATCAGTACATTATTGTAGCCATATATAAAGATACTGGCCCCAGTTTTCACATAAAAATGCGAATACATAGCTATTACATATTATTATTATTATTATTATTATTATTATCATGTAGCCCGGTTTATCTATCCGCAATGTATCGCAGATTTTGTTCTGTGCAAATACCCTTTTGCCAGGAGAGTTGCTGAGTTTGTTCTCGTCACAGAGGTTGGCATTAAGCCTGATGGGTGATACATACAATCAAAGTCATGTGATAACATTTATCCCAGTCCCAGGATAGGAGGTGAATAAGTAACTCTAAAAATAGCCTAAAATCAAATATACATGGCTCATTATTATGGGAGTAAACAGGTCCGTTATATCACGTGAATAGGCCTCCCCACGTACAGTTATTTCTGTATGTTTACACATTGCAGAAGTGAATCTTGCCTATAACATGTCTATGGAATCTCTAAGACCAGCATTTTACTGACACTGACTGACATTATTGCAGCATGACAGTACAAGTAACCTAGAGAGTGGTTATTTTGATCAGAGTTTCACTGTTATCTCTGACAGTAAAGGAATTCTGGACCAAAGTCAGACCATATCGGACAAACATGACTAACAATAAAATTAGATTGAGATCTAGCCTAAATCATATGATCAATAGGGGTTATTATTATGGGGGTCCGTGACCTAATGCATATCATACTGATATAGCCTGGGTCATCGCCATGCTGGCTTGTGGTGGACATTTTGGTCAAAATAAATGTTTTGCCATGGACATACAAAATGAGTGGACAATAATATTACCAGAAACACATAAAGCTAGACCTAAATGACCATAATAGGTCTGTAACTCTGAGTGTTCAAATGTAACCGTCCATTTGGTTACATTTAAACCAATTGGTTCTATTTGAACACTCTCAGAGTTAAGGGGGTCCTTGCAAATAAAACATTTGAGAACCACTAGAACTAATGTGCCAGAGAGTCATAGTAAATCAGTGTCATACGTATTCAGAACATACATGTATTTTGACACAGGTTTTCTTCAGAATATGATATTCTTAAGAAACCTTGGAGACTTGACATTCAGTACTTGGGTCTTATGATCAAAATAAGAACATTATGATGGTGTGTAAAAAAAAAACTAAAATTTGCCACGGACAAAACCAGGTCTTTGCCACCGAGGAGGACACATCTTGTCCGTGTGTGTACGGACACATCGATGATGACCCCTGAAATATTAATATGAGGGTGCGCTAGAAATGAAAAAAGGATTGAGTTGAGAAGATGATCCGGTATAGAGCGGGCAACTGGAGCATAAACATTTAAACTTATAACTTATTCCATCGAACGGCGGTGACGTTTGGCCGGGCTATTACAACAACAACAACAAATATAAGCAGATCGATCTATTGTTGTCGGCAAGCAACGACAACGTTAGAACTAAAATGTACATAAAAACAACAACATTACATCGTCCAATCCAGGAAGAAGCAAGTATAGTGTCTGATGTTATTATGAGCGTGGTTTAAAACGTTGTAATAAGTGCAGATCGTCGTTTACCTTCTCAGACTTGGGCTTGCTGTGCAGAAGTTGCTCCAGGTACAGGTCGGAGAGCGCTGTCCGCACGCTGCACACCGTCTCCAGTGGGACGGCAGGTTCGTTTTTATTAGATTTTAACGTCATCTTTCTTGATTTCTTGAGAGAGAGAGAGAGAGAGAGAGGTGGTGAACCCGATGTGTCCCCTGATCAAAGGTCCACCTATAGAGAGAGAGGCTGCGACACCGATAAGGAAAGAGACAAGAAGATAAAAATCTGTCCCTCTCTCTCCGCGGGTCTAAAAGTCCAAGGTTCTGCGCTGTAATAAAGACGTTGAGGAGATGATGTACTTATTGCGAGGAGAAGGAGAACACAGCTGACAAAGCAAGTAAACCAGCGTTGCCAGATTCCGCGAGAGAAACGAGCAACCGCGGGTCTGTGAAAACCAAAAAGTAAAGCGGCTATTTTGGCCACATGAGCACTTTATTGAACCTTTATTAAACATTGGCTATTTGAAAATTGTAGATCTGCTAATTTCAAAAGAATGTTGGAAAGAAATTGACAAAGTTGTGGAATATATTAAACATTCATTTTCACTTTTTTTATTTTCAATGTTTTATTTGGGGTTTTATGACCTCAATTACACCCAAAAAAACTGAACTTAGAACATTCAGTGGATTTTCTGTGGTCTGGGGTTTTCTGAATAATTAGGCTGAAAAGTAATCTGAGCTTGGCCCTTCGACAGTGAGGTCACAGTCGATTAATCCCGCCCACTCTCCTCCTCGCCCCTCCCCTCCCCTATCCTTTCCTTTGGGGGGGGCGGAGCAGAGGCGATGATTGACAGGCAAAATCCCTCACCAGCGACACCCGCAGGCAAAGATTTCTTTTTTCATTGCAGTTGAAAAGGCTTTAGAAATGTGAGAGAAAAACACCTGCCATGGATCACTGGAATGGAATTTTCACTTAAAACTTTTTGTACACTTTTGAAGGACCAGGACAAAGACTTTGAATGTGGTGTAAAAGTGAATGTCATTAAACCTTTAACAACACAAATCTGGCACAAAATATGTTCAGTCCGCAGACAAATCAAATGCATGTTAATCTGGGGGTCCTTGACATGAAAATGTTTGAGAACCACTGGTTTAAACAACTTTAGGAAACAAGCCATAATGAGCAACTTACACTTTAGAAACAAGCCCAAAAAAAAAACATTTACAAGCAACTTTACAGAATAACAAGCCCCAAAGTCGCTTATAAGTCGCGGACATGGCAACAGTGAAGTAAACATGCAGTGAGTGGCTGCTGGAAGGGGGGCCGGCCTACTGCAGGGCTCTTACTTAAGAGGGCGTACTGTACTGTTATTGGTACGGATGGCCAGATGACGAAGCTCTCGAACAGATCGTGAGGAAGCACAATCACACAAACAACGGTTGAAAAAAAAACCACTGTCATACATTAGTAATAGTCACAGAGAACAGCTGTAATAGTCAACAACCATAGGGAAAGGCTTTTCATGCACGATCGCAGTCGAGAACGAGATCAGAAAGCTTCAAGTTTCCCTCGATGCAGTGGATAAGGAGGCAGGTTTTACATGAAAAGCATTGGGATTTTTATCATTCACTGACACAGTCGTGTCTATGTATCTTTCTATCTCGGGGTTCTTTTATTTTATGGACCCCCCACCCCCCAGTGTACCAAGGACACTGATGTCAAAAGATGTTTTGGCTAATTCAATTGTCAAAATATGATTGTACCTGAAATAAATTCAAAGTGGTGACATTGAAATGTTTGAATAATAACTAATCTATTGTTTCATAATAACTGCAAGTAAATTTAATATAGTGATAGTGATAATTTCTTTTTTGCTTTATTGTTAAATTAGTTGTACTTTTTCTGAAATTGTATTCTTGCTCTATAAAGCACTTTGAGCTGCATTTCATGTCATGAAAGGTGCTATACAAATAAAGTTTACTATTATTATCTATTACAGCCTTATTACATAATGTCTATTATCAGATTGGAGAAAATATATTTTATCAGATTACAGATTACAATCGTATTGCAGAAATGTATCGACCGCTGAATCAATCGATACACGTTTACAACCAATCACAAATAGTGTACTTGTAGCTAATTTTACTCATACAAGGTGAGGTACCTGCTGAAATCTATTCTCCCCCCTGAACTTGAACAAGGACACAGAGATGTCAGTAAGTCATGGGACAGTGTACAGTGTTTCTCGACCTTTTCAGGCCGTGACCCCCCAAAATAATCATATTTGAACTGGGGACCCCCCACCCTGACAAGCACTTGGAATCGTAGGAGTTGAGGCATTCAATTTTGTTTGACTTGGTTCCACAGATAAATATTGTGAAAATAGCAGATCTACAAGCTCACAACGCCTCGCTTCTGGCCCTTTTCTTTTCTTTCTTTTTGAGGTTTTAAAAGGGTCTTGAGTCCTTAAATTGTCACTTCACTGTCATCTGGGCCCCCCCCAAAAAAAATATGTGGGGACCCCCCTGGGGGTCCCAAACCACTGGTCTACTCTATACTCTATAGAGAGGGGTCTGGTCGCTGGACACAGGACAGACATAGCTTCATATCTGCATGCAGCTAAATGAGAATAACACACAGATGGAGACCAGCCTTGATAGTTGACAACAAGCACATACTGTAGAGTTGCCTTGACAGACTTAAAACTTAAACAAATGACAAAGTATTAAAATGAGAATATTCATCACTGCATGCTAAAATAATGCTAAAATAACACGAGTTAACCTATACAGTAATTATTTAATTTGATTTAAAATTAAGTTACTTCATTTTCAACTCGCACTGCAATGCTTATTAATATCATCTTATTCTTTGGATTTTTGTTATATTTTATTAAACACGTGTGCGCACAGGCATGCAAGCAGAGAAAAGCACACTATAAGGTTCCAAATGTTTCCCATTAGATTATTGTTTGTGTGTTTGGGAGACACTGCAGCTCCCATTGCAGAGATGCATAAAGTACAGCAGGGTACAGGCTGCAGCAGTGTACCACATGAACAGGGGGGAGGGGGGGGGGAGACATTAGAGGGGTTTTACACAAACAGCAGTGGTGTAAGAGTTAGGGTTAAAGGACATTTACATTTAATTTGGACATTCTGCATAATGAGTACTTTTACTTTTGGTACTTTTAAGTGTATTTTGATGCCAATACTTTTTGTACTTTTACTAAGTTCATTCTGAATACCAGACTTTTACTTGTTACAGAGTATCTCTACGTTGTGATATTGATACTTTTACTCAAGTAAAAGTACTTCTTCCACCACACTGACAAACCTGCCTGCATGAGGGTGGTCACTGCGTGGGGGAGAAGAGGGGTGCACCAAAAACGTCATGCTGTAGAGACCGCCCAGCTGTGTGTGTAGGTCACGTGCCTATACGTGTGTGTTGAAAGGGTGGGTGTGTGCAGTGTCATTGCAGCATCACGGGATGGTAGCCTATAGGCTACATCTGTATTTATTCTGTAAGATGACGTTTATTCTGTATTCTGTATGCAAGGCACCAACCTGCTTGTCTTGTCTGTGTATAACCTATAGATATATGGGCTTTCATGAAGCAGGTATAAGCAAATACAGTACAATCAAGCTCACTAAAAGTTCTCTGAGAACTGTACAGAACTGCAATGAGCATCCTCCTGAGCACAGGGATGCTGTGTTATGGTCGAGTTCTATGCACTGTCTTGGAGTAAGCCAAATAACAATAATAATAATGATAATGATGATCATAATAATATAAAAATGGGTGGTTATAGGCAATTCAAACAAATTAACATTACATTAATAATAATGATGATGACGATCATAAAAGTTTGCACTGTATGTTATATGCTTGCTTGTAGGCTACGACAAACATAAGCAAATAGTCTAATGCAGTCTAATGCAGTGCTTCTCAACCAGGTGGTCCTTGAGGGGGTTCCAGGTGGTCCCCAGCTAAAATGATGGAGAGTTGGTAACCAAATGGACCCTTATAGATCTTTTACACTCCCAAGCGTTGAATTATATTGTTAAACATCTGCATTACATTACTTAATTAAATAATTGTTGTTTTGATCAACGTTTGCCTGTTATCTCTCCTATTGGTACCAACATCAATTGTGGACAAAATCTCAGTCTTGGGTCTGAGAGTCTAAATCTCATCAAACGGTGGTCCATCCATGATGGCTCAAATGCCTAATAAATAATGGACCTTGATATGAAAAGGGTTGAAAACCACTGGTCTGTTCCGTTTGACGCACTTCCTCCTGGTGGGCTCATGTGTAGTGTATATATATATATATAATATATCTCTAGGGGGCTCATCATGGATCCAGGGTGGATTCTGGCTCTGGGCTCTTGTTAGGCGGCTCCCTGACGCCACCTGGTGGCATTCCAATAGCATTGCCTGATGTCCTGCACAATTCGCCGCTGCCTGCACAGAGCTACCGACTGTCCATTTCACGGGTAACTCTAACTCCACTACTTTGCCCCTTTGTTCGATATGTTTGCGTTCTTATAATGTGTTGTGTTTTGAACTCTGTAAAGAGCAGAATGATCTGTAACACACCCAAGGGAAAGGAGACCATGGATAATTACATGTTTCTAGCCTTGGGTCAAAACTAGTTTTACTTTCGTCTCTTAAAAGTCGCCTCGATAAAATAACCATTTATAGTCTTGATCCAAGGCTGACATGTTTCTGAACTCGTACTTTATTGGATTTCTTTCAAATGGAGTGTTGCATTGCCATTTGAAGTAGCCTATCGTGTCTAAACAGTTTCCATACTGCTTGGTACGCGGTGTTTTGATACAAAGTAGTGGACATTTCGAGCGGCTGACAAATGCGTCACGATGCGTCAACAACACCCTGGTGAACCGGCTGTAGAATGTACGTAACTAACGCTTTATACGCTTTGTGTACCGTCGCTGAACTCAGTTTCCCATGTTTCATTGCGCGCAGTGGTGGAAGAAGTGCTCAATGTTTTAACTTTTTACTTAAGTAAAAGTATCAATACTGCAATATAGAAATACTCTGTCAGTAAAAGTATGGAATTCAAAATGTAGTTGAGTAAAAGTACAAAATATATTGGTATCAAAATGTACTTAAATTACCAAAAGTAGAAAGTACTCATTATGCAGACAGCAGACTGTCCCATTTCAAGTTTTCAAATGTATAAAAATCTTTTGAAAATAGCAGAGCTACAAGTAGATCGGCTATTTTCAAATGGCCGAAACCCGAAATGTATAGGGCCGAAGTGGTTAATGTATGTTTTGTATTAATAATCAAAATCTACAAACTAACTAGTAACAAAAGTCTTCAAATAATTGTAGTGGAGTAAAAGTACAATATTTGCCTCTGAGATGTAGTGGAGTAGAAGTAAAGGTACTGAAAACTGGAAATACTCGAGTAAAGTTATCCATATACGGAGATAACTAACCTATGCATTCCGACATCTCCATATATATGGAGATAACTGACATACTCAGGTCTGACGTCATAGACTCCATATATGGGCCTAACCGAAATCTCCTGGCCTGACGTCATAGACCCTATCTTTGGGCATGACTGACAGCGGGAGCTCCATATATGGATATGACTGACATCACCGCAATGACCCCAGCACCGCAGCTAACGACATAAAAGGCAAAGGAACTCCCAGGTTAATTCAGAGCCATCGGCTATACCCGCATCAACTACCGATCGTACACGGCAGCAATACAGATCCCAGCTAGCTGGCTTTACACCCCAGATACCAAGAAGCAGCAATACAGATCTCAGGTGGGTGGGTTTAGTACAGTACTTGAGTAAATGTACTTAGTGACCTTACACCACTGATTGCGCGACCATATACTTTAGAAAGTTATTTCTACTAGGCTGTAGGCTCTGTTTTTCCTCAGGTGTCAAAGGTACCATCTCTACTGGCAAGCGAATGCAAATGGCGTTTAATGATTAAACCTGGAATCTCAGGACAACTTGCTACATTTTTTATGAGATCAAAGGATAAGAAGACTTAAAAAAAAACACCTTAGAGGTAGTAACATGCAAGGTGGACTGTGAAAAACACTTGTGTGGCCCAAGCAGGTACCAGAAAGGCTTTGCTTGATACTTTTTTAAAGTTGTTTTTAATACTTACAGACTAAGGTCGCAATGTTTTGGCGTTTAGCGGTGAAATTAAGACCTGCACTGAACGAGGCTCATTTGATCCATGGACTTGGGAAGAGGCATAAAGAATGCAGACACTTGATCAAGTTGAAGCACACTGACGCTCGGTCAAACTGGAAGCTACGTGAGGATTGTCTCGGTGAGTTTTTCCAAGAGAAAGTGCTTAGTTTGCACACACACACACACACACACACACACACACACACACACACACACACACACACACACACACACACACACACACACACACACACACACACACACACACACACACACACACACACACACACACAGTGGTGTAAAGTAACTAAGTACATTTACTCAAGTACTGTACTTAAGTACAATTTTGAGGTATTTTTAATTTACTGGAGTATTTCCAATTGTCTATACTTTTACTTCTACTCCACTACATATCAGAGGCAAATATTGTACTTTTAGTCCACTGCAATTATTTGAAAACTTTAGTTACTAGTTACTTTGCAGATATACATTATTACATTATAAAACATACATTAACCACTTTAGCTCTATTTTATACCTAGGCTATTTGAAAATAGCTGATCTACAAGTTCACAACGTGTTGTGAGCTTGTAGATCTGCTATTTTCAAACATTTTAGTACTTTTACTTTTGGTACTTTAAGTACATTTTGATACCAATGCTTTTGTACGTTTTACTCAAGTACATTTTGAATCCTGGACTTTTAATTGTAACAGAGTACTTCTACATTGCAGTATTGATACTTTTACTTAAGCAAAACATTTTAGAGTACTTTTTCCGCCACTGCACACACACACACACACACACACACACACACACACACACACACACACACACACACACACACACACACACACAGCCTAGAAGAGCCTATATATATATCTATATACTGCTGTATGTCGACACTATTTACAGCCTTTTCTGTACATCTCCAGAGCTCCACCATGACGGGCTGTCGATGCAGCTCAACTATGTGTGGCTGAGGGATCACTGTCGCTCCGCTGACAGCTACAATGCCAAGACAAACCAGAGGAACATGGACACGGCGAGCATAGACCTCAACATCCGTCCAGCCAAAACAACCGTGGAGGACGATCACCTTGTACTCACATGTAAGTAAACTGTGCTTAGAGTTCAGTGATTGGCAATGTTTTTTCTTAACAAAGAAAAAAAGTGTACTTTTTCAACCACTATATATATATATATATATATATATATATATATATATATATATAAATAAATACAATTCTACTGACTTGGTTCAGTACAATGATCACATCTGATACTCATCTAGCCTCATTATAGGGTCACAGCAGCAGTAAGGTCATTGCCACACATTTGCACAATGGCTAAATGGCTCAGTATAGTATCTTATCTAAATGATTTTACTGGTTTGAACGATGTCCTTTGCCTGACCACACCAAAGGACTGATCATGATAGTTCCTGTTGTTTAATTCATGGCCCATTTAACCACTTTAACCCTGGTATCCCAATTTAAAAAAACAAACAAAACAGTTTGTATGTCTGCTATTTTTGGTTTAATGATTATAAGTGAAATCAACTCTTATATTATTATTTATATAGCACATTTTATGCACAGTAAACTGTGCTTCACATTAAAGACACACACACTCACACTCACACACAGACAGACCAGTGCTACTCACACCTGTATAGACAAACCAAAGGCTTGAGATGTGAAAGTGACTAAAGGCACTTTCATTTGTGTCGCCTGATGATCACATTAAAGGAATACTTCACCCCCAAAAAATTAAACAATTTGTTTTGTTGCATATCTGAGCCAATAATTACCAAAATTAAAAGATATAAAATAATAATATAAACTGTAAAACAACTCTTACAGTGTAATCACTGATGAGCCTACTGATGATATAGGTTCAAAAACTATGTTTTAAATATGGTTTTGCTTGTGTTAAGATTGGTCTCCTATTAACTTCAATTAATCATGTATTGGATTATTGGCTCAGGAATGCGACAAAAACAGGCTTCATGGGGTGAGTAATTGATAGACCTTTTTTGGGGGTGAAGTATTCCTTTTAACATGAGAACACACATTAGGTTTGATAGCTTATGCACTGTTAACTGATCTAATTTGGCCAGCAATAATTATTTTGGGGTATTGATTGAGTATAAACATTGACTTAAATGGGACGATAAAGCTCCATTTGAGTACATTCTTTTCAAATTTGTATTTTTTTTTTACTAGAAGTTGTCATGTCCCTTTTCTATAAATTAAAAGTGTGTTTGACCTCTTGCCCTGCTGGTTTTCCCCAGGGCCCGACGGTCACGTGACAAATTACAGCCTGAGCTGGCTGGCCGAGAACAGCTACGAGCGCCAGAGGCTGGCCACCGTCCAGCCGCGCGTCCTCTGGAACTCCGACATCTACGCGAGTTCCAAAGTAGCCTCGGCCGACTGGGAGAAGATCATGAGCTGTGACGACGAGCTGAAGACGTTTCTCCAGTGCTTCCTGCTCTATGGCGTCGCTTTGGTGCATGGAGTTCCTCCAACGGTTCGGGACACGGAGAGGTTAACCCAAAGGGTCAGCATAATCAGGTAGTGCTGCTTGTAGTTTTGTCAAGGTCGTACAGTAGACGGAGCTTCCCTGGGATGTTTACTCACTCTAGTTTACCGGTTGGGCTGGGCAATATATCAATATTATGTATATATAATCTTATTGATACACAATATACACATGCCAATAAATGAGTAATTAAGGAACTAACAAGCTGGGTAGAATCTAAACAATCACATACTGTACATACAAATTAGTACACATTTTAATATTCTTGTGTGCATGTTGAAGGAAAGTGTTTATTTGGAATTCAAATTGGATTAGCGATTGCTTTATATACAGTAGTAGGTAGGGAAGTGTAGAGACAGCAAAGTGAGGACAGAGAAGGAGGAACAGCATGCAACACATGTCTCCGGGAATGTCGCAATTATGTGGTCGATGAAGTATCCAATCATCTACCTGCATGCCCCAATCAAAGTTAGGGTCTAACACACACACACACACACACACACACACACACACACACACACACACACACACACACACACACACATATCTATATATCATATATATATATATATATATATATATATATATATAAAAGTTTTCTTCTGCTGACTTCAGTACAAGGATCGCATCTGATACTCATCTAGCCTTATAGCGTCACAGCAGCAGTAAGGTCATTGCCTCCTGTGAAACACATTCACACTCATCTACAGTAGCTCATCTAGCCGTACTATGTATGAGACTAGATATCGTCCGGGATTTGGGATTTTGTAGTACCGTGATATGGCATACGTGTGGTCTATTCCTGGTTTTAATGATGAATAATGTTAAAAAAAAATGGTTGTTTTTGCTATTTTCCCAAAATAAATCAAATTGATATCATCACAATACGATATTATCGGCACAATATCGAAATCTAGGTATTTAGACAAAAACATGGTGACATTTGATTTTGTCCATATCGGCCAGCCATACCGTCGTCTCGATTCTGACATTTGTTATCCCCACCAGAGAGACTACGTATGGGAGAATGTGGAGCTTCACCTCAGATCAGTCCAGAGACGACACTGCCTACACCACACTGGCTCTGGATCGCCACATAGACACCACATACTTTCAGGAACCATGTGGGTAGGTAGTTTTCAACATTCAATATCATGTTGCCATATCAACCAAGGTTGCCAGGAATTTGTCTCATTGTGCTCAGGACAAACAGAGGACAGGACTGTTTGTTTCCATGTCATGTATTATTTTTAAAGGGACTACACCATGAATTTTAACTTTTCCTTATTTTTTTGTGTGTTTTTGGTCTCCCCTACCTCTCTTCTATCCCCAAAAATACCCCAGTTTGAGCACTCAGGCTTTCACTGCATATCTGGGGTTTTATGTAAATTGTCTCAAAACAGACCAAACTGATTTGCCCCAGCACGTGACGTCACAAGCGATACAATCCTTACAATTCTTTTTTATTTTTATTTTTAATTTTTTCCACACAGAACCAGGAGATAACATGCATACAAACTGGCTCAAATCAGGACAATGTGGTATTGCAGGTGAAAGTGCTTTATAAGCCAGAGAGAAGTTAGTTGGAATGAGTATATCTGAGCCTTGATTTAGGCTCAAACCTTTTGAAAAACGTTTGAGGGACATAAACATTATGATATAAATATTACATTTTCATGGTGTAGATCCTTTAATGGCAGTAGTGTATTTTAATTTAAAATGTAAATATTTTAAATATATTTAACCACTTAAACCCTAGTCTAGTAAACGGGACCTGAGTTGTCTCTCTGTTCCGTGCTTTTTTCTGTCTACGCCAAATCTCCATGCCAAAAATAGCCGATCTACAAGCTCACAACGCGTTGCAACCAGTGGCCTAGTATCTGGCGCTGGAATTGAAGCTCTCTTTCCGCTCTCTTCTCTTTCTCTTACACAGTGCTGTTCCTATTAATTGACTACAGTTTATTCACACAGCGGCCATTTTGCTCTCACGTCATATTTGCGGGTTGGGTGGCATTATTTCATTAACTTAATAGCAAAATGGCCGCCGTGTAAATATGGTGAATGGCCCTGCAGATGTCTCTATTTCACCTTCTACCGGTCGCGATACATTATAATCTCAATCTCAATACAAAACAGGTTTTGTGCGGACTTTATGCTCGATTCTATTATCTTAGTAAACCTTTTCATAAACTCTTTATGTTTTCAATCTCTAGTTTAAAGTCTTTTTTTTAAATCATCATGATATGCGTTTAGTAAATTATGGTCCCATTAATTAAAAAATGAATGATAAAGTAGGGTATGTTTCTAGGGTTTCTACTGGTTATACCGAGTGAAGACCCGCCACGTCACTGCGGTTGCAGCCAATAGCATTAACACATTCGGTGGCAGAGTTTTATTAAAACAGATTACGTTGAGTGCCAGAGATCTCACCGTTTGTAACGCTGCGCTGTTTAGAACTGCAGACTCCACAGCGAGCACCCGAATGTAAACAATATATGCGTGCACGATGGTGGATGGTCCTGAATAACGCCTGGAACAATGACATCTCTCACGTGAGTCACCATTGTGGAGTGATCGCGGATCGAAAATGACTCGTTTTCCCCACTAAAAAGTTAAGGAAATGTGGAGTTTTTTTGCAAGGAGATAGACTGGGAGCGGACGGGAGCCAGTTTTTTTGGCACAGTGATCCATCTGTCCCTTCCTTCCCAGAGTCACCGTGGGTGATTCCAAAGCTGTGCTAGCCCCCCCCCCCCCCCCTTTGTGGAAAAAAACGAAAAGATTGATTTCACGGAGAATCACGGTGTTGGCACCTAAGCGCCAAAAATGTAAAACCGGAGATTCACGATTTTGGCACCCAATGTATTAATTTCCGACCGGATATAGAAACATGGCGGATTTGAAATTGCTGAAAAACAGGCTTCAAAACTGGTCTGTAGAAAACCAATGGCGTCACTTTGTCCATTATTATTTATTTTTTTACAGACTATGGTTGCAACGTGTCGCATTGTCGATCTGCTATATCTGGCGAAAAGATTTTAGTGTAGAAGGAAACAAGGGCAGTTTTAACACCAAGGATTTATACTGTGTAGAATCCAGGTGTTCCATTGCCTCAAGCACGAGGGAACGGGAGGAAGAAATCTGCTGGTAGATGGCTTCTACGCTGCCGACAAATTACTCAAGCAGTCTCCTGAACACTATGAGCTGCTGGCGACTGTTCCCATCAGACATGAGTACCTTGAAAAAACATCCACCTACCGCACCCACATGATCGGCATTGGCCCCGTGCTCAACGTGTATCCCTGGAACAACGAACTCCACCTCATTCGGTACAACAATACTTTTAATTTGCAGTGGTGGAAAAAATTACTGTTTTTACTTAAGTAAAAGTATCAATACTTGCAATGTAGAAATACTCTGTTACAAGTGAAAGTCTGGAATTAAAAATGTACTTGAGTAAAAGTACAAAAGTGTTGGTATCAAAATATACTTAAAAGTATATGTAGTCCATTTCATAAGTTTTCAAATGAAAAAATGTTATAAGAATCTTTAGAAAATAGCAGATCTACAAGCTCACAATGCGTCGCATCGCGACACATTGTGAACTTGTAGATCGGCTATTTTCAAATGGCTGAAATGTATATAGGGCTGAAATGGTTAATGTATGTTTTGTAATAATAATCAAAATCTACAAAGTAACTAGTAACTAAAGTTTTCAAATAATTGTAGTCGAGTAAAAGTACAATATTTGCCTCTGAGATGTAGTGGAGTAAAAGTACTGAAAATTGGAAATACTCCAGTAAAGTAAAGATACCTCAAACTTAAGTACAGTACTTGAGTAAATGTACTTAGTTACTTTACACCACTGTTAATTTTACTCGACAAAGGAACCCCCTTAACAGTCACGTTTCATGAAGTGTAGAACCCTGGGTTGTATAGCTACTGTTCCTGGGCATTATATGAATTTATGACTAACTAATACTGGCATAACGTGGGTGCAACTGCTCCCAGTAGGTGAAAAGGCATGTACCAAGACATTTATTTACGGTATATATTGACAAAAACTGCTTTCTTTGCATTTGTTCTTGTGCTAAAAGTGTGATTTTGAGACCTGTTTCGCCCTTCAGTTTATTTAGTGCTCCTCGCTCACAGCACAGACGCAACAGATAAAGATTATTGTACAATATTTGGACGATTATGGCCAGGTACTGTAGCTAAAGCATGTATGCAACCCAAGGCTTATCAAAGATCATCATTTAATCTAGGACTTGGCTTTGATATGGAACCAAAATTATTACACTATATGATAACATTAAAATATATACATATTTGTGTGTGCTTTGCAGGTACAACAACTATGACCGTGCTGTGATAAACACAGTTCCCCATGATGTCGTTCAGCGGTGGTACGAGGCTCATCGACAACTGACCGCAGAACTAAGACGGCCAGAGAATGAACTATGGGTTAAACTGACGCCAGGCAAAGTAAGTTGTGTGTGTGTGTGTGTGTGCGTGTGTGTGTGTGTCAAACTGTGTCCCATTTGAAAAAAGAGAAGACAAAGAGAAGTATACATCAGTTTATTTCTCATTATTCTGTCAGTATTACTTGTTTACCACATTAAAATGATGTCCACAGCAAGCTATGAATATTACTATATTGTTCACCACTGTCGACAATTTTTTTAAACTATATCTTTATAGTTCTTAGTATGGACATTTTTTGGGCATGTCATTATAGGCAAAATATATTCAACCAAAATTGATATTCTTTGAAAATAGCAAAATCTACAAGCTTGCATGTTTCATTATAAGCTTACCTTACAAGCTCTGGTTTTCTAGATAGGATATTCATCGTACGACAAAGTTTATAGGGTCTTGTCACAGTGCTGTTTTTTTGTATGTGTTTAAGGTGATTTTCATAGATAACTGGCGTGTCATGCACGGCAGAGAGTCTTTCACTGGGCTGAGAGAGCTGTGTGGTTGCTACCTGACCAGGGATGACGTCCTGAACAATGCACGTTCCCATGGACTGCAGGCCTGAGTTGACATGAAGCGGTATGCTGTGTGTGTGACTTCTGCGTCTTTTCAATGTCACATGAAGTACATTGACCCGCAAATCAAATTGATCAGGTGCTGATGATGTGTCGAACAAAAAAATGAAATTAAAGCTAAAAAAACGAAACAAAAAAAAATACTGCTTATAAAAACCTAAATCAAGTTGATCTCTTTTATGAAGCTCAGTCTCTGCAAAGTTATCTCACTCGTTAAAAATTCCCTTTTTTATGAAATAGTTCTTGAAATAATGTATAGTACTTAGCCCTTAATAATAAAAATCTATTAACTTTTATTTGTGTGTCAGTCTTCATTTTCAATTAAGAATGAGATGAGTCAACAGTTAATATTTTAAATGTCACACTGAATTTGTAATAACGAAGACCGTTATGATTACCTTTGATTACCTTTGAATACTGTTCTTGCATCCATATTATTGTAGTGTTTGATTTTATATTCACAAAGATTTTAAGTAAAAAAAAAAAATGAAACAAACGTTTCTCAATTGTACTAAAAAACACACAAACAAAAGTAAAAAATGAAAAGATTGATTCAGAACACTAAATGTAGTAAAAATGCAATATCAAAGGTGGCAAACAGACATACGGCACTCGACAGACTCCTTTGGACTATAGCACAAACCAAGGGACATCTGGAACGAGTCCCAATGTCAGCCCTGTTTAAAAACGCCTTTCTGATGGCACTGTTTTCAAGCTTGTGCCTCATCTTCCTCAGCATGTTGGTGTCTGGTCACAGTTGCCATGGGAACCCCATCTGAGGTAGATTGGGCCTGGTGAGTGCTCCTCCTGGTGGAGAGAAAGGGGTATGATATTGCAGCCTTGCCACTGTATTATACAGGGTTTACTGTATAGGTGTTCAGAAGTCAAATTCAGGCACATAAAAAAAGCCTTATTTTATGCAATTCAGTATCATTGATCAGACACCAAACCTATAACTATTCTACAATGACAATGCATTTTATTCCAGATTCAAGCACATTATTGACCTTTAAATTGATCAAACCGCCATCAAATCGATGTTTTTCTTGGGACCATTTTTGGCTAGATTTGTCTAATCAATCTGCACTTTAAAATGAATTAAAAGGCAAAGATAGCATGACTGACAAGTGAATGGGTTAAATTTAACATTCAATGATTCCCACCACCTGCATGACACTTCATTATGCGAGTTAACAAAAAGGTGAACATGATCTCACTTCATCTCGCTGGCCTCCTGCTCTTTGACTGCGCTGTATTTGTGCTTCTTAATTTTGTGTGCGATGAACCAGACAACTAGGATGATCAGCGCACATCCGAGCAGCGCGCCTATCACCGCCCCTGTAATCAGCCCGTCTCCTGCTTCTGTAAATTGACAAGTTGTTACATATTTGTGACGAATCTGTGTAATTTTTTGATTTCTTTGGCTATTCAAAAATAGCAGATATACAAGCAAGCTCATAGCGCTATGAGCTTGTAGATCTGCTATTTTTGAAGATTTTTTTTTTGAATATATATAAAAAAGCAAACATTTGTAAAAGCGAACATTTGTAACTCAAATCTTTGCTTCTGGGGATTCTCCAAATGTCTAAATCCTAACAGTGTTTTTGAAAATGTATTTGGCCGTGGACCCATCTCAAAATATTTTATTCCAGGGACCCCCAGAAGTTGTAACAGAGTTAAAAAATGTTAGCTTTAAAAAAATATATGTTCAAAGATTTGCAAACATTTTTGCTATTTAAATTTTTTTTAGCAGATATACAAGTTCATAGCGCGGCACTCGGTGCCGCGCTATGAGCTTGTAGATCTGCTATTTTTTAATAGCCCAAAGAAATCCAATGAAAGACACAGATGAGTTCCCGGTCTTAAAGGGTTAAATAACGTAGATTTATTGCATAGAGAAAAAAGGTCATGTGACCCCATACCTGGAGTGAGTTCCACACTGCAGATGGTGAATCCCACGACATTGGAAGCGTTGCACTGATACTCTCCAAACTGAAACTGTGATATGTTTGTGAACTGCAGTACTCCAGTTGTAGTAGCTAAAGAAAAGAATATTTAGAGAACACACAAAGTGCATACAGTGAGTGTTCAGTCACAGACTAATCGCTAATTCCTTCCCAGTGCACACTTCTATTTAGTACACGCACACACCAGTGGTGGAAAGTAACTAAGTACATGTACTCAAGTACTGTACTTAAGTACAATTTTGAGGGATTTTTTACTTTACTGGAGTATTTCCAATGTTCTGTACTTTTACTTCTACTTCTACTCTACCTACTACAATTATTTGAAAACTGGAGTTACTAGTTACTTTGTAGATTTGGATTGTTATTACAAAAACATACATTACACTTCAGCCCTATGTACATTTCGGCCATTTGAAAATAGCAGATCTACAAGCTCACAATGCGTCGCAATGCAACACATTGTGAGCTTGTAGATCTGCTTTCACATTTGAAAACTTGCGACATGTCTACTTTCGGTACTTTATACCAATACCTTTGTACTTTTATTCAAGTAAATTTTGAATTCCGGACTTTTACTTAACAGTAACACGTAACAGAGTATGTCTGCATTGCAGTATTGATACTTTTACTTAAGTAAAACATTTGAGTACTTTTTCCACCACTGACACACACACACACACATACACATACACACACACACACACACACACACACACACACACACACACACACACACACACACACACACACACACACACACACACACACACACACACACACACACACACACACGAACGCACATACTACTTACTGACACCCGTCACCGGCATCCTTGTCTTCGTCTGGTCCAGTCTGATCCAGGTGTATGTCGGGGTGGGGTAACCAATTTCGCTGTGGCACTTGAGGGTGACCCGGTGTCCGGACTCCACGTCACCGTGGACGGCACAGTACGGAACAGACGGCTTCTCTGAAAAAAAACGGAGAGAGGTGATGATTAATGAACGTGCCAAAATAATTGCTTTTTAACCCATTTAGACCGGGAAAGAAAGTCATTTTTTTAATTTCTTTGGGGTATTGAAAAAAAATAGCATATAATTTTTTGGGAATAATCTGGAAAATTTGTGCCCCCCCAGATGCAAAGATTTTTGTTACGAATGTTCGCTTTAAAAATATATATATATTGGAAGATTTGCACAAATGTTCATGTTTTTTCCAAAAATAGCAGATTTACAAGCTCATAGCACATAGCTCATAGCACTGTGCCGTGCTATGAGCTTGTAGATCTGCTATTTTTTTAATAGCCCAAAGAAATAAAAAAAATGACAGAGATGCGTCCCCCGGATTAAATGGGTTAAGTAATTACACACCCTTCAGGAGAGAGGAGAAATTCTGTCAAAAAGGCATTAAAAAAAATCCAGGTCCAGGCACTCAAGGTTGGATTTTGTAGGTAAAAGGCCTTTATTATATTTGGGCTACAGACATTAATGTCTGACCAAATATGATAAAGGCCTTTTACCTACAAAATCCACCTTGAGTGGCTGGACCTGGATTTCTTTAATGCCTTTTTGACATAATTTTGAACATTATTCCCTTCCATGAGCACCAGGGATACCAGTAGCGCTTAATTCAGGGGTGGGCAGGATATTTTTCCAGGGTTGCCATACTGACTTCGCTAAAGTGAGTGAAGGGCCAAACATTGGACTATTGGATTGAAACTTCAAACACATGGTGCTGAATGATGTTAAAACTGCACGAATGTGTTCGACACGACTACTTACTAATAGGCTTTTTTTCTTCTTTTTTTCTTCTTTTTTTTTTACAGCTGTACTGTATCACTCACATTATCAAACACATTGCATTATGTTATAAATATGGACTCAAGGCAGAGTCTTATCAGTGGTGGCAAAAGTACTCAAATGTTTTACTTAAGTAAAAGTATCAATACTGCAATGTAGAAGCACTCTGTTACAAGTACAATTCCGGAATAAAAAATGTACTTGAGTAAAAGTACAAAAGTATTGGTATCAAAATGTACTTAAAATACCAAAAGTAAAAGTACTAAAATGTTCGAAAATAGCAGATCTACAAGCTCACAACGCGTTGCATCGCGACGCGTTGTGAGCTTGTAGATCGTCTATTTTCAAATAGCCTCGGTACAAAATAGGGCTAAAGTGGTTAATGTATGCTTTATAATGTAATAATTGATATATGCAAAGTAACTAGTAACTAATGTTTTCAAATTATTGTAGTGGAGTAAAAGTAAAATATTTGCCCCTGAGATGTAGTGGAGTAGAAGTAAAAGTATTGGAAATAGGAATTACTCAAGTAAAGTTAAAATACCTGAACATTGTGCAGTACTTGAGTAAATGTACTTAGTTACTTTACACCACTGCACATTATAAACATTTAACATTTGAGTACATCCGCACACAGCCCCCGAGGTCGTATCTGTGGCTTAATTGGTTATTGTAGTAATAATCTAAATGTGCAAAGTTACCATAAACGAAAGCTGTCAAATAATTATAGTGGAGTAAAAAGCACAATATTTGTCTCTGAGATGTTGTGGAGGAGAGGCATAAGGTGTCGGAAAAAAACGTCCACGTCGAGTTAAGTAAAAGTACCTCAAAAATTGTACTTGAGCACGTAGCGGTACTTGAGTAAAGGTGCTTAGTTACTTTCCATCACTGCTGTTATGTATTTTGTATGCAGTGTCAGGGTTCACAGTCACACTTTAATTTCGTCGCTGTCGGGCAGAAACCTTGTATCTCCATTTCGACTTTGTACGTTTCCTTTTTTCCCCCCCGTTAATTAATGCCCTACTTCATCATAAAAGAGCGTCGCGCGAAATGAGCGAAAATAGCAGATCTACAAGCTCACAACGCGTCGCAACGCGACGCGTTGTGAGCTTGTAGATCAGCTATTTTCACTGTTTTAAAACGTTTTAAAAATAATAGCGAGAAAAAAAGAAACGCTTTTTTGGACTTACAGGGTTTCCACGCGACGAGACGATTTACAACACTGACAATAGGGAGGCCGCCGCTGCTGCTGCTGCTGCTGTTACCATGGAAACTAAACCATGGATACCGAGGCCCTGCGAAGGTTGTCGTGGTAACTCGGTGAATGAGAGGACGCAGGCGGAATGTGATTCACTCATCACACAGGGCCCTAATGAATGTGTTTATGGTCTGTGACAATGGCAAACGTAGGGCATGGGGAAAAACATGTATACAGCATTCTTCTTCATCCTCTTAATCTTTGTTGTATTCTCTGCTTTGCGCTCGTCGTTTCAAGTTATCCTCGCGCCTTTTCCTCTTGTCCGTCTTCTCTTTGGCTTATGGTCATCTTTAAACTTTTTCACCAGGTCTGCATCTCGTTTTGCTGCCATCTTCTTTTCCATTAGAGAAGTACTCAATGGCTTATCTTGAACCATTTGCAGAGAACCTTTGTTTATTGCGGTCCTTCCACACTCGTCCAACCATGGTGGTCCAGGGGCTCCCACTGTGGTGGGTGGGCCGTGAGGATATTATTATTGCAAGTGGGCCCCCAAATAATTGGGTGAAACACCCAAGATTTTATTGATAATTTAACGGTAATATAAAACAAAATATATGTGAACATTTTAAAGGACATGGTGGTTCTTTGTTTAAAACCTTCAACAACTAAAAAAATGTGTTCATTGTGTATACTTCAAGGTGTACATATATTATGTTAAATAACCATTTAAGGCCTTCTTAGTCATACAACAAATCTTTTATTAAAATTGGCCTGTGGTGTAGACATTGGGTAGGTGGTCGGGCATCATGAACAGATCTACAAGCTCACGCAACACGTCGTTCGTGTTGTGAATCGTGACGCGCTGTATGCTTGCTGTAAGAGCTGCTGTTTTCACTATTTTAGAAATATTTTTTGAAGTGATAAGTGAAAGTGGTTGTGTGTCTTTGGGTCGTATGAATATTTAACCAAAGGAAATTGCTGTGACTAAACAACATACATTGAATCCTTAGGAAGTCAGGTTCTGTTTTCCATTTCCTGAAAAGTAATAGTTTTGGACATACATACAAGGTTTCTGCCCAACAGAACATATGTGTATAATAATAATACAAATAATAATTATTAACATTATTTGTGGAATAATCCATGATTATGAAAGATAACTGTGTATTATTATTGGTGCTAAAATAAGGTGCTGTAATTGTTCCTGCAGGAGTTCTATTTAAGTCTGACCAAAAGCCCACTGTAGACTCCCTGCTGTGCGAAGAGCCTCAAAGGAACCTCGCATTCTTAGGCGGGGGTAGCTGCTAGATAAGAGACAAAAGCTTTGTGTGAGAACAAAGCCAAATGGTTGACTGGACAGATAGCAAAGGTGCCAGTCTGCTTTGCTGTGACAGGAAGCAGCAGGCAATCGCAAGGCTTTGTGGGTAATCAGAGCTTCCTGTTTGCTAGAAACTCCCTGTAGGAGGACCTAATTCAAGAAGTTGATAAATTCCCTGCTTTGGAGCTAGCAGATTCAGATTCGGATAAGTGACTGAACCGTGGGTCGTTCTAGGATATGGGTTCTGGAGTGACTCACTGAATCATTTGGAAAGAGTGTGAGATTAATAGTGAGTATTGAACATTGTAATGATTGTATGTTTGATGGGTTCATGATTGTGTAATGTCATATCCTTAATACTGTAAATGTTCTGTGCTTGTTTTCTCTCTAAGGTTTAATTACCTAACTGATCTAAAGGCTACTAACTGATCTAAAGGCTACTAACTGACCTAAAGGTCTAACTAACTAACAACCTAAGTATTAGAATAGAGTTATATGTTTGTAATTGTGATTAGTAATAAAATACCTTAAAAGACACCAGTTTGAGTAATTTGCTTAGACCCTCCACACTCTGACCTACCCTTTCATTGGGCCTAGTAACCGTAGCTTAACTCTGCACAAAGCAGAAACTACGATTAACTATAAAAATGAACAGTAATTAAACTATTCTTATGCCCCCGGAGGAGGCATTTTGAGTCAAAGTAGAATTACCTAGGTTAAACTGAGTTTAGTAATTGGAACTCTGCTTGTTACACAGTAATAAGACTGTAGTGTCCTCGTGGGGGACATCTTAGAGTTAATAAGCGAATGACACTGTGTTTGAACTCCGCTTATTACAGAGTTATTAAACTATTAATGCCTCTGTGGGAGGCTTTTCTGAGTTTAAAGCGTTTAATTACGCATTTATTAAACTATGCTGGTTTTTAATAAGGCCTTCAGAGTTTAAGTATTAATTACATAGTAATTGAGTGTTACAGAGTAATTAAACAATTATGAACCCTTGGAGCCTATGTGAATCTAGAAAGGTATTAGGTCAGTCCTGTAAGCGGATCACATAATTGTATAATCCTGCAAATAGTCTGATGGTGAGGAACCATTAGAGGCTGGATTTATGTGTGTTATCTAGTCAGATAACATAGCATAAAAAAGCTCCTATAGCCTTAGGAGGAAAGACGCACTGTCTCTTTAAGATGAGAAGTGAGTTGTAACAAAATAAAATACTTATTAGCCTGGTTATGGGACAGGTTTAATATAGGTTTTATCAGCACCAAAGGTGTAGGTGTGGGGCTGAGAGGGTCTCAAACTAAAACAGCCTGCAGGAGAGGGTCGAATCCACGGAGGCGGCGAAGAGGACACAGAGCCGGCGGCCTACAGCGTGACGCAAGGACCGAGGCATTGAATACTGTACAGGCCTACGAGAAGCCTACCGGGGAGAGACTCAACCAGGTGCTATGAACAAAGCCCTACAGTTTGCGAAAACTGTGGAGAAAAGACTGTAGATTTGAGGATGCTGCGTGCTAACAGATTCTATTGTCTGAGCTAAGGATAAGGAGCTGAGGGAGAAGCTAGAAGCTAACCACAGGTTATGTAGCTTTAGGCTACCGTTAAAAGTTTGATTAGCGTACCAGAGGGGGTGGGGGTTGCTACCAGCTAACTTTTCCATTGTCTAGCATAGTGCTAAGCTAACAGCCACTGGGAGGGGGTGGGGAATTGGCTACCAGTAATTCAATGTTTAACCAGACTTTATGATAGACTGGTACTGTGAGTAACTAGATGATTAGTGTACAAGAACAGGGGATCAATGGTAATCATTGTGGGTTAAATACTAGAATGTACTTTGGTAGAGCAAAATATATCCTATCCAGTATTAATTAACAAAATTAACTAATGTAAGTAGACCATTAAAAGGCTTCTTGCATAGAATGCTAATAGGGTGGGTGCTATTACAGGTTAAAGACAGTGTTAATTAATTATTGTTGTTATATAGCTAAAGGCTGAACAATACTACTAATTGCTAAAAATACAATTGCTGTCACAGCCCATTGAATTAAGATTAACTAAGAGACCTTGTACCCAAACAGGGGAAATGGCAGATTTAGCTGATTTGAGGGAAAGGTTGAGAGCAGCACAGTCAGAATTTGAGGTAAGAGCAGTAGAGGCAGACTTTCTGAGCAAGGGGCGAGCTCCTGATGAATATGGCTCAAAGGAGCTCCCAAAGTGTAAGGCAGCTCTGACAGTCTTTATGGAAAAAGCACAGTCTATATCCAATATCTTTCGGGATCTACCGACAGGAGAGATAGGTCACGCGTACAGTTGGCTCCAAGTAGAAGCAATTGAAATTACCCAGATTACTTTTGATTCTGAGCGAAGTGCCCGTCGTGCCGACAAATCTGAGATTAGCAAGATAAGGGAGACCTGTCGGCTGGTCTGGGTTGAGGCAGAGAGGACACTCCAGGATGAGTATGGGTCCCGCTTCACACAGACTGAAGTGGGGGTCTGGGTTGAGACAGAGAGGGCACCCCAGGATGAGAGAGGGTCCCACTTCACACAGCCCCCAGTGAATCCACATTCCCCTGCTGTGAGGGAAGAGCCATTGTCTAACCCCACAGAGATAGCAGCTGAGCCGGTCGTACCTGAAGAGGGGGTTGGAATCACCAGTCCTACAGATGAGCCAGTCGTAAAGGACAAAGCAGCTGAAGGAGGTGAGACTGTAACCCCTACAGATACAGACAAGCCGGACGCTGCTGTGGGGGAAGGGCAAATGACTATCTCCACAGATAAGGCAGCAGATTCGGTCATAAAGCAGGAAGCAGACCACGCTGCAGAGGGGGGTAGGAATGTCACACCTACAGATGGATCAGCTGGGCCAGCAGTCCTCAGAGTGAAACCAGATGGCATCACTACTGCAAGGGACAACGCAGAGACCCCTTTCCACGCTCCGAGGGAGGCAGAGACCCCTTTCCACGCTGCTCCGAGGGACCACGCGGAGAAGGAGGTCAATCCTGAGGAAGTAACTGCGGAGAACCAGTCACTGGAGATCGAGAGAGCAGATTCGATGGACAACGCGGCGGAGGGATATCTGCTCATCACGACACGCAGGGAAGGCGCCGAGGAGGTCGTGACGGCCGGCGGAGAGGAGCCATCGGCGGCGGGGGAGGTGCCACTGGAGATCGCGAGAGAAGCGAGAGAAGCTGCAGGGGAGACCCCATTCCACGCTGCGATCGAGAGAGCAGCTGCAAAGGTGCCACTGGTGATCGATGGAGCTGGACCTGGGGACGAGACGCCTGCGGAGGAAGCCGAGGGGGATCGACCAGAGGGAGCCAACGTCGCAGATGAGCAGACCGCCAGGGAGGCAGCTTCAATGGACGTCGCCACGGCGGTGAAAGTCTTCACCAATCCACTCGACGCAGAGGGGAGCCAGTCACTGGAGGTCGCTGAACCAGGAGAGAAGCCGGCGAGGGCGTCAGTAGACGCCGCTGCTGCGACGGACGTCGCCGCCAGCCCACTCAACACGGAGAAGAAGGGATCCGAGTCGCCTGGCAAGGGTGGCGTTCGCTCCAAGGGCCCGTCTAAGAAAGGTGGCAGGCAGATGGCCCAAAGCAGACCAGTCAGGCCTGTCAAGGGTGGCGTTTGCTCCAAGCCCCTGTCTCACAAAGGTGGCAGGCAGAAGGCCGAAAGCAGACCAGTCAGGCCTGTCAAGGGTGGCGTTTGCTCCAAGCCCCTGTCTCACAAAGGTGGCAGGCAGAAGGCCGAAAGCAGACCAGTCGGGTCTGTCCGAGATCGGGGGCTGGGCGCCTATTCAGCACCCCCAAAACCCCTCAGAAGGAAGTCTGAGTGGGTGTGGTCCCTGCGAGCGCCCGCTCGGAAAGAGAGGGGCGGAGTGCTACGTCAGGTCATTTCAGTTCTTACCGCCAGGATCCAGGCAAAGAGAATGCTTCGTCCTGGTGGGGCTGGAATAACTAGAAGAAAAAAGGTGAAGATTAAAGATACACTAACAATCCCTTCTCCACCCTCGAGGGAGGGGAAGAGGGCCACCAGGTGGAGCAAAGCCCCACGCTCTTTCTTGGCAGCGGCCGAGAAGAGCCCCCAGTTGGATGTTGCTAAAAAAGCAGTTCCACTGGTGGCTGGTGGTGCCAGCAAAGTGACGCTGGCGAACGAACTGACATTTGCACTGCCACCCTCAGAGTAAGGGGGCAGTGCAGATGGAAAGGTCCATGAGAAAGCGGCATGGCAGCTGTGACTGGCTAGACAAGGGTTTAGGCCTTTGCAATAGGCTTGACTAACAGGTCTATCCAGTTATTAGCTGTGGACAGTGGTACGCAGTGCGGACAATAAGCGAAAAAGATGCCAACGTGGTGTCTAAAAAATCGAAATGTCTTATTTGAGCGACTGTTTACTTAGGAATTTCGAGAGATATTGTGTAAATGAATGTATCATTTGTAGTGTTTACGATATTACCAGAAGAAATAACTTGCATAATGAAATGTATTAATTTACTGCCGACAATATGCCACTAAGTCAAAATGCAACAATAATTTGGAAGGTTCTTCCATGCAACAAAATTATTCTTAACTGATGTTAACTCTTGATCTGAGTAATCAGGCCTTTTTGAATTGCTAATTTGTTGATTGTATAAAAAGCATTTTGGGATGTGGGCTAGAAGTTTAAATGCAGAGTGAAGTTTCTTAAAGGTAAGATTGTAGATCAGCCATTTTAAAATCTCTTAAATCCTTTGCCCAAGTTACAATGTCAATTACCATGGCAACATGCCCTAAATAGGACATTGACTTACTAGGGAAAAAAGTGGGAGGAGGAAAGTTTTCCAAAACAATTTGAATTCCTAAAAAAGTTTGAAAATTACAAATTGAGAAAGTTAAGAAGCCAAAGAAGCTCACCGAGAATGGTGTTAGTAGAGGTTGGTTGTGAGAGAACTGAACAAGGTTCAGTTATCACAGGTGGCAGGTGTGGAATAATCCATGATTATGAAAGATAACTGTGTATTATTATTGGTGCTAAAATAAGGTGCTGTAATTGTTCCTGCAGGAGTTCTATTTAAGTCTGACCAAAAGCCCACTGTAGACTCCCTGCTGTGCGAAGAGCCTCAAAGGAACCTCGCATTCTTAGGCGGGGGTAGCTGCTAGATAAGAGACAAAAGCTTTGTGTGAGAACAAAGCCAAATGGTTGACTGGACAGATAGCAAAGGTGCCAGTCTGCTTTGCTGTGACAGGAAGCAGCAGGCAATCGCAAGGCTTTGTGGGTAATCAGAGCTTCCTGTTTGCTAGAAACTCCCTGTAGGAGGACCTAATTCAAGAAGTTGATAAATTCCCTGCTTTGGAGCTAGCAGATTCAGATTCGGATAAGTGACTGAACCGTGGGTCGTTCTAGGATATGGGTTCTGGAGTGACTCACTGAATCATTTGGAAAGAGTGTGAGATTAATAGTGAGTATTGAACATTGTAATGATTGTATGTTTGATGGGTTCATGATTGTGTAATGTCATATCCTTAATACTGTAAATGTTCTGTGCTTGTTTTCTCTCTAAGGTTTAATTACCTAACTGATCTAAAGGCTACTAACTGATCTAAAGGCTACTAACTGACCTAAAGGTCTAACTAACTAACAACCTAAGTATTAGAATAGAGTTATATGTTTGTAATTGTGATTAGTAATAAAATACCTTAAAAGACACCAGTTTGAGTAATTTGCTTAGACCCTCCACACTCTGACCTACCCTTTCATTGGGCCTAGTAACCGTAGCTTAACTCTGCACAAAGCAGAAACTACGATTAACTATAAAAATGAACATTATTAATAATAATAATTATTAAATTAAATAACAAAAATAATGAAATTAAATTATTGCTGCTACAATGTCCGAGGAGTCAGAACAAAATAATTATACTCTTATGTACACAAGATGTAAGAAACGTTGGACCTTGAAAAAAGAAGATGACACAGGCAGACAGGTTGGTTAGTGCATACAAGGACACTGTCAGTCTCCTGCATTGACCTGACCTAGATTCCAGCAGACAGAACTGGTCCTGCAGTTACTCAACATCTGCCTTGTTGTCAAGCCAGTTTTATCATTTGGTTGAATAACTGACCTTAGCATTCCGACAGAAAGCAGCCAGAGGCAAGTCGGACGAGAGGCTGCTGTAATAGCTGCAACGTCCACTGATGATGTGTGAGTGATTCTAGGGGCTAGCAACAGTTAATAAAACTGAATTGATTTGATTGATTGTGAAATAATAATCACCAATTGATTTGACCGAAAATAATCGAACACTATAAAAGATATTTAGCTTACTTCCATAATTTTTTTACACGTTCTTTTGAAGTGTGTGTGTGTGTGTGTGTGTGTGTGTGTGTGTGTGTGTGTGTGTGTGTGTGTGTGTGTGTGTGTGTGTGTGTGTGTGTGTGTGTGTGTGTGTGTGTGTGTGTGTGTGTGTGTGTGTACATACACTATACAGTGTATCCCCTTTTGAAAAGCAGAATTATTTTATCATCGACTTGATTTAGGATTCAAATCCTTCTGGTCTCTGTCTTTGAAAGTTAGCAAAACTTACCGAGAACATTTACAATGATGTTGGCCTCAGACTGTCCATCAACATCAGGAAAGTTGTGGACCTCACAGCTGTACACCCCTGCATCTGATAGTTGCATGTTGTCTATCCTTATCGAGACAACATGGGTGGTGTTGGGAGCAATCGGGGGATGAAGCCTGCCCTCGTAGCCTTTTCCAATGACATCCTGTCCTGACTGATAGTAATAGACCTGGAAGTTAAAAAGCAAAGCCTTTTAGTAGAGAAACTCAGAGCAACTTAATGTCTATCAACCAAATGATTATGAACCATCCCAGTCCCGTGCTATTAATGCGAGGCAATATTTAAAATCAGGCTTCACTGCAGTTGAGGTTGTGTGTGTATAAAGTAGCATATTTGAGTTCTCCAGACAACAGTTTTCAATTGGTTTTGTACCAGAACCCACATTTGGTATTCCGCTTTGGGTCTTGAGCCAGTGGTTGTCCAACACAGATTTAAAACACGTACACTGCAAAATCTCGAGAGCTAATTTAATTATTAAAAAAAGAAGAAAAAAAAGAACTCCCAAGAGTATACAAATGTAAGCAACATTTGGTTGGTTACATTACATTTGTACACTGGGAGTTAAACTCAGGACTTTACGATGTGCAGTCTGTAATGAGAACACTTATTGGACAAACGACACTCGTTGCACAAAGCAGCACATGTGTTGACAGCTGTGGGTTATTATACAAGCATACAGTAGTTGTGTCCATCCAGACTGAGGGGTTAGCCTACATGCCAAACAGCTTTCAAGTGTGAAATAAATGTTTTTTTTGCAATTTTTGAGTGGTGCTAGCCACTCCAAGGACTGACTTTGTCCTTGTGTCCCTCCGTCCGTATGAGCACGGCCTCTCTGTATGTTTGAGCACAGCCTCAACAGCTGCGGCTGATTGCAACACAAAGATGCAACCAGTTACACTAATTATACACACACACACACACACACACACACACACACACACACACACACACACACACACACACACACACACACACACACACACACACACACACTTTTGAGTAAAAATACTTAAAATGAGTAAAAATACTTAAAATGAGTAAAAATACTTAAATATTAGTAAAGATACTTTAAAGTTCCTAAACTGAGTAAAAAATACTTAAAATGAGTAAAAATATTTAAAATGAGTAAAAATACTTAAAAGATGTTAAAATGAATAAAAACACGTAAAAATCAGTAAAAACATTTTAAAGTACTTAAAATGAGTAAAATACTTTGAAGTCATCAAAGTCTGTAAAAAGTAACTAATGAAATTAACTCATGAAAGGCACCACTCTCTTCACACTGGGTGTGATTTTTTTTTTAAACATTTTGAAAAATCTCAATTTATTTTTCTTTTCTTTTTTTTTAGATTTAGAGTAGCCAATAATTTGTACCCCCTTTTTCTCCCCAATTTAGTCGTTATGCCAATTGATTCCTCCCCACACACATATCTGTGTTGTCACTGCTGTTGTTTCCCACTGGCTCACCTGCCAGTGAGGAGCCTCCACCGGGAGGACTACTCCTCCTGCCCAACACACCCTGCTGACAGGTGCCGCCCCCAGCCTGTAGGAGTACGTGTAATGACCAATATCACCCTTCCTGCCCGGCTTCCCTTCCCCTAACACCACGGTGGATTTGAACCCACAACCTCCGGGGCGGTGGGCAGGGACTTTATACCACTGCGCCACCCAAGCTATATTTTAACATAGCTTGGGTAACATTTTGAAAAGACATAATTTTGAATGTTTTAACACATGTTCTCTTATGGGATACAATCTTGTCAGATGGGGGTCTGTGGCCAAATATCATTTTGGGGGTACTTGGCATGAAAATGTTTGAGAACCACTGGACTAATTCACGATACCAGTAACAAATATTAAGCTTGTGTAGTTGAAAGAGCTGTGTGGATTTATCTCAAATCTGAATCGCAGCCATTGTTGTTTTACCAGGGTGTGTCTCCAAACTGGCGCTCAAGAGCAACCGCCATGATTAGAACTGAACCGCCTTTTTTTTCTCTCCTCTCTTTTGTAAATGCTAAATGTCTTAGTTGATAAACATTTCTCAGATGCATATATAAATTACATGAAATGTTATATTTTGAATTTCCCCACATTCACATTAAGTTCTCTTATGCGATTGTGCTGAGTGGTATCCGGTTTAAATTCATAATAGAGTAGAAATTCTGCATTTTACATTTAGTTTAAGACGTAGAGTAGACAGTAGGACTGTCAATCATTGTCAGCACTTATGTTGGGGCATAATATAACAAAATTCAAAGCCACATCAAATTATTATTTACTTCAGTGTTTATCAACCTTTTTTGTGCCAAGGCACACCTGGCATAGCCAAAAGATCCCAGGGCACACCTAGATATACGGTATATATATAATTATATATATATATATATACGGTATATATATATACACACACACTAGGGGTGTGCCGATACACTCATTTCACGATACGATACGATATTGGGCACACAACTTCGATACGATACGCACTTTTTTATTATGAAAATATATGGGGGAGAAAAAAAGCAAATGCAAACAAATATTTCTGTTTTTGCATTATTCAGACATGCAAACTTGTAGCTTTTCAGCTTCCACTAGCCGTTTTGAATCCAAATAGGGCAATAGTGTGACACCTGACTGTTTGCATGCCTGATTATTATTATTGTAAAAAAAATAAATATATATATATTTTTTTTCAAAATGATATTTTTTCAAACCTTCTTCAAACGGCGCGGCACACCTCAGCAGTAGCCCCGGCCCAAAATTGGGACGTTTGCCAGGGTTGATAAACACTGATACTTGACACAGAACCTTGTTTGATCATACACTAAATACCATGTGCTACCTCATCAAGGCAGCACCTATTGCTGTAACTTGGACTAAAAAGTGTGATTACAAGTCTTAACATTTAATAAAGCGAAATAATAAAGATGGTTGAAAGATGGTCAACATTGCGAAGGACACTTATGGCTGATTTATACAGGTGTGTTGTAGATTGAACTTGTAGATCTATTTTAGGTCCGCAATGACGTACAACAGAGCATAAATTTGGCATTACAAAAGGAGAGCAGATTTTAGTGGGGAAATAGCATATGAATAGCATGTTTACCTGTTCGGGATTCAAGGATGACTTTCCGACAAAATTCCATTGGATGATGAGTTGTTTGGTGTCTGCAGTGGTAGTAAATGTGCACGGGATAAGGACACTTTCACCTTTTGTTACATTGACCATCTTCTGAGGGGCCCTCACGGAGATGAGTTCAACAGCACCTAGAAAACAAAACCAGTCCAGTTTTACCCCCAGAACCTTTGTTAGACTTAAGATAGCTTAAACCCCATAACCAGGACAAAGCTTGCTAATAGCACCATGGGTTTAAAAGCTTAACTTCTCTTACAAAAAAGTGCACTTTACTTAAAACACCGAAACAGAATACTCACCCATCATGCTTATTAGCATCATTACACTCAATGTGGAAAACATCTTCAACAAAATGTTGTTGGAAGAGTAGCACTAAGGGATATTTTTCGAAATGGTCTTAGCTCTGCCCAGCCGTTGTTTCTGAGTCTCTCCTGTGATTAGAACGTAATGGGAGGATGATAACGTTACAGCTGAATAGGAAAGGTTACTCAGTGGTAGGTAGTGGACTGGTTGATACTGTGCATGAAGATAACATTGTTTGCATATCAATGTTTGTGAGACTGGGTGTGTGAATGCCACGATATTTGTCATACTTTTTTTCCCTCTCCACAAATGAGAAGTGAGCTGACAAACCTATTGTATTGTAGTTTTGCAGTAACCTTACAGTACCTTTTAATGTTAGTTGTTTTACAGTAAAATAGCTTTACTGCAAGTGCATTTTACAGTACAACAGCTTTACAGTAAGTTAAGTTTACGGTAAAACTGAATGTTTTTTTTTACAGTATAACTGCTTTACAATAATCTGGTTTATAATATGGTACAGTGTTGTGTTTTCTGGTCCAAAACTGTACATTAAATGCAAATGAATAAATTTTTAAACTATACATTTAATAAATTAAGTATTAATCCAAGTACAGTGAATAAAACGGGTATTTATTGTGAAAATATTTATCACGATGCGACACGTTGTGAGCTTGTAGATCGTCCATTTTCGGAGCAGGGCACCGTCGTAACGTCAAAGGATAAATCAGGCTTTAACGGTTCATTCATGGTTCAGTACTTTGGCGGTACTTTAGCCGTTACTCATCTCTCTCTCTCTCTCTGCGCCCGCCCCCCACCCCCCACGTTCATGCCTTGTAAGTCGTTCTGGGTCAGGGCCCCTGGCAAGAAGAATTAATGTAATTTAATCTCCACCTGGCCTTTTTATCACATTGCCTAGAGAGGAAAAGTGTGAGCCAGAACACTGCAATACTCAGCTTATCTGCGGGGAGTTCACTCCCTGGGTGCTGCTCACTTATTATAGGCAGTTTCACCTTTGTCACATTGGCTCACAGGAGCGGTGCGCTTTTTGCCTTACAGTACAATGCTGATGGAGAGACAATGAGTCATACGTTGATTAATTGAGTATATAATTACCAGAAGTTGGCACAAGTAATTAATGAGGTGGGGAATGTTGATGAGCAGCGACTGATGGTCTTGACTTAGGGATCCAGCCCAGGGATCATAATGAGGAATCTGGTGGGAGGACAAGTGAAGGAGATGCACAACAAAGCTCATTAAGTACAAACCCTTTTGATAGGTTCAAATGTCAGGCTGTCTAATGTCTGAAAAAAAGCATTTTGGTAACATTTTCTATGAAGCCAAAGTCTATCAAGCAGTATAAACTTATAATGCAGTATATCTGCTTATATAACACTATTATTAGTTATAAGCAGTGGTGGAAAAGGTCAAACGTTTTACTTAAGTAAAAGTATCAATACTGCAATGTAGAAGTGCTGTTACAAGTAAAAGTCCGGAATTAAAAATGTACTTGAGTAAAAGTACAAAAGTATTGGTATCAAAATGTACTTAAAGTACCAAAAGTAAAAGTACTAAAATGTTTGAAAATAGCAGATCTACAAGCTCACAACACGTCGCATAGCTTGTAGATCGGCTATTTTCAAATAGCCTAGGTATAAAATAGGGCTAAAGTGGTTAATGTATGTTTTATAATGTAATAATTTATATCTACAAAGTAACTATTCGCTAAAGTTTTCAAATAATTGTAGTGGCGTAAAAGTACGATATTTGCCTCTGAGATGTAGTGGAGTAGAAGTAAAAGTGTTGGAAATTGGAAATACTCAAGTAAAGTACAAATACCTCAAAATTGTACTTAAGTACAGTACTTAAGTAAATGTACTTAGTTACTTTCCACCACTGGTTATACGCACTAATAAGTCTGTGCCTGTCTGTCTATCTGTGCCCCTTTTATGCCCATGTGCTGTATGGAGATTCCTGATGTCAATAGGATTTCATAGGCCTCCTATGATAATGGGACTGGGTGCTGCAATAAGTACTCAAAGCGTGTAATCTGCCAACGGGTACAACAGGTATGTAACCAGGGGGGCATGTTTTACGTTCTCAGTGGGCATCTTTCTCAACAGACAATGGCCTAGTAGTAGAAACTATACTTACTGTATGCAGATTATAATGCATTTTAAATATGTCTGTAAGACACACATGGGCTTTATAGAAAGTGTTACCAGAGTTTTGTTTTGTTTGTTTATATTTAAGGGAAGTGTGCAACTGCTCTGCTATTAGTGTTTACCTCTTGACTGAAAGGAGGAACATTTTTGCCAGCAGAACCGTTGAACACGTCAGAAGAGGAAATTTACGTTTTTAAATCTTATCACTTACAGTAACACTAACGGTCGGTGTGACTCACAGCCACACAAATGACCTCATGAAAGTAAACAGTATAGTGGTCAGTGTGACAGGCCCACATTCTAGATTCAACTCCTTGAACTGACATTTCAAATTTAAAAGGAAACAAAACAAAAGATATAGAACAGTGTTTCCCAAACGGGGTAGAGGACCCATTTGTATAGCTTCATCTTTTGTTTCCTAAATTAAAATTATTCGTTTTTGAAAAGATTTTAAAAAAATCCCCCAAAAAGTCACTATTTTTCATAAATTAGAAAAAAACTACAACTTTTAAGAAGTAGTGAAAATATATCTAGTTTGGGTCCCAGGGAGACATCAAATTTCTCTTCTGGGTCTCTAGGTAAAAGGTTTGGGAACAACTTCTAGAGGATAATCTAGTTATAGCCACTCAAGAAACATAAAAAAAACAATGACCTCATAGATCCCGGCACTTTATTTTCAAGCAGGTAGGTCAGCGACTCTTGTTGCAGGCTCCATTCTTCACTTTTGATGATATTAGTGATAATAGAGTAGGGTTCCTATAGGAGATCATAGTATTAATGTTGTAAGTGGTCAAAATAGGCTCTATGCACAGCAGCCATAGTGTAAGACATTCATAGGTGTTACCAATGATACTAATGAAGGCTCTGTTCCATTCTGGTCAAACAGGTGGGTCTAAAATGTGGGCCCAGGCCTCCAGGGACCCTCATGGTTCCTTAAGGGGTTTCCAAATGGACCCTTAGGGGTGTGTAACTCTGACATTTGGTTCCATTTGTACACTCTCAGAGTTGTGGGGGTCGTGAAAATGGAAAAATCTGAGAACCACTGTATGCTACACTAAATGGAACAGAGCCTTCATTAGTATCATTGGTAACACCTGTGAAGGAAGTGATAATATGGCCTATAGCAGGCATTGATGGTGATGGTTTGAATGCTTCCTAACGTTTTTCAGCTAGATTCTTAGTTCTTAGTCAGAAAAGATCACAACTGTTTATCTCAAGAGTACTTGATGGTTTTCCCCATCACTTGGGACACCAGCAGAATGCAGTTAACCACTAGCAGAGGCACTAGCAGTATATAGTTTGAGGTTGAAGGCACTTGGCTGAGAAAATGCAGACGTTTATCAAGCAACAACAGAGCTGCAGTTCAGAAGCATTACCCACAGATGGCAGGCTTGACCGCTAAATGCTAAGTGTGCGTCTGTGTGCGTGACCGTTGTGTGTGCGCATGTGTTTGTGGTTGGAGGGGATTGCAGGGAGTTGGAGGCAACCGATGACAACACAGACAAGAGCTCCTCAAGCCTCAGTCCTCGCCCTCCTCCTCCTCCAGTCCTCCTCCTCCTCATCTTTCCCCGGCAGCCTATGAAAAATAGGCCAGACATTTAGCATGACTTCACACACTGTCCCTACAGCCACAGAACGTACCACTTTTAAAAAAAGCAAGGGATGGGTGCTGCTGCTGTCAAAAATAAGAATATGCAACCGCAAGCAGTGGAGTGAGACGGGGTTCCGATCTGACCCCTGCAGAGAGAGAGGGAAAAAAGGTCATTCGTGACCCCATGCATAAGCCTCCCACCGCCTTGCAAAAAAAAAAAATACAGTGACACTGATCTATCATCTTACATTGGCGTCAAGTAGCACGTGTAAACCACTTGCGTTCACAAGGATTGGTGTAGCTGTCCACAGGCAGTGGTGGAAAGTAACTAAGTACATTTAGTACTGTACTTAAGTCCAATTTTGAGGTAATTGTACTCTACTGGAGTATTTCCAATTAATTGTACTCTACTGGAGTATTTCCAATTGTCTATACTTTTACTTCCACTCCACTACATCTTAGAGGCAAATGTTGTACTTTTACTCCACCACAAGTACTTGAAAACTTACTTACAGTAGTTACTTTTCAGATAGAAATGATGATATTATGAAACATGCATTAACCACTTTAGCCCTATTTTATTACCTAGGCTATTTGAAAATAGCCGATGTACAAGCTCACAACGTGTAGATCTGCTATTTTCAAACATTTCAGTACTTTTACTTTTGGTACTTTAAGTACATATTGATACCAATACCTTTGTACTTTTACTCAAGTAAATTTTAAATTCCGTACTTTTACTTGTAACAGAGTACTTCTACATTGCATTATTGATACTTGTACTTAAGTAAAACATTTGAGTACTCTTTCCACCACTGGGCATAGGCAGTGATACAACCGTTAGGAGGTTGTTTTGTCATCTCTGATACTATTGAAGGGTGTCCTGTGTTGACCACATCAACCCTGCCATCCCTATTCTGGGGGGGGGCGAACATTAGGCGAAAGTGTGCAGATCTGCAAGCTCACAACGTGTCACAATGCAGCGCATTATGAACTTATGGATCTGCTGTTTTCGGCAAAGAGATTTGGAAGTAGCGGAATTTGGCGGAAGTACCGCCCAAGTAAATGTCGTCGAAGCTTTACAAATCTGTTTACATTCTTCGTGAATGAAACGAGTGTCATGATTGGTCGAAAAATATAGTTTCCGGGGGAAATGCGAATTTTCTCGGTCAAATTTTGCACAGAAGGTGCTGGAGAGTATAGGGTGCAATAATCAAACTAATCGATTTAATCGACTATAAGAAATACTTGATTGATTAATCATCGATCGCTATTTTGGCAAACTCCTACTGTATGCCTCCTCCGCTGTGATTTTTTACCAAACCATTTACAAGCACTGTTTGGAATCCATGTTTGATACGTTGAGCTCTTTCTGCACCCCTGGCATTTGTCATTGCCCGAGTTTATCCAACCGCGGGCAGGCATGCCAGCCCAAGCCTTGACAACGGTTCATTGCCGTCCCCGAGGTTGGACAAGAAGGGCAACCTCAAGTTTTCAAATAATTGTAGTGGAATAAAAGTACAATATTTGCCTCTGATATGTAGCGGAGTAGAAGTAAAAGTATTGGAAATTGGAAATACTCAATTTGTACTTAAGTACAGTACTTAAGTAAATGTACCTAGTTACTTTCCACCACTGCTAATGAAATGGTATAGTGATAGTCTATAGTCTGCGATTTTTCCAACATTCTGGAAAGAGTTGGCTCAGAACATGGAAGTTGCTCCCCCGTTGGTTGAAAGCCTTTCTGTGAACTGTCAGAGTTCACTGTTTTTCACTAACACTGTGTTCTAGTTCCTTTGCACCCAAATAAACTCCTGTCTCCTCAGCCATGAATTCTACCGACTCTCCCGGATCAAATGTGTTTAGGTGGCAGAGGTTTGTCCATGTTTGACATGGCAAGTCCCTTAAGCAGGGAGATCGCTTGCAGTGGCGGTTCAGAGTGCAGTGGAACTTTAGCTCTGCTGCTGATTGGTCAGCTGCTGTAGAACTGTTTGGAAAGATATAGGGCAGCTGACCAATAAGCACATGTAGCTTATCACCCTCTCATGTCCTTTTATCACTTCCCTCACCCAGGGGCAAATAAAGGCTGGGTATGTGATGAATTATAGGCTATTGTAACATTTCTGTTGCATCTGGCATACTTTTTTACAATAACCTTTGCCCTCTGTCCTCCATTTGTCACGCCGTGGCTAGGTTTCACTAGATCTGAGAGAGTGAGTTGAGCCCGATTTATACTTTGTTGCGCGATAGTGACGCGCTCCGGAAATACCCGATCTACGGCTATTTCCGGCACACAACACCGTCGTACGATGGAGCATAAATTAAAGGAATAGTTCAACCAAAAAATTACTTATTTTCTATCAATTACACACCCTGGTGGGGCTTCATGGGGTGTGTAATTGATAGAAAACAAGTAATTTTTTGGGTGAACTACCCCTTTAAGCATTGAAATGGGGGTGGTGAGATGGGACGATGGGGGATGTAGTGGTTCAGCAATGGTCACATTGTATAAAAGAGCTTTGTTAATATTTTATCAGACACATTATGTTTCCACTCCTCTTCATCTCCCCCCCCCCCCCCCCACACACACACACACACTATACAAGAAGATAGAAAATAGATGTTCATACTTACAAAATGGCCCACCTGAAGAGGCAAAGCTAAAGACAGCAGTCTACAACTGAACACTGGTTCTGTGTGGACACAATAGTTGTGGAAAGATTCTCTCATACATGGGGAAACCCTGTAAAAGACATTCAAAAACATCAAGTTCATAAAAGTGATTAAATACCCGATTTAACGTAAAGTAATTGCTATCTGCTGTCTGATATCAGTGTTGGACAGTATAACTAAGCATTTCTAGGAAGGGTCTCTTGCGACCCATGCAAACTTCCAAAAATACATTATGAATTAACCACAGAAGCCCTATATCAAAAACTATTTTTGCAAATTAAAGATTTCCTTTAACGTTAAAAAATTTCATTACAGCAATGCATTGATAGAATTGACTTTATAATTTGCACTTTCGAATACTTGAGTACTGTATATACTTGAGTATATACTTTGTCCACCACTGATATGGCTTTTCCAGTTATCCAGGATGAAACTGTTGTGTTGAGATGTTCAAGAACATCACAGGATGATAACAATTAAAATACTTAAACCCTATAGACCACGATGAGCTGATTTACAAGCTCACAACGTGCTGCGATGCATTCATTGTGAGCTTGGAAAGCTGCTACAGTATTGTCAATACATTTCGCTTAATGAAATGCCCTAAATAGGGACGCCAGGTTTAAAGTGGATAAATCATATGTTTGATTAGTGGCATAGTTCCTACTAGCCCGTGTATTGATCCGGGGTGTATTGTCATGTTTAAATATTAATTGTTTATGGATTTACATTGCAACAAGTATTAGCTCACATGTGTTCAGAAAGAGTGCAGAGCCGTGGTTAGCAGTTGGAAAATGAAAAAAAAACTCTGTGGCAGAAAGTAGAGAAAAAGAAAAGAAAAACAAGCCAGGAAGCTAAACCAACTAATGCTTTTTGACCAATTTCTTATTTATTTATTTATTTATTCTCCATAGAGGAGCAGCCATCAATATCTGACCCATGTTAATGCACCCGTTCAATATTTGATGGTTTTTATATGTGAGTGCTGACAATGGAACACGGAAATGGAGGGCACATTTCAACCGAGCTACTTTCACTAGCGCCGCATCCATCTTCTTCTTAACAGAACTATGCACTCCAATCCAGTGAGTGCCTTCCCATGGAAAGAAGCAGGGAAGAGCAGTGATGGAAGCCCCCGCCAATAAGAGGCGCGTATGTCAGTGTTTAGACTTATTTTACTAAACACAACAGTTAAAAGATCGATGGCCGACAGGGCAGAGGGGGGTATACAATCTATCCCCACTCTCATGCCGAACCTAGGGGTGGGCAGTTAACCAAATGTAAACCGAACATTTAAACCAATAACTGACTTAATCTTGCCCATGTAGTTTTATGATTTGAGCCATTTTGTTCAAAACGGGCACACTCCTGCAAACTTTAGATGTCAATCTTAGCCAATCAGGATGGAATACGAAAAATCAAACCGATCCGTCTTGCTCACATGACTATAGAGATCATGTGTACCGATTTGAGTGACATTTTGATTGAATCTGAAGGAGTAATGTAAAAAAAATGTGTTTTACATAAGTACTGGCGCTATAAAAGGCAGTAAAATTGTTGTTGAAGTTCAGTGGTAATGTAAGCAGTTGTAATGAATCTGCTCTGATGAAGGCTCATAGCCGAAACGCATTTATTGTGTGTGTGTGTGCCAAATGGAAATGTGAGTACTTTGTCCTCCATTGATTTGAAATGTTGGATGTGCTACCTTTTTGGGATTTTTTTTTCAATTCCTACTTTTGGTGTGTATACTGGATTTTGGGTCTAGCACTTCACTGAGAAAACCCATTGTTGATGCGCAACCTCAATTTCTTATTTAGTTGTAATGAATACTTTGATACCTTTTAGATTACATGACTTAAAAATACTGGACAGGTTAATTATATACTTCAATCATCTTGAGGTCAATACACTCATTAGCATAGCCAAGAGTGGTGGAGCCTTACCTGCAGCGATTGAGAGCAAAATGAACAGGAATCAATGTTTTACCCATTAGGATAATACATTCTATGCATCATGTTGGCTCCACAAGGGGAGTAAATAGGGAGAGATTTATTACTGAATCGGTGCATGTTATGCCTAATTTATGATCCACCATATGACCGTGTCACCTACCGAAAATAGCCGATCCACAAGCTCACAACATGTTACGGGTGAGCTTGTGGATTGTCTATTTTTAGCGAGTGACACTGTTGTTCGATGAAGTATGAATTGGGCTTCAGGGTGACTCCAAGGGGGTTGGGTTGGGTGCAGGCAGGCATAGGCCAACTACACGCCACAGCTATGCTGACTGCCATCTACTAATACCAATAATCTGCTCCAACACACTGTGGTTCCCAAACGTTTTAGCTCGAGACCCAAAAGAGAAATTTGATGTCTCGCCGGGACCCAAACTAGTGAAAATAGCTGATCTACAAGCTCACAATGTATCGTATCGCATCGCAACGTTTTTACATTTAAGAAATGCCTCAGATTTAAAATTTTATCAACCTATAGAGCACCGAAGTCTGACGTAATTTACGCATCCTACCTGGTTTGCGGTTTTCCACCCCCGTTCTGAATTCCCATAGACGTCTTTAATATCGCGTCAAATAAGAACTGTGTTCCAAAAATAAGCAAATTATCCCGGCGGTTTGACTCTTATGGATATGAAGCATCAACTGACGGTGAGAAAACGCTAATGTTACTTCCGCCGAATAAGTTACATTTTTGCCAGAAACAGACCGTATCAAATATAAGTGACTGACTATCATAAACTATACAGAACCTCCTCCCTGACAATATCGCCAAGACAGTTTGTCTATTTTTGGACCACAATTCTTATACGAGACGATTCTAAGATGACCCAATGTTATTCTCCATAGAGAAATTACTTTACGAACGAGGGGATGAACGAGTGACGTCAGGACTTCTGTACTCTATTGAAAATCTTTTGAAATAATATAACGTATTTTTTTTAAGGAAACCAAATATTTTAAGGGCATATTTACTCGCAACCCATACAAATGGGTATGCAACCCAAATACAGTGTAGGTCCCAACCCACTGTTTGGGAAACACTGTTCTAGTGGGAAGGAAGGCATGCAGCCTGCAGGCATGTCACATCATTTATGAAAGCACTTACTGTATGAACGCAAACATTTTGTACCATGGCCGGCCCCAGTGGGAAACAAACCTCCATCTCTGGCAGCGTTAGCACCTGTTGAGCTACACTGGTTTCTTAGCTACAAGACTCGGGGTAGGTGAGGCATACTGTATGAAAGGAAGGCGCTTAAAGGATCATACGGGTGGTCATGTTAAGTCCATTTACTACCACTCACGGTGTACGTGACATTACTGCCGACCACTCTCCAGAGCAAGACCATGGTTTATTTTTGGTCTTTGAGGAAGCCGGTATTTTTCATTAATTTCAGTACCTTACAATATGAAAAACACCTTGCAGAGAATTGAAACTTCCTTGAGCTATTTATTTAACACGCACCATTATCATTATTTTTTTCCCCAACATTGTTCTCGTTGCATTTTAATACATTTTAAAATACAAATGGTCTTGCTAGAGAAATCTAGCTAGTAGGAACTAAGCCATTAATCAAACGTATCATTTAACCACTTTCAACCTGCGGCGTCCCTATTGTGGGTATGTCTTTAAGGTAGGGTAAGTGATAATTTTTTATATTTTTTTTTTGTTAAAAAGGTTAAAGTAGGCCTACTATATTCTGATAGTAATCATTGCTACAGAGCGTTTGTTCGGTCACAGGGCTCTCTCCAGCTCTTTAGTAAACAGAATATAGTACATTTTCAGGTAGGTGACAACATTTTAGCCAATCAGGAGAGAGCACTGAAAATGCATTTTCTGTTTAATAAAGAGCTGGAGAGACATGGGAGACTCCTTTTACTGAACAAACACTCTATAACAATGAGTACTATCAGAATATAGAGCTATTTAACACTTATTTTAACCAAAGTAAATCACTTACCCTACCTTTATATGCTAGAGAAAATATGTATTTACGGACAAAATTCAAACGTCCATTACTGTCAATTTTTGTTAAGTCACCGTAAGTAACACCGACTATTGTTCAGGTCCGTTCAGTAGTGTTCTTTTATCGTATTATTCGCTTATAGGAGAGCGCCCCCCTGCCGTGATCACAGAAGCATTATTATACACTCCAGGCAATGTTATTGGCTTGAACAAGGTTGCGTGCTGGCGTCATCAGCAGGTACCACACCCCCCGTGTGCTTTATAAGCACTGATGAGTGCCAGGCACGTTAAATTATTTTTTTGGTGAGGTCATGACGTTCATAGTGACAGAACAAAAAACTGAAGTCTCGCTAGACGAGATCGAAATTTCGAGATTTCAATCTCGTCTAGCGAGACTCAAGTTTGTTTTTTTTTCAGATCAAAAAAAAAAAAAAAAAAAGCTATTAAAATACGCAATCTAGCGCAAGGCCTATTGGCGCACGTTTTAAGCTGTGGCGGACCCGGGATGGAGTTATGACATTTTTCTACTGTACCATTTCATCCTAAGATATCATAACGTCATAGAAAAGGTAAGAAAACCTTAGTCCCAAATTCTCCTTTAATCACAGAGCATTCTCACCTTATCTCTCAGATGGACAATGAGGTATTTGTACTTTACTTGAGTATTTCCAATTTCCAATACTTTTACTTTACTCCACTACATCTCAGAGGCAAATATTGTACTTTTACTCCACTACAATTATTTAAAAACTTTTGTTACTAGTTACTTTGCAGATATTAATTATTACATTATAAAACATACATTTACCACTTTAGCCCTATTTTATACGTAGGGTATTTGAAAATAGACGATCTGCAAGCTCACAACGCGTCGCATCGCGACGCGTTGTGAGCTTGTAGATCTGCTATTTTCAAACATTTTAGTACTTTTACTTTTGGTACTTTTAAGTACATTTTTATACCAATACTTTTGAATTCCGGACATTTACTTGTAACAGAGTACTTCTACATTGCAGTATTGATACTTTTACTTAAGTAAAACATTTGAGTACTTTTTCCACCACTGCAAGTGTCAGATCTTGGACTCATTCCACTAGAGGAACATCTACTTCCTGGGCCCTGTTTAAAGGGCTTTTTATTCAGGATATTTGTGCCGCGGCAAGTTGGGCTTCTCCCTCAACTTTTGCCAGGTTCTATAGACTAGACTTGACTGCACCGCCTCTGGCACACGTCCTTAGTGCGAACTCCAGATAAAAGGGGCGACGACGTTCCCCCTTGAGGCTGTCAAGGGACTTCGAGATAAGTAGTCTGGGCAATACGGGAGTTTATAGTCTCCCATAAGCGAATATTGAGCGAGTAATATGGTAAAAGAACGTTAGGTTACGAACGTGACCCCTGTTCTTTGAATATTACGAGCGAGATATTCGCTAAAAAAACGCCCTCCTTGCCTGATTGGCGAGAAGGGAATTGCTTATCTTGAATAACGCGGCTGGCACTCATCAGCACATGCAGGGGGGTGTGGTACTTGCTGACGACGCCAGCACGCAACCTTGTTCCAGCCAATAATATTGCCTGGAGTGTATAATAATCCCATAAGCGAATATCTTGCTTGTAATATTCAAAGAACATGGGGTTACGTTCGTAACCTAACGTTTTAATGACTTCTGATGAAAACGTAAACAATCTTATAATAACCTCGCTCTCTAAACATTTATGGGAAATCTGTCTCTGTTCATGTACGATATATGACCAAAGTTGTGAATAGATAATGATGTGTTTAGACTGATGTTGTGGATGAACAGCAAGACTTGAAAGCCATGTTCTGGTTCCACTCCAAAAAAAGCCAATGCATTTTTCCCATAGAGATTTCCAGAAATATTTATATCAATTATTTTAAGCCTAGAAACAAGCCATCCAGGGTCCTGGTGAATCATGACCACAAAACATTTTATTCTGTGAAAAAACAAATTTGAGAACGGCAAAACAAGGGGTATTTATTAAATATAGTATATCATATAATTAAATATTTTTACAAAAATCACAGAATAAAATGTTTTATGGTCATGATTCACCAGGATCCTGGATGGCTTGATTCTAGGCTTAAATTAATTGATATAAATATTTTTGGAAATCTCTATGGGAAAAAATGTATGGACTATTTTTAAGTGGAACCAGAAAATGGCCGCCACTGCTATGCCCTATACCAGACGCTGAAGATTGGTAGACTTCAAGGGTTTAGGTTAGGCTATATAGGGCTCTGTCAGCAGGGTCAGCGGGCCGTTTAGCTGTAGATCATAGTACAATATGTTTCTTAACTGCTGAGTGGACTGTTTCATGCCAGAAGGGTTGTCGTCCCATTAATCTTCAGTTGTCGGTACAATGCAGTTTCTGAACTGCTGAGCTGGTCGTTTAAGCCTCCGGGATAACCCGTTCCATTACCCATGATCTCGCTGCATTTGGTGTGCAAATTATTGGTTGAGATATTGCATTTTGAGTTTAAAGTGTAGGCGCAGCATCAGTATCATGCACTGGATACTTATTGGAGCTGAGAGCAGGGATCAAGCTAAGTAACACATTTTTTTCATTTTCCAGAAGACCCATTCAGGCTGGCTGGGTCTGCAACTCTGCATTCGACCTTTTTTTCCAACCATAAAACCCTAATGTTTCCACATGCAATACCAGGTCCATAGTTTCAGGACACCGGTCAAAATCATTTTCTAATTCATTTGAAAATCTTTGATTAGAGTTTATATTTGAGAACATTTAACTTTAAAGGGATTGTAGGCGATTCAGAGATAAACAAAGAAAAAAACTCCAGCAGTTCGTTTCCCCGACCACCAGGGGGTGACGCAGGGAGGACTTCCATAGAGTTAAGGGGGCTTCTAAACGGGCCATGCCGAATATAGGTTACTTTATTCTGAAACAATTCGTGGAACTGCCCGCCCCTGCTGGTTCTCTGAATTTTTATTTTTAAATAGGCTCTTTCATGACAAATTGACCACATATATGAAGTTAAACAACTTAATTCTATCCAAACGCCATCTGAAAAGTAAATTATGAGCCTCAAAAACGAAGTTTGAGAGCATTTTAAAACCGAAAGTAAAAAGTTCACACGGACGCGCACGGATGCGCACATGCGTGCGTTAATTTACGGCCCGACACAAACATAAACAGTAGGGAAATACGGATTTCAGAAAGAGGACTGTGTTTCAATGCAGGAAAACACCCCAGCATCATTATATAGTGGCTGATAGAGGGGAAAAAATTCAAAATATATATATATAGATATTTTTCTAATTTAGGCTTAATGTTGCCAACAATCCCTTTAAAAATATATATATTTCTTTCCTTTAGTTTTTAGCGGCAACCACGCCTAGTAGTCATGCTGCTGGTCGGTCAGTTGATGTCTTTGTCCAAAACTTCCAAAAAGTGCAAACCCAGAACTGGTCACATCGCATCACAGCTTATGTGCTTGTTGTCTGGAGCATTGGTTCTCAAAGTGGGGTCCGCGGGGACCCCCAGGGGTCCTTGGGGGGGGGGGGGGGGGGTTCCAGGGGGCAAGCAAAATGTGTTAATATAGCATCACAATCATTTTCACCACTTTAACCTTTTATACTCTGGCTATTAAAAAATAGCAGATCTACAAGCTCATAGCGCTATGAGCTTGTAGATGTGCTATTTTTGAAAAATCTTGAAGATTCGTGCAAATCTTTGAAAATATTTATTTTAAAGAATCAGAAATCTTTCCTTCTGGGAGTCCCTGGCACAACATATTTTGATTGATTTGAGGGAAGACTCACATGGTCAGACCCGTTGTCTTACATCGTCAGTTCCAACAGCAGATGGTCTGAATCACAAATCAGCATAGTCAGGCGTTTTGTCACAGAAATACTCGGGTAAGCTTCTGATTGGCTGGGCTGTAGTGGAGGTCTGTGGTTGGTCAGATGGAGTTGTGTGTGTGTGATTGGTCAATCCACAGACATATTATGTCTACTCCGTACATTTGTTTTTGTCTTGTCCTTAAGGACTTTTCAATTGTAGTGCCACAGACGTTAGATATCTATCTACAGTATCTCGTTGGTTCTCAAAGTGGGGTCCGGGTACCCCCAGGGGTCCTTGAGGGGGTTCCAGGGGGTCCCCAGCAAAATGTGTGAATATAGCATCACAATAATTTTTACCTTTTATACTTTGGCTATTCAAAAATAGCAGATCTACAAGCTCATAGCGCGGCACCGAGTGCCGCGCTATGAGCTTGTAGATCTGCTATTTTTGAAAAATCTTGAAGATTCGTGCAAATCTTTGAATATATTTCTTTTAAAGCGAACATTTAAACACAAATCTTTGCTTCTGGGAGTCCCTGGCACAACATATTTTCAGATGGTGGTCCGCGGCCAACTATATATCAATTTGGGGGTCCCTGGCATGAAAAAGTTTGAGAAGCACTGATCTATCTAATCGTCTGGCTACTGAGAGACTTGTTGAAGGTAATGTGGTTTTGAAAGTAAACGAGTTTGTCAACAGCATTCCCTCTCCTCTGGTTGATGGAACCATACGTTCTTAGGCTATAACATAAAGACAACTGATTCATTCCAGAAGCGAAAAAATTTACAAAGCACATTAAGCACAAATATTTTGCTGAGGCGCAGGTCCAACTCTTCTGCAGCTACTTAACATCCTAAACTTTGAGACCTTTCCCCAAAACAAGGTTCTAGACAGTCAATGTGACTGTAATTGACATGCATTGTTGAATATGGTATTTGTTGTTCACAAATAATATTCACATCATCATTAGAAAGCAAGCAGATTCAGAAAACATGTTTTTCAGTGAACATTGCACTATTTCAGTACGGCAGCAGAAGAATTCCAACAGAATGAAGCTTATAAGCTTCATTCGTACTTTTGATATGTGTTCATGTTCTGGTATTTGGTAATGTATATAATTCATAGTAGAGTTTGATATACCTTGCCCCTGGGGCAAATATTACACTTGTCAGCAGGAGTCACTTTGCGTCTTTATTCAGGAAATAGGGTACGAAAGGAGGTATATTTTCATAAACGCGCAATGTTTTGTAATCAAATTAAAAGAAGACACTCTTGTTTGTACTTACATTTTCGTTTGTCGGACTGTTCTCAAATCCAACAGTCCTTATCAAAAGCAAGACACAACCTAGAGGCGAGACGCTCTGGCAATGTGGAATTGTAATGGGAAATACCTGACTTGATCTTCTTAGTTTGCAACATAGGATGCTATTTACCTTTTGGGGACTAATATGTAAAAAATTATAATAAATGTTTCAATGAAATGGTGTGGTATATTAGTCCACAAAGGGCAAATGAAAAGACATCAGCATTCTTTACTGTATAAGCCTTTATTTTGTAAAAAGTCTGTTGTTTGAATGATAACCCTTTTTATACCACATACTTGAACACCTTGTATTTGTAAAAAAAAAAAAAAAAAAAGAAGAAAAAAAATAACACATTTTTGTTCAAACACCTAAAAAAGCTGATTGACACAATAACATTAATTTGCACCGACAAAAAAAAATACAACTTCATACTACACAAATGTCGATTTCATGAGTACTGATGATACTCCAAATGAAATCAAACGGCTTATTAAACAACTGAATCAAATAAGCACCCGATGTGAACAAAACGGTTACAGTACAAAAAAACAAATGCATTTTTTCTTCCAGTGCCTGTATGTCAGATGGATTACATTTCCTTCTCATGATAAAACTACAGCAGTAATAATAAGAACAATTCGTAACAAATGCAACAAATACATCAAATTAGAAATGAATATATAAATGAATAAAGTAACTTCATAATTCATATTGGAAAAATAAAATGGGTTGATACTCTTGTTTTTCTCTACGTTTTTTCTTTTTTTTTTTTTTGTTGCCAATTCCTTAAATATCAAATAATATTCTCATTGACTGGTTTAGCGAGCATTATTCTCCCTGTTTGAAGGCTCTTTAAGAGGGAGGTATACTGTATATTATACCCATGTACAGGGAACTGGGAATCAGCACAGCGTTTCACAGTTATCGTGTGGTATGCGACAACAGACCCTAACCACCTTAACCAGAGGCAACTTTATTAAAGAGTAAAATGCAGGAAACCCCCACTCAATGTGCTATCTAATGGCTTACGTTCAGATGCTACTGGTGAAACCCGATTTATGCATCGTCATACAAAAGTAGCCAATATACAAGCTTAACAATGTGTTGCATCGCGATCCACTGTGAGCTTCTAGAGCTGTTGTTTCCATCATATCATGTGACATCGTCGTATGACGGAGCATAAATTAAGCAGGAGCATCCTTTACATCTTTTTTTTTTTTTTGTAGTTGAAGGGCGACTGATGTTGATGCTTTATGCTGAACCTGATAACTCTACAGCATGCACTTGGTGCATCTATTCCAAATTGCGTGATTTACTGTAACATTTTAGGTACATAATATTCATGATCCAAATGAATCGTATAAGTTGTACGTCCTACGTTTACATGTCTTTTCCCCCTCCTAAACGCACAGACTTATTTCTTTTTACGCATTGAGCTCGACCGTAAAACAAGTGCAATTTGAGCATGTAAACACTGGAACTTCTTTCTTTATCATGGCTGTGGTGATGAAACTTGATGAACGTTTGTGGAATAGAAAAATAGGAAAATAAACCTTTTGAAACTTAGGTCATGCAAAACAAAACCTACAAGGTATGTACAAAATAACCGGAAATGCTGACAACGAAGTGCTTCCCAACAGCGAAGGAGACCGTGAGCTCTGTCCTGTTTTTGGTTGCATTTCATCTGAACTGGTTCACTTTTATTGATAACTAACAGATGAATAGACTGATATAACCATCATTGAGGGGGAACTGGAGTCCAGGATGTCGCTGCCTACACCAGGGTCTCTTAACTAGAGGGTTGTGAATTAGAAGTAGGTAGCAAGATTCTCTTTGTGGGTCAATAACTTTTAATAGAGGAAAATTGTGTTATTAAATATATTGGATTTCCTTGGCCTATCCACAGTTTTGGTACAGTACAGAACCGTTCAAAAATGTTTGGCCTACACTACAAGACACAAATCCTTTAATGTTCAAAACATATTTTAATTGACCATATAACATTTCTTAAATTTAGTTTTATTGCCCCTTAAATGTTCTTATTGTTTGATTGAACCGCATATATATATTTTTTTCCACACTTGTTTGCGTTTTATGTCTGTGAAGCACTTTGTAAACAATTTTTTTTGAAGTGCTATACAAATAAAATGTATGATTATAATGATTTGTTTTATTATTATATTCACATTCCGCCCATTTTGCACACAGCATAATGGCAAAATGGCCACTGTATGAATATAGTTGGCCATCACTAAATAAACACAGCTGAGTAAATAGTGGCTGGGCATAGAATGGCACCTGGTGACTGGTCCAGGTAATTATGCAAAACATCCTAGGTTCAATTCCAGACTTGGTGCCTTTGTTACACGTGAGCCCTCACCCTTCTCTCTCTCCCCCTTCCTTCACTGTCCTATTTCAAGAAAAAAAAAGATGGAATCTGACATAGCGTTTTTTACAAATGTCAAATGGCTCTTTGAGCTACCATGATTCGCCAGTGTAGGTCAAGTGTGCCATGTCATTGACTACTTCCTCATAAAGGCAGTATTGCTGATAAGACCATGCTAGTAATGACTATATATATATATATATATATATATATATAGACACTATATATAACACTCTTATCAATGTACTTATTAATGACCCCCCCCCCCCAGTTAATGCCAAGTAGCACTTTGTGATTTGTTTCAAATGTAAAGTGTGTTTACAAATAACATTTATTATTATTATTATTATTATTATGCAGACAGTACGCATTCTTTTGATGAATACTGACAATTTGGACATGATATGGAGTAAGGATTTGTACACAATGACAATTTGGTTCATAATTTCAAGTAATTCAGAACAAAATGTATACTACATCTTGCTTTTGATGGACAGAACTGGTTTCTACAACTCCATGGCCAAGTGAGATTCATCCATGAAAGGATACAACATGTAAGGCTTTAAATACGGTGCCAAATGGCATCAGACGACACAAGCCCACTAATGACTTCTCATCTGATGCCTGTGAAGGGCGTGATATTGCTATTTACTATGGGATTTCAAACATTCAAATGCACGTCATTTTCCCTGTGCAAATGACAGTCTTCTGCTGGAACATAATAATTATAATTCTACCCCTAGATCTCAAGGAATCCTTGTGAAACGAGTGATTGGTGTTAGCTTGGCCCTTTTAGGGTGTGGGTGAACTACAGGAACAGTGCAGAGAAATGCAACGGCACAGTAACGTCCTCAGGGTTCATTTAACTCAGAGCGTGTGCAAATAGAACCAAATGTACCCATAACAGTCTATTTGGTTCCATTTATTTAGCCCCTGTGAGCCTCACTGTGGGAGGGGCTTTACAACGGCATTTCCGTTGCTTCGTTCATACCATGTATATCTTGTGTCTTGTTTTTTTGTTTTTTTTTAGGTTTCGTTTGCAGAATTTATGCCAATGCTAGAGAAAGCTGTCCATGCCATTAGCAGTGAGGCTAGCTGGTATTTACGAACTGCCATGTTTTTGTTCATGCATTAAGAAATATTAAGTGAAAGATATCATATTTACAGTACAATTCACATGTAATTACACATATACACCAGAGGCAAGAAAATTCACATTGAAATCAGTTCAACAGTTTTTTTTCCCCTCCTCGATTACTCCTTGAACGTATGTGTCAAAAACGCACAGAAGAAAAAAGGATTTCACTCTGATATAAGCAAATATTCTAAAGTAAAAGCATAGAACATAAAATCCTCACAGCATTTGGGATGAATGTGCCAATGTCATGTCCAAAAAGCATGTAGTACATGTTCCTAGTGAGATGAGTCATTACTGTATACTGTATTTTCCGCCAGCATGCAAGGGCTAACTGCATGTTTCTCCACGTGAATGTGCTTGCACTTTGTTGAGGGACAAAGAAAAATGAAATCGAGTCATAAAGGAAAAATAAATACCTAGGTATGTTTTTGTGGAAAGTGATTTCTGGGGAGAAACTAACCTGAATAAGAAATGTAAAACTCACTGTTACATTTAAGCAGTGTTACAAAATGTTAGTGCATTTCAGTGAATCACAGAACAGATGGGATAGGCCTCTTTCTGGTCAAACCAATTCCGCCGCTTTTCCTCAAAGAACACTTAGGGTTGTGTTATTCATCATGTTTTTTCTTTTTTTTCTTTTTTACAAACCGTATGTGCTGTTTTTGCACTGGAACAAAAATGGGATCATCTGACTGGCTTCATAGCCTGGCTTAGTGTGACACTTCGAATACCTAAGATCCACCATATTGCCTTTAAACAGTTTGACAAGCTGTTTTGGTCTTTGGACAAAATCTCAACCAAAACATTCATTATAAAAACATATCACACTTTTTATATATATATATTTATATATATAATGACGTTTGTTATCCACCCAAAAATACCAATATGTTACATTAGAAGTAGAATACGTAAATTGAAATGAATGAATGAATGATTGAAATGCACTAAAAAAGTGCTTATATGTCCCTGATTCAGACCTGCTAATTATCCACCAAGATCATGAGCCATTCTCGAAACCACAGTATGGTTTTAGTATGGTAGCTATCCGAGGGAAAAAAAAGAAAGAAAGAAAATAATAAATAAAAGTTCCAAATCTGACAGACGGTGAGGTCTAGCTTGTGATATCTAATCTGCTGATTGGACAACGTTCGCCCAGAAATGAGAATTTGCCGTAGCTCTGTTTATCTCGCGATAGATGTTTACAGGTATGTGTGGATTACTATTACTTCATCTGATCTGTACCGACAAATCTTTGCATCGTGGCTTCCATGTTAAAACCACTCACAATACTGCAACCAGATTCACATCAAGGGACACATGATCCATTAACTGCTGCTAACACAATTTGATGTCCGCAGTTCCAATAACAGCTCACTTCCAGATAGCACCTCATAAAAACCTATGCATATTTGACTGATCAATGGTCATCTATTTTGAAGAATTTCAGCCAGGTTTGTGAGGATGTTAGCAACTTTTGTGTACTGTATGCCTCCCCGTTTCAGTCTTACACTCTAAAAAATGTATCTAATTGAGCCCAGAGGTGGATGTCTGATCATGTTCAGCCGCTGAATTAGTTTTATTGATCATTATTCACGTTCTCTCCTCTTCTCTCCTCAAACAGTAAATCTACAGTAGGCTATGCTCTTAAAAATAAAGATTGATCACTGCATGAGGGGTTGTATAATCATAATATGACCTTATGGCTGGCCCGGGAGCACTTGACAGATGAGTAACAAATGACTTTGGCTACAGGCAGAACATAAGATGGTCGGTCTGGTCTGTCTGTCTGTCTGTCTGTCTGTCTGTAGGATGCAAGCTGGCCTTTGATCAGTATTCATTAGTACAGTATAATATGCCTTTTTTTAGTTGTACACGGCTACTGGATTTCTCTTCCTTCCGCCTGCTCTCTACTACGTCCCGGGCCCCATACTGTGTTCCTATTACAATGTGCCAGTCTCTTCCTTGCTGCTATGTGACCCAGTGGTACTGCATAATGCTGTTCAATGGAAGGCTGTTTCAGAGCTTCAAGCAACCCCAGCAGGTCTTCTCTACGCCTGTCCAGAGCAGGGACTCGGATTTGAAGAACACGAGAGAAGTCCCTCTGAGTGATCTGGATGGGGAATTCTTCAGCTGTGTATACTGTACAAAGGAAGAACTCTTTAGAACGCTGGATTCACACCAGCATAGCGTCGTTTTGCTGACATGTTCGGATGATGACGGTGAGGTTCAATGCAAAGTCCATGGAGATGGAGCACGACCGACCGCTGCTTTTCCCACTGGGTCACAGCCGGTCAGGGGGATCGAGCCAGCAAAAAAGGAAAGCGTCCGAGTTGAGAAAACCTTAAACTGCCCTATAGCGCGTCTGATATCATGTCTAGAGGGGCGGGTTCAAAATTTCTGGCGGATCCTATTGGTTCACCCATCTGTCCGTCAGCCCCCGCCCCGCCCCCCTATGTGCAGCATTGAGGGCCCTGACGTCACAACATTTGGAGCGACGCCCACTGCACTCTGGTTGGTTAGGGAAATGAAACACTTCCTATTCCAGGAACGTCAACGCGCTGGTCCAGGCTCTTATTTTTTAGCAAAACTAAAAAAGAAAAGCCTGGAGATCGAGGCTATAAGAAAACCTCAACTCTGGCGCTTGTGCACAGAACGACGAGCCAATCAGTGCAAATCGGCGTGGAGCTGGCATATATCCTCACAACTACACAAAAAAAGACTACCGTACGAAGGTCGCGAATATCGATAAAAGATTTTAACCAGCAGTTGTAAGTGTGAAATTAAATCAAATTGAGCAACTACCATGGCCTATCTCTATGCCTAAAATGTTTTTCAATCAAGTTGTACCTCTCCCCGTCTGTGTGAACTCACCGGCACCCGGGCACCTGCTGGCTTGACTGCTGCATGGAAGTAGCATATCAGTAGCTTTATTATTTATTTATTAAAACAAAATTCAACTTGTAGTTTAGATCAGGGGTCTTCAACAAGGGGGCCCGGGACCCCTAGGGGGTCCTCGAATTTACTACAGGGGGGGCCGCCAAATCTTTGTGTGATAGGATTATTACATTTTTTTCCTATTCTGAGGGGAACATTAGCCGAAAATAGCAGATCTACAAGCACACAAGGCCTCGCGCTGCGAGGCGTTGTGTTGAAGACCCCTGGTTTAGATAGATAGGCGACTAAACTACATACATAAACAATCGATCCCCAGTATTGTAGGGAACAGGGACAGCTACGGCGCTCCGAGTGGGTCAGACCAGCTGCCTTTGCCACTTGTCTATGGAATCTATTCATTTTAGCCAATACAAAAGGCCATGTAGTTGCTCAATCTTGATGATCTACAGCTGCTAGTTTCAAACTTTTAAAACTTCCATACAGTCATTTCTTCACCTCGGTAGCAGACACGGACGCTGACACGCGGTGACAGGCTGTCACTCGTAACCCCGGGCACGACCAATTTATTGCATTTTGTGAATGTTCCCACTGTAAACGTTCACTCGAAGCTGCTGGTGTGAATTCAGCGTAAAGTCTGATTTATAGGCTACTTAATCATCCTGATGCTGTCAACATGCTCAACTACAAGCTCACGATGTTGTGTGTTGGGAGACGTGTTGGGAGCTTGTAGATCTGCTATTTTCAGCATTCTACTCAGTACTGACATACGACAGTATTTCAGATGGTCACACAACTCTTTCGACACGCATCGACACTTCTTTCGGTGAAATAACTTTTCTTGAGCGAAAGGTTCATGCAACCAAGTATAAATTAGTCCTCCTTACCTCCCCTAGGATGTAATGTATGCCAAAACGTTCTCACGTTCTTACCCATCTCTTACTGTATATTCTTTCAACATTTAGCGCGGTGCCATTTTATTATAACATGAGCAGAACTGGTTTTGAATCCACAACCATGATGCTAAGATTGAACAATGGCAAACTCAATGATTTTTGTGCTGTTAGATAATGAGGACATGGCATATCATTTCAAAAGTCAAAAATCTCCAGTAAGGTGAGCTGGTTTCAACAGGAAAACCCATGGGATGCATGTCGGTGTGAACCCATAGAAACATGATAATGAAATCTTAGTTTGAACTCATACCCTGTAATAAGTTACAAAACACAAGGTCCTACAGGGTATCAGCCACACAAAAGCACAATTTATTTTGTGAATGAACCTGAGCACTGGAAAAAGCAGGGTCCGGAAGAGTGAAACAGAATCTTTTATGGATATAGTATACTTATGGATATAGGCCTTTTGGTTATCATTTCAAATTCATGGCTATTTATCACATATCATCGTGTTTTGTTCCCCAGACGTGCTGGATCACCCATTAAGTCCTGATTACACTGATATTCCTGATCTTTGGGGGGATCTCGACCTCAAAGGGCAGAAACGATGGTGGGGATTATGATTTAAGTTGCGGAGTATATGAAAGGTTGAACACTTCCTCCTCTTATTTTAATCTGCCGTGGTTCCTGACTTGAACTGTAAATTAATTTAGTACATTTTAAGACACTTCCCCAATTGCGGCGGGATCGCAATATATGAACTCCCAAGATTCCCCAGAGCGAGAAACGCTTTACCAGCTACGTTACTGTATGACAACTGATATATACTATATATATACTGTGTGGCAACTGATATATAAGCCTAAACTGTATGACAACTGGTCAAACTGTGGGCTGATAACTGTATGTCTTTCTGAATGTACAAACATCTTTAACCCATTAAAGACCTGAGGCGATTCTTAAAAAAGGATTTCTAAATCCTAACCGTTTTTTGAAAAAAAAAATCACGATTTTTCAAAAAATAGCAGATCTACAACTATGAGCTTGTATATCTGCTATTTTTTTGGAGTAGCCAAAGACATCTAAAGTGACACAGATGCGTTCCAGGTCTTATTGGGTTAAATCTTTACTATGGAGATCATTTTAATTCACTCACTGGGTGTAACCAACCCCCCCCCCCCCCCCCGCCCCACCACCAACACCACCTTTTTCCTTAGACACACAAAAGCAGGACATGATGTCAATGAAATACTGCATTGAAAGAGCAATGTGAATCACTAGGATGGGATAAAAAACATTACAAGTAATACTTTCAAACTCTGACCCATGAGAATACTGAATGATAAAAATGTACAGGATGTCAATTTTTTTTTCTTCGTCAAACAATCAAAATGAGTAATGCTTTACCTTTGAACTTTTGAACTCTTTATCTAGTAATAATGCCCTAGCGCTAGAACATGATCTGACACTCTCTGAAATCACAGTATTTTCAAGACAAAATCAAATCTACAATAATCAGCATTTTTGTATTTCTTTTTTTTTTTTTACCATAATGAAAACCCCCCCCCCCCCCCCCACACACACACACACACACACACCCGCCCCACCCGGCCACCCCCCCAAAGGACCTGTTTCTAAAACAACTTAAGAGGAGGCGCAAAAAGGGGGAAAAAAACAGAAGTTTTGCGTTGACTCTGGGTTTTTTAGGAATGCAGCGGTCTAAAATCCCGTCGTCCGCAAGGTGAGGCCAGTCGAACAAGAGGAGAAGGAAAAAGAAGCCCATTTTAGGCCAGAGCTGATGTCTGCGAGAGTAGAACGCTATCGATTCACTTTAAAGAAGAAGAGAGGGGGTGGGGGGAGCCAATAGGAACAACACATAATCCCAAAAAACTAGGTTTCTGCTGTACAGAGGGTAGAAATGCAGAATTCCGTGCATGGTATTCATGGGCGATGGGGGGGGGTTGGAGGGAGGGGGGGGGGGGGGGGGCTGATGGAGGGGTAGAAGGATCTCACTCAGCCTTGATGCCTGAACAGACAAAGCCACCACTGATTTTCATGAGCTGCGGTAGAGAGGATTTGTTTTTCTTTTGATTACAATAAGTATCAATAAAAAGTCAATGGGACTCTGAGACATCTTTTTCTTTTCTTTCTCGAGAGCTTTCACTTTCCTTTTGTTTTCAGTTTCTTTTTTTTCCTTTTTTTTTTAATAGCAAAAATATCATGCAGTCTTTAGTTCCAAAAACCCCCTGGTTGTGGGATCGGTGTGTTTGTATGTTTGTGTGTTTGTTTGTCGGTCAGTCGATCGGTTGGTTTTTGTGTGTTGGTTTCAGGAGGAAAATGGAACTCAAAAAGCCTTGAAATTCTTCTCTCACAATTATTCTTAAACATTCAAGTCATCCTATTAATACTTTGTACAGCAGAAAGGTCCTTCAGATTTCACGTGTGTATATATAAATATAATATATAGAAATATGCATATACATATCTTCCAACTCGTATATGTGTATACATATTTTGCGACTGTATCAAAGCCAATTCAATGTGCTCTCAAAATATGGCCCATGATTCCTTGTGGGATGCACATCAATTCACATAGTACAACCAGTAGATTAGGTTGAAAAATCCAAAGACGATGGGGAAAATGACCCGGGACCACTTGTCAATGGTGCTGACGTCCGCCAGGTTTGGGATTTTCAACTTGAGCTTGGACGAGCGGCGCCGTAGCCGGCAGTTGGCCCGGCTCCGCATGGCGGCGCCGCCGCGGTCCAGCGAGTGGTGGCTGAAGCCGTCTCGTGGCGCCATGGGCTTCCTGAATTGGACCCCAGAGCTGTCGAAGGACATGACCGAATTCCGAGAGTCACTAACGCTGCTCCCGACGTCGGACGGCATCACCTCGTTGTTCATCTCCAACGTGGTGAGGAGGATGTTCCCGTAGGCGTCCACCTAGAGAGAGAGAGAGAGAGAGAGAGAGGGAGAGAGAGGGGGGGTGTCAGGCCAGCTGCATTATACCCCACCCTACCCCCCCCCCCCCCAAATCCCCATACTGCTGAAACCCTCCAGAAAAAGCTTTGACCACTTAAACCCTGTTATACGTGGTTGTGCGTCAAATTAGAGTAGATCTACAAGCTCACAATGTATCGCAACGCGACACGTTGTGTGTGAGTGATTAAAAAAAATAGCAGATCTACAAGCTCGTAGCGCGGCACTCGGTGCCGCGCTATGAGCTTGTAGATCTGCTATTTTTGAATAGCCAAAGTGTAAAATAATGCTTTCATATTTTCATCAAATGTTCTATTTTTGAAAATTAATATTGGCTGCTTATGACATGCCCAGAACAAGGCCGCTATAGGGCTCATGTGGTTGAAGCACAATGCAGTGATGATATGGAATGACATTTTTCTTTTCTTTGCATGCTTCAAAGATTTATATATAATAGTTACAACACATTTCCTATTCAAAAGTCCTAACTAGATAATCTACAACGGATGTTTCCACTGGTAATAAACTTGATAAATTACTTGAACATCCTTTTATAATCTGATGTCATTTTGACGGCTGTCCTACAGCTCATTATGAGTTCTAAATAACATGTACCCCAACTTTTCTTTGTTCCTCGAGATACAGATTTCTCCGCTGTGTAAATGACCTGAAGGTGTTGGTTTGAAACGGCACGGAAATGGAGTCCTTGCAATGTGAAAGAAAAAATGAAGAGAACATTAAAACGGCTATAAAAAATTACTGGCAAGTAAGCAACATTTGTCTAAGAATTACAGAATGCATAACACATAAACTGTTAACAGGAACAACTTCAAAATAAGCATAATATTATTTTATACATCACACACACACACACACACACACACACACACACACACACACAAAACAAGGGGCTTCATTCAGTCTAGCCGGTTTAGCATCCACCGCTGAATGTTTTCAATGCCGCTGCCACCGCCTTTGTTATTTTTGACTGTCCAATTTAGATGAAAGCCCCGGAAAATACATGTTCAACAGCAAGGTAGCGGAGCAAGAATGAATCAAGCCCACGAGCATAACGTAGACAACAACCTAAATAGGAAATGAGAATGTTTACACCACCGCTGAGCTAGATGAATCACTATCTCAATGGAAAAGGGCTATGCTCTATAGAAAGCCAGAGTCAGTGCTTGGGGGAGAAGCAATGGATGATGGCTGGAGAATGCATATGTGGACTAGTATGCTTCCTGGCAGATTACTTTGGGGAATGTGTGTTGTCAGTTGTTTGAATAGAATTGACTTTAGCTATAGGAATCAGATATGGGGAAGGGAGAAAAAAAAAGATGGTTGTTTTATACTTGAACTCTGATTGACACAGGAGGAGGAGAAGAAGGAGAGGATGAAGATGCAAACCTGTTCCCTCAGGCGTTTCTCCTCGTATCGCGGGCGCTCGTTGTTAGCTTTGTTCAACCGCTCATTGATTTTCTTCTGCTGCTGGGGGCCCCGGCCAAAGAACACGTAATTTACAAAGGCATATTCAAGCAGGGCCAGGAACACAAACACAAAACAGCCCATGAGGTAGACGTCGATGGCTTTCACATACGGGATCTTTGGGAGAGTCTCCCTAAGGTGGGTGTTAATTGTAGTCATGGTGAGCACCGTTGTCACACCTGAGTATGGCACACACACACACACACACACACACACACACACACACACACACACACACACACACACACACACACACACACACACACACACACACACACACACACACACACACACACACACACACAAGAAACAATTAATGATAAGCCACATAGTCGGAAAACTGCAACATTTTACCTTTAGCCCTTTTTGTTATCAAGTCAGTGGTGACTGGCAAATGAAATGTACAGAAACTGAAATTAGCACTTCATCAGCTATAATTTTTGTAAAGACCCCCAAAAGGCCACCTTAACATTTCACTTAGTCGTCATTTGTGTGCTTGCTTTGAAGAGTTATGGATCTGAAAATAATTCAAAGTTAAAGTGTTTTTTGATGGTGACATTTCTAGAGTTCAAACCAAATCCAGAGGGAACATATGGTATCGGAGAGAATAGGCAGCCAAAATACTGCTGGCAAGGTAACTGGGGGAGGGAAGGTCACCCCAAACCCCTCCAGTGACCCACGACTTGTAGCTCAAGTTCAAATGAATGACAGGAAGTTTACAGTTGTTACTTATGTAATTCAGCCCTCTCTGCAATGCATATTAACCCATTTAGACCTGGAACGCATCTGTGTCATTTTAGATTTGTTTGGCTATTCAAAAATAGCAGATATACAAGCTCATAGCGCGGCACCGAGTGCCGCGCTATGAGCTTGTAGATCTGCAATTTTTTGAAAAAAATAAAAATAAAATATATATATATATATATATATACCCTTTGTACTTTTTGTACTTTTAGTCAGATTACCTGTGCACCCGTACCCAGTTCGGTAGAACTGCCATGCGACCGTTCAATAAAATCGGGAGATCATCATATTTGGAATTCTAATGGAGTTCTGATGTGCACATACTACCACTTATAATGGTAGCGCAGCACAAACATGACACAAAGCGTGGCCACGGGCCAATCTGTATAGCCGATGGGTCGGGTTGGCCAATCAAGGAAGCCGGTGACTAGTGCTACACCATATTCACAAAAATACTCAATATGTGAAAGATATTCACAATATGTGAATCCTTGGCCTACTGGCAGTGTGCACAAGACATTTGGCGCTGATCATTCCGGTGGTTTGCGATATTAGCGACACACACACACACACACACACACACACACACACACACACACACACACACACACCCTCTTCTAAATGGCTCGCCCCCTAAAAGCCACATTGTAAAAGCAATGCGTCTAACCATGTGAATTAGTGTCTAACCATGTAAGTTAATTATAAACAATACAGTTGAGTTATTTCCCTTATTTGGCCAGCTATTTTCATTAGGGCAGTAAGGAGAAACAAGACATCTGGGCGCATTTAATACTGCATGTTCTGTGTGCATCACTGGAGCTTTCAGCGCTCAAGCTCCATGTGGTGCATACATACTGTACATACATACATTTTACATTGATACAGCAACCTTGTGACTTGCGTGCTCACTGCATTCCCTGGGTGCATGGTGAAGGGTCTTACCCAGGGCCACCCGGGCCGCAGACGCATCGTAATTGATCCAGAAGGAAACCCACGAGAGGATGGTGATCAGGATGGAGGGCATGTATGTCTGCAGGATGAAATAGCCAATGTTCCTCTTGATCCTGAAACTCAGCGACAGCCTAGGGTACGAACCTGGAAATGAGTGGAAGTTATAGATCAGTGGTGGTGGGCAACTTTGATGATGGAGAGGGCCACTATATTTCCACACTCACTCCAGAGAGCCACATCTTATCTCCGTATTTTAACTTTCTTTTCGTAAATTAATGCCGTACTTCAAAAGTAGCAAACATTTTTTAATTGGAATCCTGTTTTTCTTTTTGCTATTTTTGAATTGGAATCCTGAAAAGTAACATTTTTATTTAATTTCAAATGCATTTAGTTATACTAACTTCATGAACTTACATACAAATACATTGGACATAAAAAAGACAATATAATTTTAATACTAGTCATTAAGCTACTGATATAGACTGAAGTAATTAAAGCGGGTCATGTTTGCATGTTTGCAATTATAGCAGCTGAAATCAATAATATATCAGTATTCCGATGTTAATCTGCGGGCCGCATTAAGTGAAGGTGGGGGCCACATGTGGGCCCCGGGCCGCCCGTTGCCCATGTATGCTCTAGATGGAGAGGAGGGAAGAGCGGAGAATGGAGTGATAGATGGAGAGGAGGGAAGAGCGGAGAATGGAGTGATAGATGGAGAGGAGGGAAGAGCGGAGAGGATGGAGTGATACCATGGGAGAAGAGAGAGATGGAGTGATGGATTGTTGAAGAACAGAAGTAGAAGAGCAAGGGTAGGGAAAACGCATAAGTGAAAATGAGAAAGGGAAGACAAGGGAAGAGGGGGCGGTTGATATTGGCACAACTTAAAGAGTTCCAAAGTCTGCACTCTTGACAACGCACAAGGGTAGTCATTTCTCCATTTGTTCAGATGGAGCACTTAATTTCCCCAAAGCGATGGATTCCTTTCCAGGGACAAGTTCGATTCCAATTAAAACATGGCAGAAAGTCGCAAACACGGCAGATTTTTCTGCAACCCCCTATCTCAGCAGGCAGCTCCAGCCCCAGCGCCCCTCTGAGAATTGTCATAGAGAGCCACTCTGCTTTTCTTTAACACATTCCCTGTCCTCTAAACATAACCAAAAGGGCATTTTGCAAAAAGGGGCGTAATTGGAACCCAAGCCTTTTTGCATTACGTGAGTGAGCAAAAATTATACATGGGTGCAGTAAGTCATCCCATTGTGCATTTTACCGAGAAAAAACAGCAGCCATTTGTGGTACAACATTAATTAGTCGAGAGGAAGTACTTAATTCAAACCAACCGCAACAATAAGTTGCTAATGCAAAAAGCTGTATGTATGGAGCAGGCTGTACTCTCACAGCCTCCACTACACTGAGATATTTACAGCTCTGGAAACAACGTATACTCTATGTAAGGACTTACGACCAATTCATCAAAATGGAAAAGAGGGCTTAAGATAAGGACTATGGTTTTAATCTAAAAGGCTATGTCCTATGAGCAACACACGGTGACAAATGATACAATCATCTCCAGGGTCCTGTAACTCTTCTGATGAATCAATACTTCAGCATACATATTTTATCAAGGCTGTTGATGAATAAACAGCAACACACAAATTCACCCCAGATGAATGGTGTCCCCCATTTTCTAAATAAATTACACTTAAATGAAAGATGCGAGTTACACCTACATTTTCGTTTAGGTTCTCTCTCTCTCTCTGAATCGTGAATTTATTGGATAAAAACTGGAGTCCAATAAAATGTGATTCCTACACTACTACAAAATGTGTGTGTATTTTCTTGGCTTCGCACTGATACAGATAAATATGTCTTCACCTAGGAGCTGCCCAGTGCAATAAATCAGTGTCATACTCTGGACAAGTGGGTCCATTCTGCAAACTTGATGGCCCCACTGTACCAATTCGGAGTTGAGAGTGAGCTTTGCGCAAGGACACCTAAACACCTAGTAGGTTGTTATCGCCGAAGGTCTTACCTGTAGTAAATTGGACTTCTCTAGACACCAGGTTGAGGCCTACGATGGAGAACTGAGGTAGCTCCAACTTGTCTACCCCAGTCACGGCATTGTCTCCTCCTTGCCAGAAGAACACAATGTCATCGGTTGTGTACCCATCTGTGTCAGGGGTAGAGGAGAGGAAGGAAGGAAGGTAAGGAAAGATCACTTAATGTTTCACCTTAGGTTAACCCATTAAGATCTGAAGCCGATTCTACAAATGTCTTCTAAATCCCGACAGTATTCTGAAAAACGTATGTTTCTATATCAGTGGTGCTCAAACTTTTTCATGTCAAGGACCCCCAAAATGTATTTGGCCACGGACGCCTATCTCAAAATATGTTGTTCCAGGGACCCCTAGAAGCAAAGATTTGAGTTAAAATGTTCGCTTTAAAAAATATATATATTGAAAGATTTGCACACATTTTCATGATTTGTGCCGCGCTACGAGCTTGTAGATCTGCTATTTTTGAATAGCCAAATTGTAAAATAATGCTTTTTAGCTAAAAAAAAAATAATGACACAGATGCGTTCCCGGTCTTAATGGGTTAATTTATAAATGCAAAGTGATAAAAACAAAAAGATGAAATCATAAAGTAATTAACTCTGCTTTTCAGGTTTTTGATTAATACCAAGGCACCTTGACTTGCAGATGAAGTAACCCCTGATAAAGTACCTCCTGAAAAATGAATTACCATGATGAGCAGATAAAAATAAATCCACAGACATAAGCCTTTGCGCTCATAAAAAAACAAAAAAAACAAAGAAGTTAAGAAACAACAAAAACAAGATGACAAAAAAAGGAGTCGGAAACCACTGAGTTAGCGAATTCAATATGAATCACGATCATGTCCTGCATTGGCAACTGTGCTGACTTCACGTACTTACTAATAAGAGTATAAATCGAAAACCTCATTAATTATGCCACTGTTCTAAACAGCTTGTGAGAAGAACTTTCTGAGTCTTTCTCTTCACCTCCACATAACTCTAGAGCCACTCCTTATACCAAGGCGGCGTATTATCTCCGCCAGGCAGAAACGGCTGGGGGGGGGGGCGGGGATTATGTTTGTGCCCCCGTGATTCACTCTGTCTGTCTGTCGGTCGTGTCATGGCTTCAACCATCGTAAACAATGTTTGCGTTTGAATTCGCGGGTGTCAGGGCCTTAACTCTTGAACCGGAGGTCGTAGAATCTGGAAGAAAAAAAAAAAACGTTTCCCCTGGATTGCATTGCGTTTAAAGTCTGCACATAGCTACATAGCTGGGGCGCCACAACCATGAACGGTTGCATCATCTGTCGTACAAACTCTATTTCTCCCTGCAGCTTCCTTGTGTCCTGATGGCTGCACCCCACGACCAGGGCCGGACTGGGATCAAAATTCGTCCCTGGCATTTTGGCCCAGACCGGCCCACCACAACCGGCGCGCAGATAGCAGACACTCTACCGCAATTTTCTGCGCCCGTGGCCGACCCCCCCCAGCCTCAAGCCAGATCTCCTAGCCTTCCCAATTGTCAGGGACATTACCGTAACTAATAATTGGGCCGTGCAACCCGGATATGAACAGGAGCAAAAAGAAAAAAAAAAAAATATATATATATATATATATATATATATATGTTACAGGGTGAATGGAGAACCAGGGTGATTGAAGAAGGCTCGCTCGTTTTTACCACCCACCCAGCAATTCTGTAGAAGCAACACTAGAGCACTAGAGGGAGCCACAAGCCAGGCTTGTGCACAAGCATATATGGCCGCGACCACACACACACACAGTCACACACACACACATGCGCGCGCACGCACACGCGCACATGCTTTCAATGGACTGTTAGGATACTTTTATTGTGTTCTGCTGGCTTTTGTTTTAGTTTCTCCCTGACACACACACACACACACACACACACACACACACACACACACACACACACACACACACACACACACACACACACACACAGTGATCCATGAAAAGAACTATTCTGTCCCTATCGGTTTACAACTCGAACGGCGCTGAGTCGACTAGTAGAGCATCGGCCGGTCAGCGCGGGCACTCGCGCCTGGAGGCGCGAGGGCGCGCCTCCTCGGCCTCAAGCTCTACTAAGTCGGCGCGCCTCCGTCATGGACAAGCGTGTGCGTGTGAACGTGTGTTCAGCGTTCCCCTAGCGTAGCTTCCTGGTTGCTATGTGGGGGGGAACAACAAAAGACAGGACCGCGTCGCATCAAAGCCCCGCCTCTCGAAAAGCACCGCTTCGCGCCGAAGCCCCGTGCCTAAAAACAAGCGCTCTGTCTTCAATCACCCTGGCTCTCCAAACACCCTGTGACATATATATATAGTGGCCCACTGGCCCAGCGGCCCACCGGGCATATGCCCGGTATGCCATATGGCCAGTCCACCCCTGCCCACGACTGACACAACCCTGAGTTAGGCAACCCGACCTGGTGGAGAGCTGCACTCGAAGGAGTAAACTTTTCTGGTTTATACTTTGCCGTACGATGCTGTCACACAAGGAAAATATGTTTATTTTTGACACACGACAGCGCTGTGGTATTTAGCATCAGCGGCGTAAACAAAGTTTACAGCCAAAAGGGTTTTGGTGAGAGCAGATGACATTTTGTGTGCATCTCCTATCACAGATGTTGTTGTTGAATTAGGCCAGTGGTTCCCAGACTTTTTAATTTCAACGACGCCCAAAACTTTCAGAGTTACAGATCTGTATATAAGGGGACATTTCTAACCCCCTCAATGTAGCCAGAGGGTTCCTGGACCCCACTTAAAGAGCCAACGAATTAGGCCATGACACCTCCACATGGTTCATCGTTGGAACATGGCATCCCAGAACAGCCCCCTCACAACTGGCTTTAAACTATAATAAAACCCATCTCCACCTATATTCATTCACATTGAATTATTATAGAATATAGCAACTCCCCTCTCCTTGTTTCTCCTTTCAGATACCTTCTGTAAATGCCATAACTCTGCCATGGCTGTGACTTATTCCCTTTCATGTAGATCTGCCCATCTATGCTTCTCTATCAATTAATGTAGAGGACATGTTTATGTCTAGTGCCACCTCAAACGTCTGAGTTGCATTACATCCTTGGCTGTAAGATATACAGTAGGTGTCACATAAAGGTGATATAAGGTGATACAATTTTTATGTTGACAAATAATGCAAAGAAAATAATAGATCCACAAAGCTTTTAAAAAGTTGTGGAATAGCAGTATCGCTTTTTCCCAGAAAAAGTATTGATTGTGAAATAATAATCAATTTAATAATTTAGTTTGGTCCAAAATGTGTTTAACCTCTGTAAACTGACAGCAGACATTATTCGTTTTGCTATCGTTTTCGTTGGGGAAGATGGTTTGTTTTAGTTAGCCTGTTACTACATGACCCGAGTGCTGTCTTATATCCGTGAGTGAGGGAAATAAGGAATCTTATGCAACAGAGGTGTTAAAATGTGGTGGCTTAATGTTGTCTATAGCACCTTGTCCTTTAAGCACCATATTGACTTGAGGCTCAATTCATTCTCGATCGTACGATCATGCTGCTTGCCAAAAAGAACTGCTTTTCAAGCTAGCTGATATTACATCGGCACAATGTTGTCAGTTTGAAAATCTCTTCTTTTCGGCAAGTGACGCGGTTCTACTACGGAGTACACATTAAGTGTAAGGCAGCTGGCCTGGAACTTTAATCCCATCATCTACCTAACTTTATGCTGTCTAATGTGGCCTAGCTTTCTCTTTACTCAAGGCATGTTTGTGTTGCACATCAATTTGCTATCAGGCAATATGTCTGCTTAGATTCTAGAGCTCTTTGCTTGCCTTATTCTCTCCCTGTGTCCTGCCTATCGCTGCTTTTTGTCTTGTTTTATTTGAGTGACTTCTTATATTTCTAACGTGTACGTACAGTATGTCTGTGACTTTGATCAAATTCATTCAGTGCCCAGAGAGAGTTGGGGTTCACACTCCGGAGTCATTCTATTTATACTTCTGATTGTTTTGATGTCCTGCTATGATCCTTTTCCTGATAGTGCAGACATTGTTGTATCAGGCTTTTTTTTTATACGTGTATTGGGTTACATTGCTGTGTGAATTGTGGTTCAGTTCGGTTTGGTTTGTACAGTTTCCTGGCCTTTTACACTCTCTCTCAGTTACATGAACACTGAAATAATAAGGGTAGCTGACTGCCCACTCTCATAATTTATATAAATAAGTCTTCATGTGCAGTCTTCTTGAACTAACACTAGTTAGTTACTATGTGCACAATTTGTGAATGAAGCTGCACAAATCCCTATGCGGCGTTCGGTCAGTAGTGATCAGACTGGCTGCTTGTGTGCATGTCCTCATTTGGCCAAATGGAAATAGTGATCTTTATAAATGCTTAAAGCTGCAATCTGAAACTTTCGTGTCCTACATGGGATTTGAGCGCAGGTCGCTACTGGCTACGTTTCTGTTGAACTGCAGTATAATGAAAAGCCTGTTTGAGCAGAGGATAAAATTGTGATTTGACCTTCATGGTATACCTCTTCTCAACCAGTTGTGGGAACACCCCCTCAAGGGGTCCAGGAGGTCCCCAGCTAAATGATTAATTGTCTGGGACCAAATTTTACTTTTTTTTAATTTGAGCTAAAAAGCATTATTTTACACTTTGGCTATTCAAAAATAGCAGATATACAAGCTCATAGCGCGGCACCGAGTGCCGCGCTATGAGCTTGTAGATCTGCTCTTTATGAAAAATCATGAAAATGTGTGCAAATTAATATATTTATATTCTTTTAAAGCGAACATTTTAAACTCAAATCTTTGCTTCCGGGGGGTCCCTGGAACAAAATATTTTGAGATGGTTCCGCGGCCAAATACATATCATTTTGCGGGTCCTTGACATGAAAAAGTTTGAGCACCACTGATATAGAAACATATGTTTTTTCAGAAAACTGTTAGGATTTAGAAGACATTTTGTAGAATCGGGGTCGTTGAATTTAAAAAAGGTCGAAAATGACTGTTCTAGATTGCTTGGCCTTTTGGCCACACCGTAAGAAGACATTCTGGAAAATGATGTTAATATGAATGCTGTTCATGCACCACATGCACTGCTGTTACTAAGTTATTCCGTAGCTCAGTGTATCACAGCATACATCGCGACAAAGTTCGACACGAATTCATTAACATGTGTCACTTGGTGTTATTTCCCTGTACACTCTTCAGGAGGTGCAATAAAACTGGCATTAGAATTAAGCGTGACCTCAGCAGAGGATTTATGTCAATACGCTACTTTATACATGATTGTGCGGCGGCAGCGCAGCATTTCACCGTCTCTGAGGCGTTGGGTATATTTCACATTCTAATACTCTTGTTCTAGCCCCCAGAACATATAACACCACAAAAACGAACCAGGATTCATTCCCTCTAAATCTTTCTCACAAGTTATAGGGGTATAAGCAACTGGGACTTTGTCCATGAAACGCAGCTGGCCCCACGGTCCCTAATCAATCAATTTGATATCTACCGAGAAATATTCCCTTTAGCGTTAGGCATTCCTCCAGCATAATTGAAAAACAGCAGATATTCTTTTGAATCTTAACAGCATATCCATATTTCATTCCCTATTGTTGCCCCAAGGGTAATGAATGAGTGGTTTCATCATGAACTCAATAACAAAAACTTATCTGGTATATTGAACAACCATGTTGACTTCTGGGGTGGTCAATGAAATGATCAAGCAAATATATATATATATTTTTTATCATACTACAGGCATATCATGTGCCCGAACATCATTCATCTAAATTAAAGCCCTTAATTAGTTTTCAATACCATCATATCATAAGCTATAAAAAATATAAAAAATATACAGAAACAAAAAAAAAGAATTTGCTGCACTTGCTGAAAACTGTGCTGTAGTAATTTGATATGTAAACGAGGAGATAAACAGAATTAAACTGTGTTCATTATTCATATTGGTATTAAATATGACCTTTTGAGCAGCTGTTCTTTTCTATCCAGCAAATTGAAAAGACAGTAACACGAATGAGAAATGTATGCAATCCTGTAGCTTTTACCAACAAGCCCTCTTTGCTATGCAGTGAATCTCTAATGTCTCTTACAACAATGCACATAGTGCAACTGCCATTCATTGGAAACAATCCGCTTAACTTATTTTAGAATTTCAAAACATTTATTTTTCAGTTCAACAAATATTATCCCAAGCACTAAGTCACACAACATAACCGGTCATAGTTTACAAGGAGGGTAAACGGGAATCAAAATGATCATTGATATATGAAACCATTTGTATTACTGTAAGCAGTACGCATATAAGAAAATGAATTGGGCCTGCGTGATTAATGGTTATAATGACTTTGGCATAGGATCCCCAAATTAGATTTTTCTTGAGGTGTTCAAAGGTGCAGGGGTCGCTCCGTCCATCTGTCAGGCTAAGGGGGACGACTGATCAATACACATCAGCAAGCACTTTCAATTTCACCTGCATTTGTCAATTCTGTCATTGGCTTCACATTTAACACATGTATAACAAATGGGAGAAACCAGCTAAGATGCCGATAATTTAAACAAATGGTTGTTTTAAATGATCTTAGTGACACTGAGTGACACACGGTTCCTTAAGCATTGCTGAGACAAAAATCTTGCATTGATCAGAAATAGCCCTCCAAAAAAGGGTACAAAAAATATGCTGGGTATATTCTCTACAGAGCCCCAGAAGTGAAATAGTGTTGTTTGTTTATTTCTTTACTCGTGGGAACGTCATGTTTGCCACACTTGAGGGTGCACCATATACTGTATATTGGACTTGTATAGTTTCTTTGAAAGTGACTTCCTGTTATTAACTTGTTCTATGTTCTGTGTTCTTTCTTCTCTATTCTCTCTTCCCTATTGTAACTGTTCTGTTCTTGCACAAAAGAGAATTTCACACAGTCTTTTACACCTTTAATCACGTGATGTGCTGATAAAGTTGATTCTTATTCGGACTTACCCAGTGTTCTCTATGAACACATTACTTCTACGATGAAATTATTTAGTGAAAAACACCATACAATGTACAATGACACAATTATGCATATTTACAGTATATATTTGACGGGAATGAGGCCAGAGTCTGTCATTTGTTTGTATATCGTTGCTGTCCGGCAGAAACCAGCTAACTCCATTTTTCCGCTTTTGCATTTTTTTCCATAAATCAGTGCAATTGAACACTCTTTACGTATGTGTGTTGATTAAAACAATATTGAACCAATGAAAGGTTTTTAAAAGTGCCTCTGACAAACTCCATTGGATCCTCAAACTTTCTGCTAAACCAGCTAACTCCACCAAAGGGGGGTGGAGTTAGCTGGTTTTGCTGACTCCAGGCTTTTGACCTCCAACCTCATTGAGAGCTTGGAGGTCCATTTAGCTGTTCTTATCAATGATGAACAAAACCTCCTAACTCCACTTTTTGTTTTGTTTTTTTGTCATTTCCTGAAAAAAACTCCCTGATTTTGGAGTTAGCTGGTTGCTGCCGGACAGCAGAGATATAATATAATATAATATAATATAATATTGTATATTTATGACGGAGTACAAAGACTGAATGGAAGACTATGTGAGGGAAGCACAGGAATGAAGGTTCTTGATTTCAGTGTCTGAAAACTATGCCACTGATGGGCACCAATGTTTATTTTGATAACTAATAAAAGACAAGCCATGCTGGCATGGTCTTGACATTTACATTGAGATGCTTCAAAACAAATTGTCCAGCTAAACGGGATGGGCCCGTGGGGGTCAAGTTTGTGGGTGAAGTAAGGAGTATGAAACATAGTATGCATCATGTAGACTCACAGCTTTCGATTTCCAGGGTGCAGTTCTGCTCATCCAGAGGGTATCTCCTCAGATCCATCATGCAAGCAGCTGTAGTGGTTATTCTAAAATAGAAATAAAATAACAAGAGAGAGAGAGAGAGAGCAGAGACAGTGGATGAGAAAGTATATGACAACTAGAAAAATTTGCTCCTCGGAGCACAGGTCTCCGCCAGGCCAGGTATACGTCAATCTTAGCCAATCAGGATGGAATCTGAAAAATCGGACACATCCGTCTTGATCACATGACTGTAGAGATAATGTGTACCGATTTGCGTGATGTTTGGACAAAATCTGTTGGAGTAATATAAAAAAATATGTTTTACAAAAATCGGCCTCTTAGTGGCGCTATAACAGGCCGATGAAAAGTGGGGGGCAGAGGTTCTGCTCTGGCCTCCAGGGAGTGTGTGTGCACAGTTTCACGTTGATCGGCCAACAGTGCCAGAGATTAGCTGTACACAGACGGATGGACACCTACACGGACACACAGACGCACTGACGGACGGACAGGGGCAAAAACATAGTCTCGGACTCTCGGCCATACCTTGGGCCTGGCGGAGACAATAAAATATGGAGTGTTACCTTTGGGAACCCGACTTTCAAAACGTATTTTATGGCATTACTACTCTACTGTGAAAATTGGAGAGGTAGGGGTGAAAGGACAGGAGAGAGGCCATAGCGCAATACGTGACACGGCTGTCGAAATGGATTTGATCTCATAACTTTGCAAGAGCGGGGCATCTGTCCTGGCATGCTGCGTGGCCATTATGATAAACTTCTAGGAACCAAAGGTTACAGATCCCCTGCGCTCAGCTGTGCTTTACTGGTTAGAGGGGGCAGGAACTTTCTCCTACTCTCCTTTCATGCCCAGACAGACAGAAAACTGAGATGAGAGACAGTGAGTGTCTGGCAGACAGAGGAGAAACCAGAGACAAAGGGCGTGGCTACACGACACTGCGTTGGACATTTGACGATGATATACGGAAAGAAGAAGAGGAGAACAGTAAAGGGTTTGGATCTGATCCCAGCCCAGTTCAGCAAAGATACTATATCTGTCGAGAGGCAAAAAGTTTACGGCCACCAGGTATGAATGGTTAGTCAGACCTATCTCACATAGTACTGTATCAGCAATGTGTCTTTTAACCCATTAAGACCTGAGGCCGCGTCTAAAAAAATCAAAATCCTAAAACATTTTCGGAAAAACATAAAAAATAAATCACGATTTTTCAAAAATAGCAGATCTACAAGCTCGTAGCGCGGCACTCGGTGCCGCGCTATGAGCTTGTAGATCTGCTATTTTTGAATAGCCAAAGAAATCTAAAGTGACACAGATGCGTTACAGGTCTTAAAGGGTTAAACAGATAAATGAACGACCTTTTGCAACTTTGCCAGGGTTGTACCCATTATGAGAGAATTATAGATGAATGATGGGGTGGTCCAATGGATAGACCACTTTAGCCATGCCCCGAAGCATCCTTTGAACAAGGCGCTGAACCCCAAGCTTCTCGCTTCTCGGCGTCAGTCTCTCTGGATGAGCATCGACGACTAAAATGTGATAAATGAAGCGAGGCTGAAGTCATACATGACGGATGCGTTGCATGCGAAAATATAGCCAAACTGCAAGAACAGTGAAATCATTTAGAAAGCCTGGGCTGGCAACTCGCTCCATTAAACAATGTTTCGATCCTACATGGATCGTCTTCAGGTAAAAAAAAATGGCAAACAAAAAAAAAAAGCATTTTTTAACCTGAAGAAGATCCTTGTAGGGTCGGGCACGTTGTTTAATAATGCGGAGCAATATAGAAGTTAGTTGCGAGCCCGTTGTTTCTAAATCACTGTGAAGACGGACACATGAGCGCCATGAAAAAGAAAATCGTGTTGAGTAACTTTGCACTCCAAAAAAAATATGTCGAGGCAGGCAAAGAATCTCAGGATGATGACAGTGTTTTTGATTATGATTTAAATATTCTTGGGGAGCAAACGCCGCGGACTTTATTTTATTTTACTTGGATCAATCTCTGTCCTTGTGCCTGTGTATGAGATTTTCTGGTTGAGCGTTTTCATCGCCCGTTTCATTGCGCGGTTTCCTGGAAATGCATTTCTGGCAGGTATACTGTGTGGCTTTATGAATGATGCATGTATAACAGCAAATTCAATTTCAGTATATCCACATGCCCAGGAAAAACAGCGCTGGCTTACAAATTATGCGAGTAGGACTTTTTTTTTTGGCGTTTAAACGGAGATATTTACCGGTGCAGCACATTTTTAGTAATTACATTTGTCGCTTGTTCACACTGGCTGGCATGTGCTCATCACATCAACATCCACGCTAGATTCTGTCCCTCTTGTGTAAATGGAAACAGAAAGATCAATTTTCGACCCATCATCTCTCTGTCACGGGTTGAGGGGGCGTGGGTGGGGGTGGGGGGGGGGGGTGTACGATGTTAAGTTTTTGTTAACCCATTAAGACCTGAGGTCGATTTTACAAAATGTCTTCTAAATCCTAACAGTTTTTCTGAAAAACTTATGTTTCCATATCAGTGGTTGCTCAAACTTTTTCATGACAAGGACCCCCAAAAATTATATGTATTTGACCGCCGACCCCCATCTCAAATTATTTTGTTCCAGCCAGGGACCCCCCAGAAGCGAAGATTTGAAAATGTTCGCTTTAAAAGAATATATATATATTCAAAGATTTGCACACAGTTTCACCATTAAAAAAAAAGAAGCAGATCTACAAGCTCGTAGCGCGGCACTCAGTGCCGCGCTATGAGCTTGTATATCTGCTATTTTTGAATAGCCCAAAGTGTAAAATAATGCTATTTTTTTTGCTCAAATCAAAAAATGACACAGATGCGTTCCATGAGCTTGTATATCTGCTATTTTTGAATAGCCAAAGTGTAAAATAATGTTTTTTTTTAAGCTCAAATAAAAAAAATTACACAGATGCGTTCCAGGTCTTAACGGGTTAATGTACAGTAAAGAGAGCGAATGTCACAAAAGCTTCACTTGTTACAGCACATTTTTATATTTGGGTTGAAAGTATCGATCCCGCCTTGTTCAAGGTTACTTAAAGGCTGCCTCTCAGTCCAGCAGACTGCTATACCGTATGACAGTACATCAGAGCTAACATCGATGCACCAAACACATCCAATGCACTTTTACAGAATTATAACTGAAAGTAAAATCACTATTACTGTACATTAGACCACCTCGTCGTGCCTTTTTTGCAGACGGTTTGAAACGGTTCCTGGTCAGGAATATGGTGTGTTTAATCAAGCAAAAACGCACTGTATGCATTCGCAAACAAAAACGCAAGGATCATGCTTATTATCGAACTACTGGGGCCATTTATGAAGGATTTTCCTTCATGGAGACGGAGAGCAATTACTGTACATTTTCTGTGTTTGTGAGGAAAAGTGCTGGACGGGAAGACTAATTGGAGGACAAAATGGTTTTTAACCCGTTAAGACCGGGAACGCATCTGTGTGTCATTTTTTTGATTTCTTTGGGCTATTCAAAAAATAGCAGATCTACTACGGCGCGGTGCCGCGCTATGAGCTTGTAGATCTGCTATTTTTTGGGGGGGAAATCTTGGAAAATCTGTGCAAATCTTTTAATATTTATGTACATTTTTACCTCAAATCTTTGCTTCTGGGGGGTCCCTGGAACAAAATATTTTGAGATGGGGCGGTCTGTGTTAAACATTTAATTTTGGAGGTCCTTGACATGAAAAAAAGAGAACCACTGATTATAGCAACAAGTTTTTTCAAAAAACTGTTAGGATTTAGACGACATTTTGTAGAATCCCCCCAGAAGCAAAGATTTGAGTTACAAATGTTTGCTTTAAAAAATGTCTATATTCAAAGATTTGCACTCGGTGCCGCGCTATGAGCTTGTATATCTGCTATTTTTGAATAGCCCAAAGAAATCTTAAAAATTACACACAGATGCGTTCCCGGTCTTGAAGGGTTAATAAAGCAGATCGGGTCCCCCAAAAAATGTGTCGGAGCCATGTACTCATTATTTGTGATGACAATGAGCTATTCTGCTGCTGCACAAGCATGTACTATAACAGCCCACGCTGTGCTCTGTTCCGTTCTGCTGTACCGTGTTAGACATTGGAGAAACTCCCCCCCCTTTTCTTTTTTTTTTTATTGAACTCTTCCAGAGCCTCTTGCCTCTCTCTCTCTCTCTGTCTCCAAATGGAAGGTTTTTGGAAACGAAAACAAGTTTTCTTGCTCTCGTTTCAACCATCAGCATTCGCAAACAGTGCTGTAGTAGCTTGGTAGTGGTTAGTTGTTTTTTTTTGTTACGATATCGACTGCATAATGTTAAGGAGAATCAGGAATAACAAGGGAATGCATGAATCTGAACACGGCGGCCCTGTCTTAACCCTTTGAGATCGGGAGAACGCATACTGTGTCATTTTTAGATTTGAGCTAAAAAAAGCATTATTTTACACTTTGGGCTATTCAAAAATAGCAGATCTACAAGCTCGTAGCGCGGCACCGAGTGCCGCGCTACGAGCTTGTAGATCTGCTATTTTTGAAAAAACTTGAAAATGTGTGCAAATCTTTGAATATATATATAATTGTAAAGACAACATTTTTAACTCAAATCTTTGCTTCTGGGGGGTCCCTGGAACAACATATTTCGAGATGGGGGTCCGCGGCCAAATACATATAATTTTGGGGGTCCTTGACATGAAAAAGTTTGAGCACCACTGATATAGAAACATAAGTTTTTCAGAAAACTGTTGGGATTTAGAAGACATTTTGTAGAATCGGCTTCAGTTCTTAATGGGTTAACTAGCTCCTCTAGTGAGAGTGCAGGACGGGGCTTGCTATTGATTCATGCTGGGAGACGACAGCATCCATTCACTCCATTATTTGCCACACACATCTTTTCAGACAAAGGTGTAGAAAGCAAACCCTTGTAGGAAGTAAACTTTAAAGTAGCTTAACACTAACAAGACTCCCTATCACTGAGAGACATCAGAAGTGAGTTGCTATGGATACCACTGCTTTATTATAGACAAGGTGGGCCTGTCTCTTGACCAAAGGGTGGGGGGTCAGGGGGTGGGGATGGGGTGTAGTAGTAGAGCTGTCCTGCCTGTAGCCCAGAAGCCCCGATATAGCCCCCTTTTTGCCTGAGAGAGGGGATTCTCCTTTGGAAGAGCTGGTAGGTGTGTTTGAATCCGGGCGGTTACAGACCTGGAATGCATCCTGTCACTTTTTGATTTGAGCAAAAAAAAAAGCATTATTTTACACTTTGGCTATTCAAAAATAGCAGATCTACAAGCTCGTAGCGCGGCACTCGAGCTTGTAGATCTGCTATTTTTGAAAAATCGTGAAAATGTGTGCAAATCTTTGAATATATATATTGTTTTAAAGCGAACATTTTTAACTCAAATATTTGCTTCTGGGGGGGTCCCTGGAACAAGATGGGGGTCCGCGACCAAACACATATCATTTTTGGGGGGGTCCTTGACATGAAAAAGTTTGAGCACCACTGATATAGAAACATACGTTTTTTTTCAGAATTTTTCTGTTGGGAATTAGAAGACATTTGTAGAATCGGCTTCAGGTCTTTAAAGGGTTAAGAAACACACAGAGTAGTCTTGGAGGATGTTCTAGTGAAGTGGACAGAGTCGTTGTTTATTAAAAGGTGACAAACAAAGCTGCTGAACCGAAAAAAATGCTCAAAGTCAAACAAAAACAATATAAACGTGTTTACTATATCTGGATAACCTTGCTTGGGACATTACGTTTGCTAGCTATCATCCGTTTCTTAGTTGTGAATGCTACAGTACATCTTTATTTCTTTTGGTCCTGATTGATTTGACGTACACTGCACACATACACTCTCTGCTGCGCCTTGTTTTTTGTAGCGTTTAAAGTGACACATAACTGCCCCTCCGCCTCAAGTGTCATTAAATCCAATGTCGCCGCACAGCCTTCAACAAAGCCCCAGTATCCCCCAAAATCTATTCTTTAATATCACTCATATCTTGTAGCATTTCAGAAGGGAGAGAGCATCATATGAAAAAAGGACAACGAAGGGGGGGGGGGGTTATCGAATGAATCTTTTGAAACTTTTATATGCTTTACAGCTCTTAAAGAAGGAAAGGGAAGTGACTCCGAAAAGAACACAATAGAAACGTTCATTTTTGTATAAATGCGATTCATCTTTTTAGATTTAAAGCTGCAATTCATAACCTTTTTCACAGTGTGTAATGTCCTTCCCCCAGGATTTGAATCCAGGTCTCCCTACACAGGAGAGACATTACATTTCTACTGCTCACGCCCGAGAGGCAATCCCCCAGCATGGGGGGGGGTGGGGAGACATTGCGCTTATGAGCTTCGGGCAGTACTACTCATCAAAGGGTCTCTCAATGGAAGAGTATACAGGCCACCTCCAACCACTACAGATGTGCTAGTTATATTGTATTACACTACACCATAACACAACGTTTTAGTAATTAAAGTAAGTTGCCGGATTGCAGCTTTAAAGAGTAGATGTGGAAGAATCTCCAAAACTACCCCCGAGACACTTAAACGACAGCAAAGTGAGAGAATCGCGTCGGTATATATTTCAGTAGATATTTGCCAGAGAAACGGCCCAAACGTCTATCTTCAACTTAGGTCAACATTAATAACTGCACTCGCTCACCTCAGCCCGTACAGGACGGTGCCGTCAGGATGCAGGCGAATCATTCGGTTCTTCACGGTCACACCGTGAAGGAAGGACTTCTTGTCGTTGAGGAAGTAGGTGTCGGGGAGCCAGAGCTGGTCCGCTACGCGGTTATCCAGAGTCAGGTTTAGTTTCAGCTGATCGTAGGCCAGTCGCTTGTCTCGCCAGCTTTGCTGGAAATACATTGTGATGGTGTAGTCCTAGAGAGAAGGGAGAGGAGAGCGTGAAAGCAATTTATTTGTTGTCATTCACTTTGGTTATGCTGCTTGTTCACTGTAAATATGGCTTAGCTCATTGCTGTCGGTGGCATGTCATGCAACCTCGTCGGACACATTTTTGTTTTTGGGGGGGGGGGGGGATGTCTCGCCTGATTTATACCTAGTTATGTGCGGGTGTTGTTCACTGAAAATAGCAGATCTACAAGCTCACAACGCATTGCGATGCTTTTATATTTGTATAGCTTGCTATTTTCAGTGCAGGACACGATGCACAACCAAGTCGGTCTTTATTCTCTTTCGGGTCCAGAATCTAAATAGATTACAACAACTGAGTTAAGTTGTAAATAATTTAAAGTAATGCATTTTTTTTACCATCTTGCCGTCAACAGTAAGGAAACAGACAAAAAGAGGAGGGGCATCCAACCAAGTTTCAGGGTCAACTTCAGTGTTGCCAAAAACCACAGATTGCATGCAATATATATTTTGTGTGTCGGTTCTTTAATAAATCACAATTGCGCCCCGGCCTCCCCCTGGTCAGCCGGGGCGCCTGAGGAGGGGAAAGGAACAGGTTGGAATAATGTGTTCCCTCCACGCGCTACGTCCTACCGGGGAAACTCCCACCTGTCAGGTGATAAGAAGCGGCTTGCTAGCTCCTCATGCATTGAAGGAGGCATGAGCTCAGTTCTGGGCTCTCCCTATAGCTGGCAGAGGGAGAGTAGCGCCCAGGATTACATAGGCAATTGGCACTGGGTGAAAAAATGAGTTACAAAATCGTGGGATAAAAAATAAAAAAGCACAATTGACCGGAGGTAACATAGGTGCAGAGGAGATACTGTAGCAAGGTGACATGTTATTAATTATATAACATTTTAATTCAAACTAAATTAAAACTAATGTTATAAGTAAGTGATGGCAACAGTCCAGTAAAGTAAGCAGGGGTCTGTTTATTTTTTTTAACAGCATAATCTTAATGGCCTAAAAATTACTTGGCATTTTACAGTATCTTTCACACGAGACAAAAAAAAGCCCCATTGTGCTCGTAGAGGCTTGGCATGGAGATGCCCGGCGATGCCCATAAAATATCTGTAACGTGATCACAGAGGTCGAACGTGGAATCAATAATAAATCCAGACGGTGACATTCTATGGCAATAAAAAACGCATTCCATTAAACAGGACATGATCTAGGAACCGATCCGATCGGGGTTGGTGAAGTATTTTACCCACCAACCCTGACGCCTGAGAGTTAACCCATTCAGAGCGGGAACGCATCTGTGTGTCATTTTTTGATTTCTTTGGGCTATTCAAAAATAGCAGATCTACAAGCTCATAGCGCGGCACCGAGTGCCGCGCTATGAGCTTGTAGATCTGCTATTTTTGAAAAATCGTGGAACATTTGTGCAAATCTTTGAATATATATATTTTTAAAGCGATTTTCAAAAAATAGCCCAAAGAAATCTTCAAAATGACACGGATGTGTTCTCGGTCTCGATGGGTTAATCAGAGAATAGCATCGGAGAATAAAAACCCAAGAACTAAAAACATCACCTCTGTCTCTCTCTGTCCCGTCGCATTGTCCCACTTGGCTAAAGCAGTCTAAAACAATGAAACGTGGTTTTGAGGAAACGCAAATGATCACACTATTGGCTTCGGGGGTTTCTGCGTGCACAAGTTCAATCAATCTTTAACCCATTGAAACCGCGAACGCATCCTGTGTAACCACTTTTAAACCATTATTTTATACTTTGGGCTATTCAAAAAATAGCAGATATACGAGCTTAATTGTAGATCTGCAATTTTTTTGAAAAATCTTGAAAATGTGGTGCAAATCTTTGAATATATATTTAGCAAACATTTGTCTCTCAAATCTTTCTGGGGAATTCTACAAATGTCTTCTAAATCCTAACAGTTATTTTTATTTTTTTTAACTTATGTTGCTATAATATCAGTGGTTTCTCAAGCCTTTTCATGTCAAGGACCACCCAAAATGATATGACCCCCCTCCCCCCATCTCAAAATATTTTGTTTCAGGGATCCCCAGAAGCAAAGATTTTAGTTAAAAATGTATAATATATATTCAAAGATTTGCACATTTTCACGATTTGTCTATTAAAAAAATAGCAGATCTGCATGCTCATAGTGCGGCACTCGTAGCCGCGCTATGAGCATGTATATCTGCTATTTTTGAATAGCCAAAGAAATCAAAAAATGACACGAGATGCGTCCCCGGATTGAATGGGTTTAAACGGCCATGCATGGATGGTAGATCCTTTCAAAACCAAAAGCCTTTTTTTTGGTCGTTGTTAATTCATGAACGGCGTGGTGGTCTAGCAGAAGAAGCCCTGCTAATGCTCGAGAACATCGTGAATGCTCTTCCTAGCTTTATACATGCATGTCTCCATAAACTCTGAAAGTTTGGCTTTGGTGATGATGCAAGGACGCAGCTAGCTCCATTTACTGTGTGTTGCCATGGTTACAAACTTGCTCTAGGAGTCAGGCAGTAAGAAGACAAAATGGACTGGGGTTGTTGGGTAATAAATATCCAAAACAAAAGCCCTTTTCAAGAAATACTGCATGACCAAAAAAATATTTTACCAAAGCAATGCAACGATGTCTTTAGCTTACGTGGTAAAACAGCACAGGACACAGTGGTGGAAAGTAACTAAGTAGATTTACTTAAGCACTGTACTCAAGTACAATTTTGAGGTATTTGTATTTTACTTGAGTATTTCCAATTTCCAATACTTTTACTTCTACTCCACTACATCTCAGAGGCAAATACTGTACTTTTAATCCACTACAGTTATTTGAAAACTCGAGTTAACTACATTTCAGATATACATTATGATATCATAAAACATACATTAACCACTTAACCACTATTTTATACCTGGGCTATTTGAAAATAGCCGATCTACAAGCTCACAACGCGTCGCATCGCGACGCGTTGTGAGCTTGTAGATCTGCTATTTTCAAACATTTTAGTACTTTTACTTTGGGTACTTTAAGTTCATTTTGGTGCCAATACTTTTGTACTTGTACTCAAGTAAATTTTGAATTCGGGACTTTTACTTGTAACAGAGTATTTCTATATTGCAGTATTGACACTTTTACTTAAGTAAATAATGTGAGTACTTTTTCCACCAATGGCATTACACCACTTTTAGGGTCAATTAGTCTTTATTTTCCATGACAGTTCTGTCCTCGTTATTTGCATGTTAAATTCTGCCAATTATTTTTGGAATCTCAACGTCTAAAAAAACGTGTAACACTGCACCTGTTTCACGAAACACTATATTTATTTGCGTCTGTGACGGTGTACTGTGATTCAAATGTTTGTTATTGTTTTTCATTATGTATGTGTTTTATAGGCTGTTATCAGGGCGGCCTTGGAAAAGAGAGCTTTGCTCTCAATGGGCTTCCCTGAATAAATAAAGGGAACAGAAAGAAAGAAAGAAAGAACAATGTTATTTACCATAAAACGTCTGAGAGCTGATACACAGTAAAATCCTCAGTATTGATTTAACCCACTAAGACCTGGAACGCATCTGTGTCACTTTAGATTTCTTTGGCTATTCAAAAATAGCAGATATACAAGCTCATTATGAGCTTGTAGATCTGCAATTTTTGAAAAATTATATTTTTTTTTTCAAAAAACTGTTAGGATTTAGAAAACATTTTTAAGAATGGCCTCAGGTCTTAATGGGTTAACTCAAGGGAGTTACTCGTCCATTTTTACACTCTCTCACTGAGGCTTGCTGACTGCGTATGACTGGACTGAACACAGCTGACATTTTGTAGTCTTGCCATAATATGAAATGCGTATTCTTGATGAAACATTTTTTTGCTGTATTTTTGGCATCATGAATAATAGAATAGAAATGAAACATGTATGGGAAAATAACTTTTTCTAATCTACTTTTGTGTGATTGTGACACAAACCTTCCAAGTTCTAAGTCAAAGCGTTTAGCAAAACAAGGGGAGTAGCCAAGTGGTTAGTCACATGGGCGCAATGCCGTGAACGGAGAGTCCCCCGGTTCGTTTCCCGGCTGGCCGGACCATTTGCTAAATGTCATTCCCCTACTCTCTCTCTCTCTCTCTCTCTCTCTGCAGTAGTACTATATCAGATAAAGGCTTAAAAATGCCCCAACTATTACTTTAAAAAAAAAAAGAGTGTTTAGCCAAACAAACATGAGACAAAGAAATCTAACACCAACACCTTTATGCACTCACACATTTGGAATTAATTAAGTACACCACTGGTTCCCAATGTGGGGTCTGGTGACCCCCAAGGGTGCATGAGTTGGTTCCAGGGGGTCCCCAGCTAAATGATTGGCAGGTAGGAGCCATAGTTGGGGAGAGAGAGAGAGAGAGAGAGGGAGAGATACCAGTTCTCACTCCCAAGGCGTCACATTTTGCCGCTCTGTCAGTAACCCTGTAACGTCACGTTTTGACATGACGGGACGCCCTGAAAGTCAAGTTTTGACATGAAGGGACGCCCTGAAAGTCAAGTTTTGACATGACGGGACACCCTGAAAGTCAAGTTTTGACATGACGGGACGCCATGGCGACGTCGCATGTTGACAAAACTATGCCTAAACCTAACCCTAACCTCACAAAAACATGCCTAAACCTAACCTTAATCCTAACCTCACAAAAACTATGCAGAGAGTGGTGGGATTCGATCACAAGGTTGCGGTTACTAGTCAAGCATTGCTACCAGGTTAGCCAACAAGGCAAGTCCAATCACGTGATTCGAGTAGTATTTCCAGCTCCAATGCGTGCGTGCCTTTTAGTTTTTGTTGTCCTATAGTGACATTTAGGGAGTGAAAATTACAGAGCAGCAATAAGTGACGCCTATTTGTGAGAATGTGTTGTTGAGTGACTTTGTCACATTGACTAAAATAAAAAGACTGCTGTGCTTTAGAACTAAGAGATAGAACGACTTCTGCGCCACAGCGCAGAAGTCGGTCATATTGCCTTCTTTAAAACATATTTCTGCACCAATGTAGCTCCAAAGTAGTATATCGTTGCTGTCCAGCAGAAACCAGCTAACTCCATTTTGACGCTTTTGCATTTTTTTCCATAAATCAGGGCCATTGAACACCCTTTATGTCTGTGTGTTGGTAAAAAAAATATTGAACCAATGAAAAGCTGTTCTTATCAATGATGAACAAAAGCTCCTAACTCCTTTTCATTTCCTGATAAATGAACATTTTGGAGTTAGCTGGTTTCTGTCGGACAGCAGAGATATTCAAGGCTAGAAGAATATTGAGGAAATGCTTTATGGTTTAGTGTAAACACGCATACAGTAGTGGCATGACATTGTGGGGAGTTGTAAAACAATGGTTCTGAAAGTGCGGTCCAGGGACCATCGGAATTCCTTGAGCGAGTTCCAAATGGACCCTTACAGGTCTGTACAAATTGAAACATCGGCCGAGAACAATGGTGTCTGTCCCCTTTTCATTTGCGCTGGCTAGACCTCTGGGAGATGGATTGCTGAGGTTGAGCGCAACACCTACTGTATACCATCAGCTCCCAGTACTTACCACACACAGCTTAAGTTTCCCAAGCCGTGCTTGTACGGTCCATTTGGTTCCATTTGCACACTCTCACGGGGGTTCCTTGAAATTAAATAGTTTGAGAAGCGCTAGTATAAAAGGCTGAAGTTTAAACTCACCATGTTTACTTCTGAGATAGAGTCGATGCTTGCTATGTTGATGCTCATGCTCACGTGGACTGCAGGACCTGAGGAAAAAAGACAAGAGATCGTCGTGTCAGCCTTACGTTGCACCGTACAAAAACAAAGTCATTTATTGCACGGAAATATTCTGTTCCAGAGTTGCAGAGTCTCTGATTTGACTGTCCCTTTCTCTGCCACATCACACGGCATTCATCCACAGCCAAGACAGATGATGATGATGATGATGATGTTGATGATGAAAAAGTCAGTCATTATCGAGACAGAGCCTCACTTTGAGGAGTCTCGTGCATAAAGTGCCTTCTTCGATTCTTTGTCCGCCTGCACACACCTTAATACAATAGTTTATATGATACAGTGCTACGTACTATGCAGAGATTCAAAAAGTAAGACATTTGTTTTTATAGTGTCAAAGGAAGCATGCTAGTGTTGAAGGAAGCATGCTCCTTCAACCTAGGATTTATATGGTATATCAATTAGGGGTGCAACAGTTAATCGAACTAATCGATTTAATTGATTATGTAAAAAAATATCGATAATCGATTTCACAAAAAAAATATATATATATTGTGGGAGAAAAAAATTGGTTGTAATAATTGATTCTAATTGATTCAAAAAAATCTATTCAAATTATTTTGGGTTAATTCATTGATAGCATATTATATATATTTTTTAAAATCAAATAAGTATTTGATTAATCAAAAAGTAATCAATAGAATAATCGCTACGAAAATAACCGATAGTTGCAGCCCTATTATCAATTGTTTTCCCTTTCATTCACCCCAGGACATCCCTTCCATAGGTCGATTTTTGCCTCTGCCACCAGGGGGGGAAAAGGAAATATATGAACATATATTTATATATATATGCACATATATATGTGACATATTCGGAATTGGCCGCCTGCATATATGTCTCTACTACATATATGTACATATATATCCATATATGTGGCATATATGTGGACATAATATAAGCTATATATGAGACATATATATTTTTTTAAATATGAAAAAAATATATATATATATTATTGTCCAGCCCCCAGGGGGGGGCAAGTGCCCCCCATGCCCCCCCTGAAAAATCGCCTATGATCCCTTCTGTGATTTCAGGGCTGTAGATCCCACTGCATTCAAATACTTCCTAATTTTTTTTATCATGCTGCTGAGCCTTGACTTTGCAAAGTTCAAAGAGCAGATCATAAATATGACCATACTTAAAAAGCAGGTCAGAGCTATTAAATTGTACTCATGCATTGTTATCGCCTGTCTTCCACTAGACCAGGGGCTCTCAACTTCAGCCCTATCCAAGGCTATGGCTTTAGTCATTTACATTCACCTAGTTCCCTGTATCTAAACCTAACTGTTCCCTCTGTCCCCGCGGGCCCCGGAGAACTCAACTCTCTCAGCTCTGACGACGCCATGCTTCCCTACTCTCGCCACCCAGATCCCTACTCCACATTGTGTTACTCTGCTTTACACTTTAGCAGTCCACTGCAGTGTTGTTTTCGTCGACTAAAACTATGACGAAAAATGTTTGTCGATTACCTTTTTTGCACAGACGAAAACGAAACAAAAACGAAATAAAAACTAAGCTATGATGACTAAGACTAAATATATTGACAATTTCGTCAACAAATAAAAACTAGACTAAAATGTTAGGGAGTGACTATTTGTCTTGTTGCTGAATAACCTCAACGAAAAGATTTTGAAAATAAATAAAGGGCGCATGCTTAAATAACAGTGAGAAGAAGGACTTAAAGAGATACTTCACTTTCAAATAAAATAAACATTAAAAAAAATTATTTAAAAAAAATGAAAGAAGTTATGGCAAAATAAAGGCCCCCTCACGCATTAGAGTGTCCTACTAATGTGTGAGGGGGCCTTTATTTTGCCATAACTTCTTTAATTTTTTTTAAATAATTTTTTTAAATGTTTATTTTATTTGAAAGTGAAGTATCCCTTTAAGAGCCTCAAGCCAGGCAATTCCAAACCTTCCGCACAATAGATGCTGCTTCCTCTCACACTCTCTCCTCATTCCCAAAGGACCCCCCCCCCACCAACCCCCCCCTCACTAACATCCCCACAACGGGGGAAGCCCTACTTATTGAGGACTTCCATCCTGTGTGCCATGAGAGCATTTTGGTCATCGATAGTGATTCATGGGGGGACAAATGATGTTACACTGAGACACTCTGGAATTACCAAGATAAGAATTGCTTCTACTTGTTAGCTGGCACACAGGGGAGGTGTGTGGCCCAAGTTGTTAATGTGGTTTTCCCCGATCCCTATTTCCTGTTTGGAAGTGAGTGATGAGATCTATAGACATTTCCTGACTGTCATTGAACTGCTTTGCTCTCAAAATGGTAGCACACTCTCTGGCGGGGTTGCGACTCGCATTTGTAGGCAGTCAAGTTGTCTGAAAAGGGATAGCAGTAGTGGCATTCCCACCATAAAGAGCAGAGAACTCTAAACGTAAAAAAAAAATCTGTTAACTGTGACATCTTCGAGTGTCCCTGAAAGCCCCAAGGCCCTTCAAATAGAGTTAACTTCTCACCCCTATTCTCTGCTCCATTTCAGAGTCCAAAACATTCAGCACGACGACAGCTGCGTCAAACAGAGGCCCCTGCTTAATTTTGGAGGTCAATTAAGTCACCATTAAACTTCCTCTACTGCAGAACCTTATCAAATGACTCCGTTACTGATAAGAAAGATATAATTGATGCTTTTAATCAGCATCTTATCTTGGAACATTTATCCATCTTTTTTTTTCTTTTTTTGCAAAAAGACCAGAGTACTGTACTTTAATTGCCTGCCATCGGTGTACCTGCCAAGACAACTCTGAAGTCTTAATAGCTTGAAACAAGTCCTTTGGATACCTATCCAATATACCTGTATGGCAGGAAACAGGTGTACATTACTTGAGTACTGTACATCTCACAATGCGTTACGATGAGCTTGTTTTCACTATTATTGAAATTTGGTGTACTTTGTAATTTGTACTTGATGACTTAATTTTAAGTATGTATTTTGGAATAGTTAAGTATTTTTTGCCAGAATAAAAAAAGATATCAATCATCCACTGCCAGCGATTTTTCAATTTTCTTACCTTTTTCAAGTATTCACAGAATATTTATCAGGGGATCAATCATTATGATTGATCCCGGAGGGTTTCACAGTGCTTCCGCAGAGATTTTTTTTTTTATCACAACCTCCCGTTCGCTTTTATACGCCTTTGAAAATAGCATGTCTCGGCCAAAAATATATAGTAAAGAAAATATAGTGAATGAGTTAAAAGCAAGTACTTACTTGAACTCAAGTAAAAATGTGACTGAGCAACTTTCACTTGTAGTTGACGCATTTGCAATGTGAGCTTGTAGATCGGCTATTTTTTTATGAATAATATATACTGTAAAATACATGTATTTGTCTTTTGTGAAAAAGTAAATTTTCTCAAATAGAAACTTTAATCACATCTTAGTTTTTCCAAATTTATTTGAATGTCTTGCACTTTCAGACAAAAATATCAGTCAAAACATTGGCAATCAGTGGTCTAGGACTGGAAGATCTGACTCCATTGTATGATAGTCAAGAATGAAAGAACTGTGTGTAGTGCTAATGCGGGATTAATGAATTGGTGGCGGGGGGTGGGGGGGGGGGGGGTGTCTACAATGTCTACCACCCCACATTACTAATACAATATGGATGTAGGAATGTGTTAGGGGGATTCACTGTTTATCCCTGCAGGAGTAGGTTCCTAATCTCCTATTAATTTGAAGTTGTCAAAGCTGATTACATTTAGGGAACCTACCACACAGTTCAATCCATCAGAGGTGCGTGCGTGCGCGCGTGTGTGTGTGTGTGTGTGTGTGTGTGTGTGTGTGTGTGTGTGTGTGTGTGTGTGTGTGTGTGTGTGTGTGTGTGTGTGTGTGTGTGTGTGTGTGTGTGTGTGTGTGTGTGTGTGTGTGTGTGTGTGTGTGTGTGTGCGCGCGTGCGCGTGCGCGCAATGAGTATGCTAAATCAAACATTTAAGGACAAAATGAGTAGGCTACCAACATAGCCAATGACTTCCAATGTCTCCTGGCACTGTTCATTATCACTTACTGGCTTTAGATTCTGTTCTCATACTTAATACCTTGTTGAATACTCCAACCTGCAGTCAAAGTACTTTAACCCGCCAGGCGATCTCCGCATGCCGTGACTGTCGGAACAAATTGCTCCGGGAGTGAATGAGTTTGCACTTCAGTTGCTGGCTTTGGATCGGACCCAACTGATCTCCCCCAAAAACTCACCGCGCACTGTGGCAATACTGGCAGGAATATCGAAGCGTTACTTTAAAACATTGTGTTATTGTTGCATCTTAAGACAGTCCAATTAATTAAAGTTTTAACATGAAACAACTTTCAACGCTGCAAACAAGAAAATGAGAACTCACGTCTATGATGTTCAACCTAAAGTGCTCTATGTCTAGAATAGAATTGAATAATTTGTGCTCTATTCAGTTCAGCTCTGCATCGGTATGTCATCACACTTTAGGCTCTTGGCAATGGGAAACAGGAGTCAGTAGTGTTTACACAAGCACAAACTACGCTGTCACCGGGACAGTGACATATTTCAGAACTGAAATTCTGTAATATTCCTGTTTACGGAACCCTCACGGTTCCAAGTGGTTCCATTTGTACACTCTCTGTTAAATTAACACATAGGACCTCATTTAGATCATTTATGGCACAGAGTGCGTCGGAGGTGTGTGCACCTCCAATTTAGTTATATTTAACAATTTAACAGTGTGTTTTGGGCATAAGATAAATTAGACCGATCAGAGTGTCATGTCATCTCACATGCCCTTTAAAATCTAGTTACACCTGCACCATGGCGTATTGTTATTTAAATGACAGTTTCGGCAAGTTGGAGGAAATTAACTGAGAAAATGCACAAACTGAAAGTACCATCTTGCATGGAAGCAATAATGTACAGTAATGTACTAATATAAGGGGACCCGGGGGAAAGATCATGTGGACCACCATGTGGTCCTCCTGTAGCCTAATGTCTCCTCGTGTCCAAGAGACAGATTGATCATTTTGATTACATGCAATGTGCACGCATTGCGAACGCACCTACATAGGCGCACGCACATCTTAATAATGTGCTCTCTAAATAGTAAGGCAAGTCCTGCACCGTCGCTACACTGGATTTGAGATGAAAAAGATATATATATTTTTTAGAATTTAGAAGACATTTGTAGAATCCCCCAGAAGCAAAGATGTGAGTTAAAAATGTTTGCTTTAATTAAAAAAAATATATATATTCAAGGATTTGCACAAAGTTTAACGATTTTTCTAAAAAATAACAGATCTACAAGCTCGTTTTTGAATAGTATTTAAAAAATGGTTATAGCTATAAAAAAAATAATCTAAAATGACACAGCTATGCGTTCCCGGATTGAATAGGTTAAGAACCAGCGAACTGCCCAGTTTTACAATATGAGCTTTCAAATGAGACGTTTTTTTTTTCGTCAAGCCAACGCTGTTGAACAACAAAGTAACACTTAAAAAAGTTATTTTGTGAGGAAAAACTCAAACACAGTATACCACTATAGTGTAAGTGAATGCTATTTCCTCTCAGCCCACCACTGCTACTCGACCTCAGTCTCAGTCCACCGCTGCTATAACAGCCCACTCGGAAAAGATCTGATAATTACGATGTTTCTCCAAATACTGGCACTGAAATATTAACTAGCATAACGCTTGACTGAAAGGCCCCATCTATACTCTCATCTATTTTTTGTACTCCCTGCACCCCCCCCCCCCCCCAACTCTTCCCTCTACACTAAATGCCCTGCAGCTTTGTCATATTCCCTGACCCATCTTTCTAAAAAAAAAAAAAAAGAAAGAGAAAGAGAAAAAAGTGGGGCCCATTTTCCATTGCACTTTGTGAAGGCAACCAGTAACAGTTTTCCCCTGAGAATGTCAAAGTACATTCGTTCACAAGATGAAAACAGAAAGCCCCCGAAATCTCCCGCTCTCCCTCTGCCTCTCTCTTTCTCTCCCTCGCCTTCTCTCTCCCTCGCCTTCTCTCTCTCTCTCTCTCTCTCTCTCTCTCTCTCTCTCTCTCTCTCTCTCTCTCTCTCTGTCTCTCTCTCTCTCTCTCTCTCTCTCTCTCTCCCTCTTTCCCTCAATGCGTATTTTGACCCTTGAGTGAAACAGAAGGATCCACTCTGTAGCAAAATAAAGATACTACCAGCAGTCGCACTTAACAACCGGAAAGGAAAGAACGGCTCTCCAACAACAAACCCTTCACTTTTTTTCAGATAAAATCCATTTCCATTAATAGTCAGTCCAGGCTAAACAAAGTGGGGTTTGTTTGTTTCTTCATTCAGCAATCGATTAGTGCACACACTAGCAGCTGAATATGTTCTGTTACATTCATTGTCATTGCACAGCTAATGTACATTTTATTTTATTTTTTTACTTACATTTTTATCCCACGATTTTGTAACCCCATTTTTTTCACTGTGTGCCAATTGTCGAAGTAATCCTGGGCACTACACTCCCTCTGCCAACCTAGGGAGAGCTCAGAGCCAAGCTCATGCCCCCTTCAATGCATGAGAGCTAACAAGCCTTCTTATCACCCGACAGGGGGGAGTTTCCCCGGTAGGACGTAGCGTTTGGAAGGAACACGTTATTCCAACCAGTTCCTTTCCCCTCCATCAGGCGCCCCGGCAGGCCAGGGGGAGGCAGTATAGTGACCAGGATTACTGCATGTTTTTTGTGAGGGTACCTACCCTAGGGGACACGGGGAGAACATGCAACTCCACACAGAGTAGGCCCCTTCGCCAACCCCACCTAGGGTATGGGCACTGATGACGTGGAGGAGAGGACACGCCCCCAGCGCCCACAGCGTCCCCTGCGGGAATCGAACCCAGGACCTTCTATGTACATTTTCTAAGGATGGCGAGGTCGGTCGGTCAGTCAGTCAGTCGGATGGTCCGTCTTTTTGTTTACCCGCATCCCCTTTTTCTTTTTTTTGTGTTTGTTTAACTCCTTATGTACTACTGTATATATGTATTTATATACAATAAATCAATGAATCAATAAATGACTGTAAAAGAAAAAGACAAGAAAAGAAAGAAAAAACTGCCTCAGTACTTGAAGTGCTTTTTGGCCTGAGGGTGGTGCTAGAGGATGGGATCATGGGGTCACCAAAATCTGAATAGACCAATTATTTGTTTACTAACATTGAGACTGGACGCACAGGTGATTGTTTCACGCAATCAATTCCCAACCTGTGTGTTGGCTAGTGAGGCGCGTCCTAGCGAGACCTGACAGAATGGGTTTCATTGAGCGCATACTGGTTGCACGCATACTGGTTCTTATCAGTGTGATGTCGTCTGTTAAGGGGTCTATAGAGCATCCTCTGGGGAGCAAAACGTTGTGTAGCAGTAGTTTTCCAGATGTTATTTGGAACTGTCTGGTGGACAGATCTAACATAATTAGCCTATAGTGTCCCACCACTAGCAGGGCTAAAAAAAAACAAATGGCTTCAAACTCACACTCCTTAAGTGGTTCCATACCTTTAAACCCATTAAAACCGGGAACACATCTGTGTAACAATTTAAATAATCATTATTTTATACTTTGGGCTATTCAAAAATAGAAGATCTACAAGCTCGTAGCGCGGCACTAGATCTGCTATTTTTGAAAAAACGTGAACATTTTTGCTAATCTTTGAATATACATATTTTAAAGCAAATTTTTTTTTACTCAAATCTTTGCTTCTGGGGGGTCCCTGGAACAAAATATTTTGATGGGGGTCCACGGCCAAATACATAATCATTTTGAAGGTCCTTCACATGAAAAAGTTTGAGCACCACTGATATAGTAACATAATTCTTTCAGAAACTGTTAGGATTTAGAAGACATTTTGTAGAATCGGAACCTCAGGCCTTAATGAGTTAAGGACCATAATATGAACTGAGCCAGAGAACCTTTTCCAGCTCGATGTGGCACAAACCTTTTTTCCCATTCCATATAGAACCTTTTTTGCCAAGAGTGTACATGTGTGTGATTACCATATCAGTGTATCAACACTTTTCACTGCTGTTCTAATAAGCTCCTCGTAAGCCACTGAATGTTGTGACCTGCCGCTGTTTGCCGAGATCATACGCTGACTTAATCTCCCAGAGTATCGACAACCTTCAATTGAGTCTGATATTGACGCTAGACGTTGGACGCTGATGTCAAGTCAACGTCACGTTAAGCTTCATTTGCGTATTGTATTACGCACATTTCATACAGGAACGTCAATAGCAATGTGACTGTGGCACCTTAAAACGAGACGTGTGTGTGTGTGCGTGTGCGTGTGTGTGCGTGTGCGTGTGCGTGTGTGTGTGCGTGTGCGTGTGCGTGTGTGTGTGTGTGTGCGTGCGTGTGCGTGCGTGCGCAGTTCACTGTGTACCTGACACCTCAGCCCCCGGACGGCCTTGAGATGCCACCATCATTCTTTCGTATTTATTTTCATCTCTTCGTGTGGACTTTGGAGGTGTCATAGGGTGTGGCAAACATATTCGGTTGCACGGAGTGGAAACAAATGAGTGGATTGCACAGGATTGCACAGGATTCAAGCAATAGTCGGATAAAAGAGCAGGGAGAAGAGATGGCCATGAAACTACACTGTAAAACGGGTCCATTTGGCTCCTTATGTACACGCTCTGAGTTACAGATACGTAAGCATCCATTTGGTTTGCAACTATCTATCATTTAGCTAGGGACCACCTTTGAGAGTCCATTTGGTTCAATTTGTACACCAGCTGAGTTAAATGAACGCAATGGATTTGATTGTGTACTAGAGGTTCGGGCGTGTGTGGTCCGCGAGTATAGGCCGGAAGTAATGTGATTAATCACATGTATAGCCTAATAGGCCATACCTATTACTTAGAATGTTAAATTCCCCATCACAGCAAAATTCTCACCAAAACTATAAAAATGTCCACCAGAGGGCAACGTAATGAGCATCCTCCCTGTTATCTTCAGTGAAAACGAATTAAGATCAAATATGTTATTGTTGTAAAATATGAATCTACAATTAGGCGTCTTATGTCTGCAGTCTAGTGTAGTCTTTTGGCTGAATGTATGCTCTGCAATGTACATCACACCACAGTGTGACTCCTGTATGTCTGTAGCCCTGCATTCGGTGTGCAATTGTTTGTGTTTGTGCTGACAGAGGGTCCAGGAGCCAAACGAAATGAATTGTTTGTAAGCCATACTTCCTGGTGCAGGAAGAAGAACCCATGGAGTGTTGCTATTGTATTTGTATCATTACTGGAGAGCAGTGTTGCCTTGGTAGATGACAGTCCTACCACAGAAACACACCAACAGCAATAAAGCATATAGCAAATGAGAAGATGGAGTCCCTACACGATTTCGGTAACATGTAAATATATATATGTAAATATATATATATACTACACACACACACACACACACACACACACACACACACACACACACACACACACACACACACACACACACACACACACACACACACACACACACACACACACACACACACTCTCTGATAACTCTGATAATCAACTCATTGCTTAGCAACAGTGGGCTCCATGGCAACGGTGGAGCATTCACACTACAATGTAGCCGGAGAAGCAGGATGATGATGCAGCCAGTCCGCTGTCACTACTCACTGCTGTTCAATGGCTGCTTGCTTCTCACACCAAACTAAACCAGTCAACACTACTGTTCAATGGCTGCTGCTCACACCAAACTAAACCAGTCAACACTCTGTTCAATGGCTGCTGCTCAAACCAAACCAAGCCTGGGATCAATACCATTGTCGGGTTTCTGATCCGGTCGGAGCGGAAATAACCTTACGTCATCAGACGGCCGGAACCACTGACCGGAACCACCGGTGCCGTTCAACTCTAAAATGAATCCCCTAGTTTAAAATTGGTTTAAATTGGTATAACAATCGTTTAGTTTCTTTTGGTATAATAATCGTTTGGTACATTCATCGTCCTATAATTTGAGAAACCTCTCCGGTGGTGGTGAGCCCAAAACTGTATGCCCGGTTCTCCTCAGTGGCTGGAGCAATTGATCTGAATTTTCACACAGCCATTGACCATTACCATCTGAATGCAACTGCGTAGCCCGTTTTTACCCACATCTCAGCTCTTTATTAGCGTTTTTGTGAAAAAGAATGTCGCCATGGTTACGGGGCTGCCCAGCTATGGGACGAACTGGCTCCCGGGTTGCCAGATCATGTGCGCATATCCCCCCATGGATGCGTCGACCGGGTATGGACTAGTCTTTCATTCTAGCGCGTGTAGCGAGAATAAACGAATTGATTCGCATTATGTGGGGAACAACCACAATGCGAGGTGGAAAGTCTGGTGACGCGAAGTTACACCAAGCTAAACCAACAAAATCTACATGATAACCTCCTTGTGCAATAATAATAAATAATAAACCTTTGTAAAAACCCACTTGATGCATTAATTCCACATCTATCCTGCAGAAAATCATAAATTGCATTAAAACGGTGGGTCTAATGAAAAGGGACAGCCCAACACAAGAACAAGAACTTTTATTGCACTTTCTTCATCTTATTATGAGAATATGCACCCAATCCCTTTGACGTGGTTACAAAGGGGGAGAGGGCTGGTTAGATATGGCTGTCATTAGTCAAACTTGCACATTGTCAGTGAAATATGGCTGACACACCCACATCAGGAGTGCCACATCCATGGCGACGGTTTTAGGCCCAGGATACTTGGGAATGTACTCTAAGCGACAGGATATTTTGTTAGTGCCTGCATAAAAACTCGGAGAAAGATTTCTTTGGCTATTCAAAAATAGCAGATATACAAGCTCATTGTTCGGCACTTGAAAATTCATGGAAAATGTGTGCAAAATTTGAATATATATATCATTGGTCTTTGAGGGGGTTCCAGGGGGACCCCAGACAAATTAATAGTTAGGAACCAAATTGACCCTTATGTGTCTGTAACTCTGAGAGTGTACAAATGGAACCAAATGGACCCTAAGACCCCCGAGAAATCAAAATGGTTGAGTCCCTGGCATATCTTTTCAAATGGGGGTCCCTGGGCTAATATGTGTCAATTTGGGGGTCCTTGACACAAAATAAGGTTGAAAACCACTGCACTATGGGATACTAACAATGAAAAGAAATCTAGATTATATTTAAAAAAAATTGTTTTCCAGTTTTTGGTAACAGTGACATCATATGAAAGCACATTGTATGGTGTTTTGTGCTGAATAATCCTGCGTGCATGGGACTAAATTGTTACCAAGACGCTGCTATTCATCACACCGTCATGGTCCAATGCTTTAATCCATTTCATTTTTTGAATATGTAAATCTCACTTCATGTATCTGACTTTTTTGACTTTATCACTTTTATTTACTTTGTGATCATCGAATCTGACGTTTGCAAAATCCCTATCCATAACGCTAATGAGGTAGAATAGCAGAATTGTAACCGTGTCTCAAAGATATGATGGTAAATCCGCCGATTAATTGATTAAATATGATTCCTTTAAAATAGAACTTAAAATACAAAATGGTGGTAAATACTCATCACAAACAGTGTTGATTTTGACAACAAATTTTGTATACAATTCCATTCATCTCTGAAATGTTGACGTTTGTTCCGCAGCCAAATACATATCATTTTGGGGGGTCCTTGTCATGAAAAAGTTTGAGAACCACTGCCTTTAAGGACATCATGGCTTATAGATTTGTCTAATGCCTACTGGGAGCCCCAGTGTGAATCCCTAACTGCTTCTCTCTGGTTTAGACCAGAACTACACCCACTGTGTATGCTCATCAACACAATTGGGAATAAAAACATCATACAGTATGCACTGGGTGAAGGAGAGTGTTTCTTTTACATTTCTCGATTCTGTACACACAGTACGGTGTATTAAGTGTGTTTTCCGGGCATAATAAGCTAAGGACGGTACATTACAGTATGCCTTGAGGTGTGTATGATTTGTGGGGGAAAATGCTATCCGGACAAAACTACACTTTTTCTTGTTTTTGTTATTAATCCAATAGGCTCTATGCACAGCAGCCGTATTAGAAGGAAATTGGGCCTCTTCCTTACAGCACTTACTTCACAGGTGTTACCAATGATACTAATGAAGGCTCTGTTCCATTTAGTGTAGCACAGTGGTTCTCAGACTTTTTTAATTTCAAGGACATCCGTAACTCTGAGAGTGTACAAATGGAACCAAATGGACCCGCAAGGGTCCATTTGGTTCCATTTGTACGCTCTCAGAGTTACACATCCGTAAGGGGCCATTTGGAACCCCCTCAAGGAACCATGAGGGTCCCTGGACCACACTTTGAGACCCACTGGTGTTTCCAGTGAGCCAACATGCACAACATCAGCACCCCCCGACTCTGTTTGACCAGAATGGAACAGAGCCTTCATTAGTATCATTGGTAACACCTGTGAAGGAAGTAAGAAGAGGCCCAATTTCTTTCCAATATGGCTGCTGTGCTGCATAGAGCCTATTAACAACACTCTTAACCAGAGTGGAGCGAGAGTGTGTCAAGGTTGGCCTCATGCTAAACGGAAAGGAAACCAAGGTCACGACCTATTAGGTCCCCCAAGAACATCCCGCCCCTAACAGCAATTGAAGGCACCGCTCTAAAGGAGGTCAGTGACTTTAAAGACCTATACTGTAGGCGCATGGGTCAACTCCACAGAGAAGGACCCCTTCAAGTGAGGAAAGCGCATGCATGGAGAGCTCTTAAACACATGACCAGTAGTGTGGAAATCCAACCTCCCCCCGACACGTCAAGATCAGTTTCTTTTCCTGCGACTGTGGACTTTGTTTTTCTTTTACGGCTGTGAATGCTGGACACTGATGCAAGCCCCATACAGAAGTCCCTGGGTGGGTGCTATACCAGAATGCTATGTGTGTTGCTGAACATCAAACAGGGCGAACACATTACCAACTAGAAAAAGTGCTTCGCGGAGCACAGGTCTCCGCCAGGTCAGGTAGGTTATTGTGGCCTCCTGGTGCAAAGATCTGTGCAGTTATAGGTAAAAAAAAGGCGAAACGGCCTTTTATAGCGCCACCATGAGGCTGATTCACACGGAAATCGCATGCTGCGTTGATGATTTGAGGCATTTTGTTCAAAACGGACCAATCCTGCAAACTTTGGAAGCCAATCTTAGCCAATCAAGATGGAATATGGAAAGTCGGACAGATCCGTGTTGATCACATGACTACAGAGATACTGTGTACCGATTTGCGTGAGGACAAAATCTGTAGGAGTGATATCCAAAAATGTCTTTTGCACAAATCTTTTGCGCTATAACAGGCCTATATGAAACATTTGGGGCAGAGGTTCGGCTTTGGCATCCAGGGAGTGTGTGTGTGCACAGTTTCACAGCGGCCGGGCCAATGGTGCCGGAGATTAGCTGTTCACAGACAGACACACACACACACACACACACACACACGGATGGACGGACGGACAGGGCCATGCCTTTCGGCCTGGCGGAGACAACAAACGTCTGTACAGGGCACTTCCAAGTGTATCAGAGAAGATACCAGCACACAGGCAAGAACCAACACACAGGCATGGATCAAAAGGACGTCCCTCCCACCCCCTACCTATACAGTACGTGGATGTGCTAAAGAAAGATGCCGGTGCAGAAAGCACAAACGAGCTGGCCGGATGGATGGAGAATTGAGATGACTGGAGACGCCGATGGAGTAGAGCAGTGGTTTCTCAACCAGTGGTCCGGGGACCACCAGTGGTCCTTGGGGGGAGTACCAGGGGGTCCCTAGCGAAATTAGTTAACCGTCATTAGTTAATAGCGTCACAATCGTTTTAACCACTTAGCTTTGGCTGCTCAAAAATAGCAGATCTACAAGCTCATAGCGCGGCACCGAGTGCCGCGCTATGCAGCTATTTTTTTTTTAATCTTGAAAATGTGTGCATATCGTTGAATACGTATATATTTTCAAATCGAACATTTTTAACTCAAATCTTTGCTTCTGGGGGTCCCTGGCACACAACATTTTCAGATGGGGGTCCGCGGCCAAATCTATATCAATGTAGGGGTCCTTGGCATGAAAAAGGTTGAAAACCACTGGAGCAGAGGGCTCGTCTGAGGACAACGTAGAGAGAATAGTGACAAAGTGTCATCATGTGAAAGTAAATTGTACAATGTATTGTGGTAAATAATCCGTAGTACTCGTTTAGCCTGCGTGCATGTGACAAAATTGTTACCAAGACGCTGCATCACACCTTCATGGTCCAACGCTTTAATCCATTTCGTTTTTTAAATATGTAAATCTCACTTCATGTGGAGAATCTGCCTTTTTACTTTTATTACCTGTATTTACTTTATGATGATAGAATCTGAAGTTTAGAAAATGTCTGTCCGTAATGGTAATGGGGTTGAATTGTAGAATGTATCGCTGCAATGATTATTTTCATAATCGATGAATCCTCGGATTATTTGTTTAAATATGATTATTTTAGAATAGAATAGAATAGAATAGAATGAGGGGAAAATACGCTACATACAAAATTATAATACCCATCACAAAGTTTATCTGAATACATGTAGACATTTTACCCGGCTGTCAGAAACAGAACTTTTCATTCTGGAGCAAATTTCACATTTTGGTCCAAAACACACTGTGACTAGGAAGTGATTATGATCAAGCCAAGACGTCCTAGTTGCAGTAGATGTTAACACTGAATAAAGTTGTAAGATGTCCTGCGAAGACTTCCTCTAAGCTTTCATAATGGAAGTGACATCTCATACCCGGCAAACAGATTACAGAGAAAATTAGAAAAAGTGCTCCTCGGAGCACAGGTCGCCGCCAGGTCAAGTACGCTATTGTGGACTCCTGGTGGCGCTACAATAGGCCCATGTGAACGGTGCCGGAGATTAGCTGCATAATGGAATATGGGAAATCGGACAGATCCGGGTTGATCACATGACTATAGAGATACTGTGTACCGATTTGCATGACGTTTGCATCAAATCTGTAGGAGTAATATAAAAAAATGGGTTTATCACAAATCGGCCTCCTGGTGGCGCTACAACAGGCCCATGTGAACGGTGCCGGAGATTAGCTGCTAACGGATGGACAGGACACACGGACAGACGGACGGACAGGGTGCAAAACATACTCTCTCGCCATGCCTTTCGGCCTGGCGGAGACACAAAAAAAAAGAAAAACTTCAGAATATGGGCTGTGAGCAGCATGTACGTTCTGTATCTATTTATTTAATGGATTTTTTATGTTTGCCTAAAATGAAGTGCCCCAAAATAGAGACACCAGGTTGAAAGTGGACAGTGGCACACAGCTTAGCAGGGGCGGGGGGGGGGAAACAGTGGTGAAAGGGTAGGTTAGATTCAAAGGGCCCCGGGGACATCATCCTCTCTAGGCCCTTAAGGACATCATGGTTTATAGATTTGTCTAATGCCTATTGGGGGAGTGAATCTCTAACGGCTCCTCTCTGGTTTAGACCGCAGCACTACACTCACCAGGCCTACAGTATGCTCATCAATACAATTGGGAATAAAACATCATATATTGCACTGTTGAAGAGAGTGTTTCTTTTGTAATTTCTCCTTTCTGTACACAGCATATTCCCTAAGTGTGTTTTTTTTCCGGAACGGGCATAATAAACTAGGACAGTACAGTGTGCTCGAGGAGGTGTGTGTGATTTGAGGAGGGAATGTGATTTAGTAAGAATCACACATCCACACACACGGCATCGTGCACCCAGCTCCATTATCCTGAAGGCCGCACCATCAATGCTTTCTACAGTATTATGATGGAGAAGATACGCAAATATATCTGTGTAGAGGGTCGTGTTGCAGGCTGCTATTTGAATGACTGAATATATTGTAACAACCCTTTCATGTCAAGGACCCCCAATATGACACGTATTAGCCCGCGGACCCCCATTTGAAAAGATATACCAGGGGGCCTCCCATAAGAGAAGATTTTTACGGCTCTAGTAGTGATTTTCAGCCATTTTAATTTCAAGGACCCCCAGTTTGACATGGCATTATGTAGGCTACGGTACCCCGATTTAATGGCATTTCTATCTCTGGGACCCCAATTTATATTGTAAAATCAATGTTAATTTAACTTGGTTCCATTTGTACACTCTCTGAGTTACAGACCCATAAGGGTCCATTTGGTTCCTGACTATCCATCATTTAGCTAGGGACCCCCTGGAAGTCCCTCAAGGACCCCTTGGGGTCCCCGGACCCCACTTTGAGAGCCAATGTTGTACCTTAGTTGCACCATAGTTCAAGCTGATCGCGCAAGTAAAACTGACCAAAGCACATTTTGAATATCACAGACTTTTTTAAATTACAAAGCCTATTAATAATGCTTCAGAGCACTAGGACTGTCCCTTGTCCACCTGGCTATTGTTAATTGAACAGTTTCGCCAGGGTCGGAGGCAACCTCGCTGTCTTGCACGCACGCACGCACGCACACACACTCTGCCGGCTCTCTTGACATAGTAAACACAGACAAGCTCGCTCACCCACTACATGTACATCCGATGCTCTCTCGGCCTCACTCTCGACTCAACCCAACCTCATATGACACACACACAGTCACAGACACAGACAGACAGACAGACGTGTGTTTCATCATTGTTTTTATGAAGCATTGTGTTGATAGAACAACAGAAGGGAAGTTCATACTACCTAGTGAACTTCATCATAGATCATTTTCTCACAAACTCGCAAATCGCCTATACTGTATGCAAAACTGCCTACAAGTTTACTCTCACTCTCTACGTAGTTGTATCCGGCAGTGACACCTGGAGTTTGAATTTATTTCTTTTACTTTCAATTACTTGCAGTGCACATGATTAATAATACAGAGGGGAAAAAAACAGATCAGAGATTTCAGCAGAGATTACATAAATAACAAGAGTCACCATAATGATAGTCAGTGGGGTTCATCTTCCAGGAACCGTGAAGGTGCAAAGCAAATCCCATGGAAATCAAGCCAGTCATTTTTGAGATATCCTGTTTGGCACCAAATTAAGTGTTGGACGGACAGAACAAATGAAAATGCCATCCTGAGAACCCTGCCACAAGCAGGGCTAAGAATAACAACAAAGATCTAGACAGAGGAGGAAAACAAATACCAAAAATAAAATGCATGGATGAAATAAGGAAGAGAAATGCATTCAAGTAGAGTTAAGGCAGTTAATGAAATCAAGAGGTATAGTGAATTCAATTCAATATATATACCTTATGGTCAAGAAATGATTCCAGCTGAGGTATTACTGCTAACGCTAATGGCTCTGAATTCTATAGTAATATCCATAGTGATTTTACAATAGATAATTTAACTCGGAGAGTATAGTAAATAAAGTCCTGCTGCACACCTACTTAGTAGGACAGGTGCGTAGGAGAGAACAGCCAGTGTAGAGAAAAGGAAATGGTCCCCCACACTCTCTTCACTTATAGATAATATCATTTTATAATTTTATGTATAAACTAGAAAAAGTGGTCCTCGGAGCACAGGTCTCCGCTGGGTCAGGTGTGGGCCAGCAATGTTCGGAATTCGCCAATCCAGATGGAATATGAAAAATAGGACGGATCTGTCTTGATCACTTGATTTATAGAGATAAGATGTACCGATTTGCGTGATGTTTGGACAAAATTTGTAGGAGTAATTGAAAGGAAAAAAATGGTCCTCCTGGTGGCGCTATAATAGGGCAATGTTAAAAGGGTGGTATTTGCTCCTTAGCGTAGTGCGATTGTGCGTGCAAAGTTTCACCACAATCGGACGCTGCGTTCATGATTTGCGGCATTTTGTTCAAAACGGGTCACTCCTACAAACCCTAGATGTCAAGCTTAGCCAATAAGGATGGAATATGATAAATCAAACAGTCTTGATCACATGACTATAGAGATCATGTGTACCGATTTGCGTGAAATTTTGATGAAATCTGAACGAGTAATATATATTTTTTTTTACATAAGTCGGCCTCCTGGTGGCGCTATAAATGGCAGATGTGAAACATTCAGGGCAAAGGTTTTTCCTTGGCCTCTAGGGAGTGCGCATACAAAGTTTTACACAGAATCACAGATCGCTGCAGTTACATGTAAAAACACGAATCGGCCTGTTATAGCGCCACCATGAGGCTGATTTGAACATTTTCAAGTGGCATTTCTTCCTCGGCCTAGTGGGAATGTGCGTGCAAAATTTAGCGGAAATCGCACACTGTGTTCATGATTTGAGGCATTTTGGAAGCCAATCTTAGCCAATCAGGATGGAATCTGAAAGATCTGAAAGACCTGTTTCGTTCTGGGTTCTGCTCTGGCATTCAGGGAGTGTGTGCACAGTTTCGCTGCGATCAAGCCAATGGTGCCGGAGATTAGCTGTTCACAGATGGAACCACGGACGGGCGGACAGGGTGCAAAACATAGTCTCGGTCATGCCAAAATAGTCTCGGCTATGCCTTTCGGCCTGACCGAAACAACAACGTTTCCATCAACTGATCAGGTCAGTTGACCGAAACGCATTTCTTCAATAAATAAATGTTTCTGTAAGTGAAGACGGTGTGTGGGACCATAAAGTGTACAGTATACCACTGGTTTTCAACATGGGGTCCGGGGATCCGCAGGGGTCCTTGGGGGTGTCTGTCAGATAAATGATTGCTAGTTAGCAATATGTGTCTGTAACTCATAGAGTGTACAAATGGGGTAAAAGGATTTTACAGTGGAGATTAGGTCCCAGAGATGAAAAGAAATAAGACAAAATCATATCAAATGGGGATCCATGGCCTAATGCATATCGAATCGGGAGTCCTTGAAATTAGAACGTTTGAGAATCACTGTGCTATACACAGCAAAAGTGTTAATTCGGCTCTGACCCATAGCAGTCCATTTTACACTAAAACAAACACTAACAACATTTTTTACAGTGTACAGTGCGTAACTATATATATTTTTTCCTTTTCCCCCTTTTTTCCACCAGTTTTAATACGTAAGCTCTGTTTATGGGGGCCTTGGAGTCCAATAATGAGATGGGCTTTTAAACATGCTTCCTGGCAGTGAGGCTGGCAACTATCTATCTCTGGATGCCGTAAATGACATATCTTTGCCTGTTTATCTCCATGTGAAACAATTGGATCGCCACATCCCGCCATTGGACATCCCATCCACGGCCTCTCAAGGACGCCCCCCTCCCCCCCCCCCCCCCCTCCCCATCAATCACTTGGAAGGTTCAAAAAGTGAGTCATTGGGGACCTTACATGGAGAGTCGAGAAAAGAAGGGGGGGAAAAATGCTCTGCATGCAAGATGCCTCCTCCAGTGTCTGACCTTAGGGGTTATTTTTTTTGTACCTTGCAGACCACTGTTGATACGTTCTGGTGCAATTCTATCAGCATTTTCTTTTTTCCTCTCTCCCTCTTTTCATTTCAAAGTTGCTGAAAACAACGCATTGAATTCTGAAGATGAAGTATTTCCTTTTCCCACGGCGTGCTATCTCTCTCCACCCCCATCCCCACTTCCCTGCCCGTGCGTACACACACTATAATGTACGTACACACACCTCATTTGACTCAAACAGAAAATCTAAGAAAAGGCAACGTGGAGGAGAGAAGTGAAAAGCGCCCACCCCGAGCACTCCCCCCCCCCCCCCCCCCCCTGCATTCCCTCTGCAATAAATCATTGGGTGTTCTCTCTCTTCATCAGGCTACAGATCACTTGTACATGCCTCAACATCCATCCTGCCATTGTGACAACGGACTCCTGTTTTGCGCTGAATAGGCATTACTCGCTGTTGCGTGTGTGTGTGTGTGTGTGTGTGTGTGTGTGTGTGTGTGTGTGTGTGTGAGGGGGGCTGGCTGAATTACGGCGAAATGTGTTATCAGCTCCTCATGCAAAGCAGACCACTGGCATGTGCTGAAGACATATGCCAAAGGTGTTGACTGATCTCCAGATAACCATTGTCATGAATCATTGCCGATGTCCAGCATGCTTTAATCAATGTGTACCAAGGACAAAAATCACAGTATGGGGGATTGAGTTGTGTAGACTACAATTGACGTCTGCTGACGTCTTTTTTTCTCCCCTTTTTCCCCCCCACTCATGCAGATATTTGCCATATTTGCTTTATTTGGTTTGTATAATTCGTATGAGACTTTGACTTTTCCGGTGTATGAAAAGTTTGATTTGACCTGTTGGTGTGGACAGTGTGTGAATAGCTCATTAACCCTGATTTATACTTGGTTGACACGCAGTGTTGATTTTGACAGCAAATTTTTATTTAGTTTTAGTTTTAGTCTTTTGAATAAAATGTCATTCAGTTTTAGTGTTTTAGTTTTAGTCTAGTTTTAGTTGACTAAATATCATAAGATTTTTGTCGACTAAATCTACAGTTGATTTAGTCGACTATAATGTATTTTGGCGGTGCCTGCCTTGATGGTGTCGTAATGGCTGATTTTACAGTTGGTTGCATGCTGAAAATAGCCGATCTACAAGCTCACAACGCGTAGCGCTGCGACGCGTTGTGAGCTTGTAGATCTGCTATTTTCAGAGCGCAACACCCAGTGCAACCAAACATAAAATTGTCTCTTCTCCACTAGTCATTTTAGTCTAGTTTTTATTTGTTGACGAAATTGTCAATATATTTATAGTCTTAGTCTTAGTTTTAGTCATCGTAGCTTCGTTTTATTTCGTTTTTATTTCGTTTTCGTCAGTTTTAATCGACGAAATCAACACTGGTTGCACGCAGGTTTCACACACCGGAAATAGCCTGTCTACAAGCTACAGTGTAAGCTCACAGCGGGTCACAGTAGTGCGAGAAGTGTAACAGTGTAACATCCATTTTAGTAGTATTTTTGGCAGCACCTCTTGTAGCTCCATTGGTATTACAGCATCTGTCTGTTGGAACTACGATTCCCACAATTCCGTTGAAAACAAAACCACTACCGCTCCAAAATGAATGCGCCAGGGTCCTAGCGCCGAGGGTATTTTGGAAAGAAACAGCAATGTTTTCATCAACACATATAACTTTAAATTAAGACCTGAAGCCGCTTCTACAAATGTCTTCTAATTCCCAACAGTATTCTGAAAAAAAAAACGTATGTTTCTATATCAGTGGTGCTCACACTTTTTCATGTCAAGGACCCCCAAAATGACATGTATTTGGTCGCGGATCCCCATCTGAAAATATGTCGTTCCAGGGACCCCCAGAAGCAAAGATTTGAGTTAAAAATGTTCGCTGTAAAACAATACATATTCAAAGATTTGCACACATTTTCACGATTTTAAAAAAATAGCAGATCTACAAGCTCGTAGCGCGGCACTCGGCGCCGCGCTATGAGCTTGTAGATCTGCTATTTTTGAATAGCCCAAAGTGTAAAATAATGCTTTTTTTTAGCTCAAATCTAAAAGTGACGCAGATGTGTTCCAGGTCTTAATGCGTTAAAATAGAAATGCATTTCCGGTACATTTCCGGTTCCTGTGTCCTACCCAAAGTGTGATAGAGTATTAATTGTCCAAAAAAAAAACACATTCATGTGGAATAGTTATTGTGAAAAATATACCGGTGTAAGATTATCTCAAAAAACTACTTTGGTTTAAAAGTTACCACAGTATGTCTTAACGTTTACTGCTCTCGTGTTGAGACATGCTGCAGAGTCAGAGGGGGGTTGGGATTAGTGTTAGATAATGAGAGAAGTTTGCGAGTGAGGTTATCAAGTGAGGTACAAATTTAGATTAGAGGGGAAACGGCATTGTTTTTTAACGGGACAATGTTATCTTTTCCCCTCTCTTACTCCAGAATGTACAAAAGAAATGTACGTTGGCAAATGGGCACGATTGTCTGTGCCATTTTATATACACTATACGCTAGAAAATGTTCAGTAAAAAAAAAAGGGAATCTGAAAAAGTTAAGAAAGCGCTACAGCTACACGTTCCTCTTTGGTACGTAGAGTGGTGGAAAGTAACTAAGTACATTTACTTAAGTACTGTACTTAAGTAAAAAAAAAATGTTTTTTTTCTGTAGGTTTTTGTACTTTATTCAAGTATTTCCAACTTTTACTCCACTACAATTATTTGAAAACTTTAGTTACTAGTTACTTGTCAGATATAAATGATGATATTATGAAACATACATTAACCACTTATTTAGCCCTAATTTTTACATAGGCTATTTGAAAATAGCCGATCTACAAGCTCACAACGCGTCGCATCGCCACGCGTTGTGAGTTTGTAGATCTGCTATTTTCAAACATTTTAGTACTTTTACTTTTGGAACTTTAAGTACATTTTGATGCCAATACTTTTGTACTTTTACTCAAGTACATTTTGAATTCTGGACTTTTACTTGTAACAGAGTATTTCTATATTGCAGTATTGATACGTTTACTTAAGTAAAGAATTTGAGTACTTTTTTCACCACTGCGTACGTATGAGGGTCTATTCCACACACATTGTGATCGCACTGCATTTCATGGCTCCCACTGTATCTACAGCTTTGCCATTACAAATGAGATCAAGTTGCAGCTGGGACTCATCGGGGCTCAATGGCGAAAAGAGATCAGTAAAACGGGGGGAAAAAAGCATACGCTGCAGTGGTGCACGGCGGACAGGTTTGCCGGTAACCACACTCAGAGGCGTGAACCGCCACTGAGCCGAGTCACACGGCTAAACCGAGCGTGGCGGCACCCAGACCAGGTGGGTTACGGTTACGGCTGAATACCGCAAGCAAACGAGAGTCAGCTCTGAAATCTCAGCTTTCATTCTGACCTGGGAAAGAGTATGTTTGTTTTTTCTGTGGCACTTTTTGTTTTTCAGTTGAAACTGAAAGTATGACATTTTTGTCGAGCAACACTTCCCAATAGTATTTCCAATTGTCTGTACTTTTACTTCTACTCCACTACATCTCAGAGGCAAATATTTTACTTCTACTCCACTACAATTATTTGAAAACGTATAGTTACTAGTTACTTTGCAGATATAAATCATAATATTATAAAACATACATTAACCACTTTAGCCCTATTGTAGGCCTAGGCTATTTGAAAATAGCCGATCTACAAGCTCACAACGCGTCGCATCGCGACGCGTTGTGAGCTTGTAGATCTGCTATTTTCAAACATTTTAGTACTTTTACTTGTGGCAGTTTTTTTTTTTTTTTTTTTCAGTTGAAACTGAAAGTAGGACATTTTTGTCGAGCAACACTTGTCTGTGAGAAAGCTACGCAATGAATGATGTGCCCCCGTGTTGAAGGAGTGACAGCAAATGGGAACGAGCGTCGCATCGTTGCTTCTTCCTCCGTGGCAGAAACAGAGAAAATGTGTTCTGTGGTAATTGGTTATTCTAAGAGTGGAACAAAAAAAACATCAATGAAGAAGATGGGATAATGTTACGATATTAGAACATGGTTCCAGGTATTCATTTGGGTAAACCACCCCGCCAAACATTCTGCCATAAACCTCCATTGATGATTTGCAAAGTACGGTACCAGATCGTTTACCCTGTGAAAATGCTCCCTCTATATGGGAACTGTTAACAGGGGAGAAACTGTATACATGTACAATGCTGTATGCATGGAAACCCCCACGTGATAATTGAACTCTGATATTGTAGAAATGTAGCCGTAATGGGTTTTGGAGTGTGACACAAAATTTGTGTCGCAAAAGCCTATAAACCAAAGGCATCTCTGAGGGACCGGGTCCTACTGTCCTGTGAGCCCTTTCTCTCTTTTCTCTCCCTATTCTTGACTGTGAACAGATAGACAACATCTTTACAGGATACTTAACACAGTACAATCCTGAGTGTTAATTTAACTCATTTGCACACTCTCAGATTTAAATTAACATTAGTGGTATCAAACAAGACATGAGCAACCAGCACATAATGCATACGATGAACAAGTTGGCTATACCTCACGTTTTTAAGCGTGCCAGCTGTGATATCTTAATATTAAGTTTAGTGTTTTTGTAGCAAATTTGATCCGTGGAGCTTAAACACTAACATACGGTTTGGTTGGAAGCCTTGAAATACAACAACCCTAAATCCATTAGGACAAGCAACAACAAAAGTATTAATATACATATTAATATTACATATTATATTACATTTTTACACTCATTACACACACATTAACACTGAGGATTTTACTGTATACAAAGCACATAGTCGTTTGCATTCAGGCCCTCCAGGAACAACAAAAGCACCTGGCTTTTTGCGAGATTTATAAGCTGCGTTCTTCCATCAATGACTTCCAACCGTGAATTAAAGTGTCCCTTGAGAGGAGCTGACCTGCATCTCACTGTGCTTTCCAACTTGGCTTGTTTCATCCATTCAAGCGAAGTGGCCGAAAGTGATTAGTCAACATTTCTGGGCGTACGGTACGGTAGGAGCATTCTTGCTCAGCCCCCCCGGTGAAAACAGCCCTAACTCAGTCCTCCTAAGGGACCTGATTCCTGGTCTGCGATTGTGTGTGAGTAAAGTAGATGCCAAGCATCATTTTCAATGTATTAGTGTTTGCATCTCGTGCTCTGTCCTCGACAGAATGTTTAGTGGCAAATGTGGGTCATATTATGTTTTTTATTTAACCCATTAAGACCTGAGGGCGATTCTACAAAATGTCTTCTAAATCCTCCTAACAGTTTTTTTTTTTTTAAAACGTATGTCGCTATAATATCAGTGGTTCTCAAACTTTTCCAAGTCAAGGACCCCCAAAATTATATGTATTTGGCCACGGACCCCCATCTCAAAATATGTTGTTCCAGGGACCCCCCAGAAGCAAAGATTTGAGTTACAAATGTTCACTTTCAAAATATACATATTCAAAGATTTGCACACATTTTCACGATAAAAAAAAAGAAGTAATCTACAAGCTCACTACGAGCTTGTATATCTGCTATTTTTGAATAGCCAAAAATAAATGACACAGATGTGTTCCAGGTCTTAATGGGCTAATTGTCCGGAATTATTTTCGCAGATCAGTTGTTGTTTTGTCTTCATAAATAAAATCAAAATAGAAATGTGTCCCATTTAGTCATTGTTGTACATTTTGCACATACCTGGAAATCGGCCCCTGCATTACTACTTAACTATTATGAGCAAAGCTTTATGAAGAGACTCTGGTCATTTTATGAATATGCAAGCCACAACTGAAAATAGGGGGATAGCCTAAAGCCTAATTACACTTTGTTGTACTCCATCGAAAATAAATGAGCAAGAGTGCACAGACAAGTTCAGTGAGGGAGCTCTAAGCTGGCGGCCCATTGGTCGGTTTCAGCTCCAAACGTTCTCCCATTTTCAACCAGCTACATCGAATCAACCCCCTCTATTAGACCGCAACTCCAAAAGCGCTTTCGCCCATATACTGTAGAGGAGCTTCCACAAATCTCGTGATCCTCGCGTCCTGATGGCCGTAACCCTTGACTTACACAGCCCTGAGTATAGGCAATCCAGCCTAGCAGAGAATATACGCTGTGTGGAGCGCCCCTTTCTAGTCTATTAACCCATTGAGACCGGGGAACGCATCTGTGTCAAGGTTAGATTTCTTTGGGCTATTCAAAAATAACATATCTGCAAGCTCGTAGATCTGCTATTTTTATTTTTTGAAAAAACTTTTTTTTTTGGCAAATCTTCGAAAATATATATCTTTAAAGCAAACATTTGTAACTCAAATCTTTGCTTCTGGGGGATTCTACAAATGTCTTCTAAATCCTAACAGTTATTTTTCTAAACTTGTGTTGCTATAATATCAGTTGTTCTCAAACTTGTTAATGTCAAGGACCCCCAAAATGATATGTATTTGGCCACCGACCCCATCTCAAAATATTTTGTTCCAGGAACCCCCAGAAGTTGTAACATGAGTTACAAATTAAAAAATATATATTCAAAGATTTGCACACATTTAAAAAAAATAGCAGATCAACAAGTTCTACTACGAGCTTGTATATCTGCTATTTTTGAATAGCCAAAGACATTTTAAAAATGACACACAGATGCCTTCCCGGTCTTAATGGGTTAATGTACCTACACTGCTGTTGACATCTAACCACCGACTAATTTAGACTCAGAGTAGAAACCTAGCATTACTGAGCCTCCGGGACCAGAACTGAAAACAAGTTGAGTCTTTATGTGTACAGTAACATTTGGCTAGTCATTACAACAAAAACATTCTGTTCACAACTACAAGCGGTACCCAAAGTCACAGACGCAAAAAAAAGTGCTTACCTCTGTCATTTGGAATAGTAATTTATCAACTAAATAAAAGAATGCAGGGGGCATTCACCCTAATGACCGCTGCGGTCAGCGGTAGTGCATGTATGAGCACAAATGACCTGTGCAGCATAATTTTCTGTTAAGCAGCTTTTATGAGACACTTTCCAATCACAGCTTTTATTTTATTCTGCAGCGTACTTATTCAGTAGATCAAAATATAGTGACGATTATTATCAGTTGGGATGTCATGTTGACATACTCTTGTGCGTCACGTGGCGGCAATGAGAGGCCTGGTTATTTAGCAGCTCGGCATTAAGACACATACATGCACAGTACGCGTGAAATGTTACCCTCGTTGCTTTGTTAATGGAGGAAGCGGAGCTCCTAAAACCCATTTCAGTGGTGATGACAGCTGAGAGTTAACATGCGTCCTACATAAGGACGAATCGGTGATGGAGGTGACAGCTATATAAGCTGACCTCTCTCGTCTCTTTTGTTACTCGACTTGACTGCAATTTTGCCTTTGTTTCGCCTACTTCCGTACGTCTACTATGACCTTGCCTTAACCCATTTAAGACCTGAGGCCGATAAAATAAAATAAATCTAAATCCTAACAGGTTTTTTTAAGATAAAAAAAATAAACATTTTCACAATTTTTCTAAAATAGCAGATCTACAAGCTCGTAGCACGGCACTCGGTGCCCCGCTATGAGCTTGTAGATCTGCTATTTTTCTATTGCCAAATCACGTCTACCTTTCTCCTTACCGTGGCTCTCCTGTTCCTTTTACATAATGCGTCTCTCTTTCACGATCACTCTTAAGATCACAGGAAATCTTGTCCTAGATTCTGAACCCTCGTGCCTTTGCTTTTGGTTGCTTGTAATGTCGTAGGAACTGAGGCTCATTGTAAAGGTTGAAGTTGTGTATGTATGGTACCCCCTGTATAACGGTGTCAGCTAAATGTCTAAATTGTAAATGTAATTAATTCTGCTCGGTAGAAACGCTGGGAAACGCCGCATGCTTGTGGCCCGTGATTCCAGCTTCCCCCCCCCGTGCACGAATCAATAACGGTGCCAGACGCGGAGGCTGTGGCAGATTCATCCCCTCCCCCCCCCCCCCACCCCCCCCCTTCGCCCCGGCCGGCAGTCCAGACGGCAGCCCACCGTGGCTTGAGACCTCCAGCACCAATAATAAACGGTCAGTCGGGAGACACACAAATTATCTCACGCAAGGTCTCAAGCAGAAGCACATTGTGCTGTTGTACGCAAAATGTATCTTTTCAGACAGCTTTTACAATCAAAATCACAAATGCTTTGTTGCTAGTTACGGGGTTCATGCTAAGGACGTGCTTGGCAGAAAAAAGGAACAACTCTTATTTACTTATTAGAATATAATTAGGGGAGAAAAAATAAATCGATTAATCAAGCTTCAGAAAATTCATCCCATCGCGTTTTAATGAGTGGAATAATAATCGGTTCACAGATGGACCATGGAACTATTTCTAATATAATGTTTCAACTGAAAATGTGAACGCTCTTCTTAGTTCCATATTATAAAATTAAATGTTTTTGCCTGCTGGATAAACATTGAGCAATTTAACCACATTAAACCCTGGCAAACCTATTTCGGGCATGTCATAGGACGTAGATGAACATTGAAAAAAATTAATGAAATTAAATAAATGTTATTATCTTCGCCAGGCCAGAGGGCCAGGAGGTGAAGATAATGTTCTTGTGTGTGTGTGTGTGCGTGTGTGTGTGTGAGTGTGTGTGTGTGAGTGTGTGTTTGTGTGTGTGTGTGTGTGTGCGTGCGTGCGTGCGCGCACATGGTGAATCTTGCAAACCTCTGGACTAATCAGCGCCAAACTGCACATGCACGCTGCCAGTAGGAGAAGGAAGACATTGGGTCAGTTATTCATATTTCTTTTGTGCGTGTATTACCCCAGTCCGTTTTCCCTTCAAGGATGTGTCTGTGATGTCGGTATGGATGGAGGTGTTCCCTGCTGTACGGTATATGCAGGTGCTTATTGTACGGATCCTTGTTCACTCTTGAGGCCATATAGGATTAACCCTGAATTCTGGGTACCCAGATGTTGTGACGTGTTGTGAGCTCGTAGATCTGCTATTTTTTGCTTTTTTATTATCATTATTTGTTTCAAATCGGCTTCATGGTGGTGCTACACCAGGTCGCTTCACATGTGTGCCTATAACTCTTGAACCATAGGTCCTACAATCAGCATTTATTGTCCCCTGGATTCCTTGGATCATGACGCACCTCCCCTTATAGGCCCTGCCCATTTTCCGCCATTTTGCCTTTTCTTCACACACACACACTTCTTGCTGCTTACTCCCATTTGTCCGGACGTCACAAACATCGGTACACATTATCTCATGGAGTCACACAGCATGAAAGCACATCCATTACGGTTTATGTATTCAACATGCAGATACAAGAAACCGTGTGAAACATTTATCATTCAGATTTGTCCTAGTCCATTCTGATTGGCTATAATTAGCTTCCAACTTTCTGCACCAGTTTCTTTTTTAACTCCCACTATACTCTGGGGCTAAGAAGACCCTGATCTAGTCGAGACCTAGCGCCGCCCCCTGCTGATGACACTACTTTTTTTTAGTTTTTTGTACCTATGATGAGATGCCAAAACTTGGGACACCAGGGTTAAAGTGGTTAACCCATTAAGCCCTGAGGTTCCGATTCTACAAATGTCTTCTTAACTCCTAACAGTTCTTTGAAAAAACGTATGTTTCTATGTCAGTGGTTCTCAAACTTTTTCATGTCAAGGACCCCCAAAATGATATTTATTTGGCCACAGACCCCCAGCTCAAAATATTTTTTGTTCCAGGGACCCCCCCAGAAGCAAGGATTTGAGTTACAAATGTTTGCTTTAAAAGAATATATATTCAAAGATTTGTACACATTTTCACGATTTTTCAAAAATAGCAGATCTACAAGCTCGACACAGATGCGTTCCAGGTCTTAACAAAGGACAAAACGACTAGTTAAGTAAGTAGCCTTTATACACCAGCTGCCCTACCGTTCTATGGCATTGTATGTGATACAAAAAAATCAGTTTCGAAATAAATAGAAGGTGCTGGGAAAGGAACCTTCACAACCCATAGAGCCATGCAGGAGAAATCTGTAAAAAGTATGTCAAAAATAGCTGTTTGTACTTTGTTTTTACGCGCTAAATAGCGCGCAGGACACCACAACCTGTGCATCGGTAAACGCTTTATGTTGATGCCGACCCTCTCTGTGAAAGAGGATGGGTGTTAAATCCAATCACTAACCAACCAGTCCTGCTCAACCCACAGGCTGCCGCTGAAAGCTGCCATTTGGCTCAGATAAGCTAGCCATTTCAGTCACATATATATAGGCCATTCAGCATGCATTTCCATGTCAATTGGATGTCTGGTCTTAGCTCGTTTCTCAACCAAGCAGCACTCGATGACAACGCAAGTCACGATATTGAAGAATCTACTGAAAATATGTCTCTTCTTGGGCCACAGTGGTCACTAAAGGTCATTTATATAGTGTTCATTGTGAGTGCACAGGACAGCCAGAGGATTCAAACCCAGATAGTCTCTGCTTGAATCGGTCTTGATTGTTTGATTAACCCATTGAGACACTGAAGCCGATTCTAAAAATGTCCTCTAAATCCCAACAGTATTCTGAAAGAAACGTATGTTTCTATATCAGTGGTGCTCAAACCTTTTCATGTCAAGGAGACAAGGACCCCCAAAATGATATGTATTTGGCCGCGGGCCCCCATCTCAAAATATTTTGTTCCAGGGACCCCCCAGAAGCAAATATTTAAGTTAAAATGTTTGCTTTAAAACAATATATATTAAAAGATTTGCACACATTTTCACGATTTTTCGCTCGCATGAGCTTGTAGATGTAAAATAATGCTTTTTAGCTCAAATCAAAATGTGACACAGATGCGTTCCAGGTCTTAATGGGTTAACAGCTTCTATCATATGTGTCGTAACACATTGTAATATCCATTATCGAGCACTGGTCGCTGCCACTTAATAATCACTACAATAATGACCCGATAAGCATAATAAGCAGTTTAGTCACTGGTAAATCTAGGATCGTGTCAAATACAGTCGGGTAAAAAGCAAAAATAACTACCGGTATGTTTTAACCGAGGTGCCACTGTTTCGAACCATATAGCTATCCATTTCTGTGGTTACTTTGCTTAATCAAATTCAACAGTCCACACACGGGTGATTTGAATTCTGCTTAGTACAGGTTCTCTCTCTCTCTCACTCTCTCTCTCTCTCTCTCTCTCTCTCTCTCTCTCTCTCTCTCTCTCTCTCTCTCTCTCTCTCTCTCCCCCTCTCTTAGTTCAACACATCCATGGGCTATTTGTTAAGACGTTAAAGCCAAAGCCAATAATCCACACACACAAACAGGGAGCAAAAAAGGGGAAGACACGGGAAGACTTCCCCATTAGCAACATATGCTAATGGCGAAGTCTTTCTCTAATCTAATTTAAACCAAGCTAAAGTTGCTCGCCAATCTGCTAAAAGAAAAAAGTTTAAGCAGTTTAACCCATGAAGACCTGGAACGTGGGAATGAAAACATAGTCGCACCACCGGAAGTGAAACGCTGAAGGCAGACCAAAACCCCGGTTTCAATTTTTGATTTGAGCTAAAAAAAAAAGCATTATTTTACACTCTGGGCTATTCAAAAATAGCAGATATACAAGCTCGTAGCGCCACGCTACGAGCTTGTAGATCTGCTATTTTAGAAAAATCGTGAAAATGTGTGCAAATCCTTGAATATATATTGTTTAAAGCGAACATTTTTTACTCTTTTCTTTGCTTCTAGGGGGTCCCTGGAACAAAACATTTCCGCAGCCAAATACATGTCATTTTGGGGGTCCTTGACATGAAAAAGATTGAGCACCACTAGGGCTTTCACCCGACTAGTATAACCACTTAGTCGACTGGTACTAGTCGAATAGTTGAAAAAAAAGAAAAGTGTTTTTTTGTTTTAATGCCATAGTAATGGTCCATCTTACTATTATTATTATCCTCCTGACTTTATTTTTTATCAAAAGGGGGTCAAAAGTATGCCCAATAAAAGCCTATTATTGGGCAATGGGGATCCTTGGAGACGCTGCTGTGGTGCTGTGCTGTGCTGCTGTGCCAGAAGCGCTTCCCTTAAAACGCCATAAAAATAAGGGCAGGAGGATAATAATAATAGTAATATAGTGGTAGGATGGCATTAAAACAATGCCCCCCCTAAAAAAAAAAAAAAAAACATTCGGTTTTTTTTTTGTATGTAAATTTCGACTAGTCGACTAGTCGACTACTACTTGGTCAAATGAGTCGACTAGTAAAAATCATTAGTTGTGAATGCCCTAAGCACCACTGATATAGAAACATACTTTTTTTTTCAGAATACATTTGTAGAATCGGCTTCAGGTCTTAACTCTTTCACTGCCAAAAGTATTTTCATAAAGTACTCCCAAACTGCCAGGAATTTGCGTTTTTTTTTATTTTGTAATTTTGTAATTTTTCATTCAAATAAATGATCTGATTGGGGTTTTAAACCCATAATACAGTTCTACCAGTAGAGAGCAACAAATCGACACATTGATGATCTCGCTGGCTCACTCACCCCCTCCCAAACAGGCTCACGTCATATCCGGTCAGAACCGGATGTTGACATTTTCGACAATCGTTGATCGCGCTAAATTACGATGCGATACACGACTACGATGACTGATCGTCACCCAGACCAAAGAGAGTAGACGTGGACCTCTCCGTTCGCTTTTTATACCGTGTGAAAAACCGTGACTTTCCCTATTCTGGCCGAAAATCACCGGAGAAAAACAACGTGACCCGGAAATGAAATTTTTTTTTTTACATCCGGCTCCGGGTGAGTCTGATGTAGTCAGGAAACGAAAGTGATCATGAAAAATATACAGAATAGCGCGACCACAGTCAAAAGTAAAAACTCGGGATTTCTCGTGCTGGCACTGAGGGTACTCGGGAAAAACTCGGGATATGTCGGGGCGTGGCACTGAGAGAGTTAATGGGTTAAGCAACTAAAACATAACAATAAGAATAGAAGGAGAGACAATCACACATGCTGATGTTATAGGCTTGGTTGGGTATATGTGACTGAAAGGATGCGCTAACGGCGGCCAATCGGGGTCTGCTGACCGTCCCAGTTCCAGTTTGGCTCAGAGATCAATGGTGAGGAGGAGAGGGGATGTGGTCTGAATGAAGTGGCTGCAGGCTGGGCCTTTCATCTGGCTCTATACACAGTCAAATCCCAAGTGTGAATTTAACTCAGTCTGAAAACTCACCGCTTCAGACTCTCTACGGCGTGGCTCCGCAGGAGTCTAGACCACTGTTTCTTTTAACCAATTAAGACCGGGAACGCATCGGTGTCATTTTTAGATTTCTTTGTCTATTCAAAAATAGCAGATATACTTGAGCTTGTAGATTTGCATTTTTGGGGGGAAATCTTGAAAATTTGAGCAAATCTTTGAATACATATTTTTTAAAGCGAACATTTGTTACTCAAATCTTTGCTTCTGGGGGATTCTACAAATGTCTTCTAAATCCTAATTTGGTTCCAGGGACCTCCAGAAGCAAAGGTTTGAGTTGAAAATGTATATATATTCAAAGATTTGCACACATTTTCACGATTGTTTGAAAATAAAATAGCAGATCTACAAGCTCATAGCGCGGCACTCGGTGCCGCGCTATGAGCTTGTATATCTGCTATTTTTGAATAGCCCAAAGAAATCAAAGAAATGACACAGATGCGTTCCCTTCCCGGTCTTAATGGGTTAACGTTGAGTCCGGGGCCCACCAGGGGGTCCAAATGGACCCTTACAGGGCTGTAACTCTGAGGATTATACTGCACATACTTAGATTACATAGATTTTGGGGTCCCAGAGGGTCAATCTGTGGCCTCATGCGTATCAAACTGGGAGTCCTTGACATGAAAAGGGTTGAGAATCGCCGGTCTAGACAAAAGGGACAGTCTGTGTGTCTGTCCGGAGCTCATAATCTCATAAACAGCTGATCAGCACCACATTTTCTCATGCCAGTAGGCCACATAAGTATACCTCTCATTTTCACTGCGTGGCTTTGAAAGAGGTACAGCCTTCTTTCTATAAGAGGTGTGTCTGTCCAGAGCTAATCTCGTACATCACCGGACTGGTCAGTGCCACATTTCTTGTGTCGTGTGCACTTTCACTACAGCTCACATTGAATCATACTCATTATTGTTCTATACTTTTTGAAATACGTCATAGACGTCATAGATGACATCACAGGCGTGGCCACCTTAAATCTAAGATCCACACTGGAGCCACGCCGCCGTGAGACAAATTCTGCAAGTCGAAAAAAAAACGATTCAAATACGAATCACGATTCTCATGTTGGACGATTCAGAATCGATTCTCATTTTCAAAAAATTGATTTTCAAAATAAATAAATAAATATATATGTATATTTATTTTCCCCCCCAGTATTTTTCTAAATTACATTTTTGAGAAGTGGCAAGTTCGGGGGGAATCGGGGAAAAAAATCGATTTTGAATCGGAAAAAAATGTTTTTTTAATCGAGAATCGTTTTGAATTAAAAAAAAAACGTTTGTTTTGAAAAAATCGGAAACAATCGGAATTGTGACCCCAAGAATCGGAATCGAATCGTGAGATAGCAGACGATTCACAGCCCTAATGTAAACGCTATACATGTCATATATTATGACAAAAATAAATAATAACAAATACATAATCTTTTGAAAATATTCACTGATATTAACATATGAAAACATAGTAAAGCTAGATTGGAGGTGGTTATGTTCATTTTGTGAGAGATTTCAAGTAGTGGGAGCATGAATCTCGGTGAAGCATTGTAGACAGTCAGTAGAACTAAATCCTCAGAGTGAAGACAGTAACCGACAGTTTTCCGAACAAAGATAAGTAGGATGTAGATCCAGGGTACCCTTGTAAATGAAGACAGCAGTGAGTGTGTCTATGGATGTACAGAGCAGCAGGCCAGCCAACCCCAGCATGCGGTACAAGATACAATGGTGTGTTACAATTAGCAATGAATCTCAATGCCCCATGATGAAGTGTATTGATTGCATGAAGACACTGAGAGGATGCATATAAACATAAAGCATCACCGTAATCAAGCACAGGCATAAAAGTCTTTTTTTGTCCTTAAACAAAAAATCACAGTTTTTACCAGGTTGCAAAACCTGGTCTCCATCTACACTCGCTAGTCCTGACTTTTGCGTCACTTTTTCCTCATTGGCTGGTCCTTTAGCCAATGAGGGCTCAATGTCCTCTCAGAATATTTGATCTAAAGACAACCCACAATACTGTGTTGGGCCACTGTATATAACTCTATGGTAAGTGGCGCTGTTGCTCAATGTCCTCTGAGAATATGGGATCTAAAAACGTTGCCATGTTTAGTGAGAGAAATAAGAAACCATATGGGATCTAAAAACGTTGCCATGTTTAGTGAGAGAAATAAGCAACCTGGTATAATATGACAATATGTCTTATCTTGTTTTATTTCCATTTGTGAGCAAGTGGCAAAACATTTCGTTTAACCGCTTAACCTATACTTCATTGAACGAATTTGAAGTCGATCCGTCGGCCAGTTCTTGAGATACACAAAGGACAGATACATACGCACGCATACTCACACGCATGCATGCATACTCACACACATGCATGCATGCATGCACGCACACTCAAGCGCACACATGCACGCATGCAGCTGGATGTAAATGCCTATATATGAACAGATCGGTCGGATCGGTGGTTCTGGACAACCGCCTATCCCACGACTTGGTCAATGGTCGGACGGTTCTCAAGATACGCGAAGAGATGATACACACGGGTATAGCTATACAGTATACCTTGTTCTTGTGTATTATTGCTTAAATGCGGTGGTGGGGCGCGCACCAGTAGCTGACCGGTTGATTTGTCATGAACTGCCACATCCCTGGCTCAATTGCGGTTACCATCACTTCTCGCTACAATTGCTTTCCTGTCTCTTCACTCTCTAGGAAAGGCAAAAAGGCATCTTAATTAAACAAGCTGGTGTTAGCTACGGCTGTTCAGGTACCGTGTCACAGTTGGTGTCCAATGTAATGGTACCATTATTTTACACTTTGACTATTCAAAATTAGCAGATCTACAAGCTCATAGCACGGCACCGAGATTTTTTTAGAAAGATCGTGAAAATGTGTGCAAATCTTTTAATATATATTGTTTTAAGCGATTTTTTAAAACTATTTTCTTTGCTTCTAGGGGTCCCTGGAACAAAATATTTTGAGATGGAGGTCAAATACATGTCATTTTGGGTGTAATGGTACCCTATGTAATGGTACCCTTTCTGAGTATTCTGATTCAAGGAATTTACATGTACCTCCTGAACAATAATGCAAAGAAAGCTCAAAAGCAAAATAAGACAAATAGGAATTAAGGACTGCCTGGCCAAACAGAAACATGACATAATTCAATGGCAAAAGGATCATTCAACGCCCACGTAGCGCCCCATGGAAATGGACCCCCAGTAGCTGTCAATTCAGCCTTACTCCGAACATAATCTTTGTCAGTGCCGGTTCATCTGTCCCAGAGCCTATAGCACCACCAAATTAAAACCCTCTTTGTTCACTTTGTGGAGTTGAAGGTCGTCAGCAGTTGTGTCAGAACAGAAGCAGCTGACTGATGTTGTGATGGACTACACAGCTCTCTGGCCTGAGGGAAAGGCGCTGCTGCTGCTCTCTGCTGCTGCTCTCTGCTTGGGAAACTCGCACTGCGAGTTCCAATGCCCGGGTGTCACGCACCGAAAGTAGCAGATCTACAAGCTCAGTCCTCGCAAAGCTGGTGTCCCCCAATTTGATTTGACTGCAGTTTCACGAGGTGGTGTGGTGGGTAAATCGGTTATGGCTATAAGTTGGGTAAGGGCGTGTGTGTGTACACGTACTTGCATTACTATGCGCGCACTGTGAGCAGTGGTGGAAAGTAACTAAGTACATGTACTCAAGTGTTGTACTCAAATACAATTTTGAGGTACTTTTACTTTACTGGAGTATTTCCAGTTTTCAGTACTTTTACTTCTACTCCACTACATCTCAGAGGCAAATATTGTACTTTTACTCCACTACAATTATTTGAAAACTTTAGTTACTAGTTACTTTGTAGATATAAATGATTATATTATAAAACAAACATTAATCCCTTTAGCCCTATTTTATACCTAGGCTTTTTGAAAATAGCCGATCTACAAGCTCACAGCGCGTCGCAACCGTTGTGAGCTTGTAGATCTGCTATTTTCAAACATTTTAGTACTTTTACTTTTGGTACTTTAAGTATATTTTGATGCCAATACTTTTGTACTTTTACTCAAGTAACATTCTGAACACAGGCCTTTTACTTGTAACAAAGTATTTCTACATTGCAGTATGGATACCTTTACTCAAGTAAAACATTTGAGTACTTTTTCCACCACTGCTTGTGAGGTCCAAATGTACTAGAATTTGGGAAATAGACAATGTTTCCTGGTAATCACAGGAGAACTGGTGGTTGGGGAGTTGACAATTAGGAAAATATTATATAAGTTTAGGGTTAGCATTACACATTTAGAGGTTATCTTTAGGGGTTAGGCTTGGAGTTGTGCCAGATCTGTTTTACTTAGCTGTGTGCCGGCGACGTCATGCACCGAAAATAGCCAATCTGCAAGCTCCAAACTGTGAGCTTGTAAATCGGCTATTTTCAGCTTCACGGTTAGGGTTAAAAATGGCACAAACATTTATTCGTAAAATCACCATCATAAACTGCTGATGTCCTCACAAGTACAGTAATACACACGTGTGCGTGCGTGCATTTTTTGGAAGTGTTTTATGACGCTTGAGGTTATGAGGCAACATGAAGAGTATAGGAACTACAGTATGGCGGGTGGCTGTAAATCTTATATTCCAGTAGGAGGATATAGTAGAGACACCAGCACAGAACATTGCCCAAGGTCATTAGGTGTTGACATATGACATCATCACCAAGTGACCTTAAACATACTATGCCCCAAACCATCCACGCGAGGCAATGGGTAGTGGCCTATGTAAATCTGTGCGTAGAAATTAACCACCGTAAGATCCTCTGTACTGGACATGAGTTGCCTCTGTACTCGGTGCGCTTCTTTCCCCTCTATACGCCAGGGGTCTTTAATGTTTTTCAGGTCATGGACCCCTTAGCTGAGAGAGAGATGAAGCAGGGATCCCCGCTGCATATTGTTTAGATCGCTTCATAGACTTGTTTGACAGCACTATCATCAGTGTTGGATTCTTGTTATGTTGTGTATTTACATTTAACCTCTTAAACCCTCAATACTTACTTAGTAAACTTGACTTTTGGCTCTGTACTTGGTCTGCTCTTTTACCCCCTCTGCACCAAATCTCTTAGCCAAAAATAGCCGATCTACAAGCTCACAACGCCTCGTGCTGTAGATCGGCTATTTTTGGCTAAAGTTCTCCTCAGAATAGGGATTCTACGGTTCAAGTGGTTAATGGAAAAAAAAAGTTCCTATGACTCAAAGATTCGGCGGACCCCCTGTAGTAACTCTGAGGACCCCCTAGGAGTCCCGGACCCCCTGTTGAAGACCCCTGCTCTATACGCCAAATCTCTTCACCAAAGATAGCACACAACGTGTCACGTTGTGAGCTTGTAAATCGGCTATTTTTGGAGATCAGCCCAACATGGCTGCCATCCCTACAGCTACGTATATGGTTGCCAATACAAGATACAGTAGAAGATACAGTAGTTTTTCTAAGGTCCAGTATGAAAATTACAATTACGTGAAAGCATGCAAAACATTTCTATTAACCCTCCAAGACCCGCAGTTGTAATATTACAACATTTGTATTTTATCAAAAACATGGTATAAATCATTTGTTTTCCTGTTATTCTTTCACCTAAACATCATCATTGGATCCTATTGTTTAGTCTTGCAATGTCATTGGCCGGGATATTTGCATATAAATACCCCCCACAGAGGCAGGAAAAGTCACAACTTGAAAATCCTTGAAGGAAGAACAATCTCTTTTTCACTGGACAGGATTTCTCACAAAAAAGTAAGTAAAATGTCTGCAATAATTTTTTTGGTGATCATTAGAATGTCTAGAACATGTACATATGATATTATTGGGAAAGATATCCCCCAAATGTAAATTAGAGCATGCTTTATACTTGTTTTTTTTTTACAACTCTGGGTCATAGTGGTAGCAAATAGCAATGCCACCTGTTCACCTGGCTAAGTGGAGTCTTATAGTTTTCACAATACATTTATACAATTATGTGTATTTTCCCCACATTGCATTACTATATATATATATATACCACAAATAACCACAAACATTACCAAAATGTTTTGCTAAAACATTATAGGCAATGAAATGTTATAACTTATAAGCTAAAGCAGTATATTTGTCTTCGAGTACAATTGGTTAAAACATACAAATTGGTATGTGTGTGTGTGTGTGTGTGTGTGTGTGTGTGTGTGTGTGTGTGTGTGTGTGTGTGTGTGTGTGTGTGTGTGTGTGTGTGTGTGTGTGTGTATATATATATATATATACCAATTTGTATATTGTAACCAATTGTACTCGAAGACAAATATACTGCATCATTAGCTTATAACATGTCATTGCCTATAATGTTTTAGCAAAACATTTTGGTAATGTTTGTGGTTAGCAATCAGTGTATGGTAATTGTTCATATGGGAGTCGCCCAGTTAAGAATCTCTCATCATTGTTCATGTGATGGGTGTTGGGATTGCCCACTTACAGTCATCCCCAATCCCTTTGTTAGGCTAAGCATCATCATTCATCACTGATGGTGCTAAGTACCATCATCACTGATGCCACTTGTGAGGATAAGCAAAGTACAATAGGTTGGCCAGACAGTATTGTGTGACTTGTGAAATATGTACCTGCAGTGAGATGTGCTAGTACTAATGTACTAATGGTATTTCTTTATTTTCATTTCAGAATGCCACAAGCAAGGAGAGAGCCTCGCTTCACTGCAAGGGATGTGTTGGATATTGTAATGAATGGAGAGAGTGATGTGGACATCGACTTTACTGAAACTGATGAAGAGTCGGATGAAGAGGCCTGTGGAGAGGAGTCCAAAGAAAACCATCCACCCAGTGAACCCACTGACCCACTGCCCCCCCCCCAACCGGCCAAACACGCCAAACCCAGTGAAAGATATCAGTGGCAGAAGAAGACCTTCATCAGCCCTAATACAGACTTTTCTGGTCCACCTTTGTTCTGCTACCCGTTAGACCCACTGTTGTAATATTACAACATTTCAATAAAACCTTACGAAAACTATTTTTTTTAAAAAACATTATATTTTCCTCTCCAAAGTACTCCTAAAACACCATCTGAAAGGTTGACAATTTTTTTTTGTAAGTAGAAATATATCCGGGTCTTGCAGGGTTAAAGACCATTGGTTTAAATAAATATAGTTAAATTGCTTTAACTATATAAGTGATTCAAATGATCAATTGTGGTATTTTATTGAAAATACCATATAATCACTTTGATTCAAATTCAACGATCAACTGGTTTGGAGAAGTACGATATTCAACAGTGTCTCTATGTGTGCCCTACTTCTGGAGAAGCAGCCATCTTGGATGTGTGAATAGATGCATAGTAATGACATGGTGCTGTAACAGTCACTTCAAAGCCATTCCCTAGATTTTGCCACTGGCTAACTCTTCAACAGATTTCATAGAAATGACAAGTAAATATCACTGCATAAAAAAAAGCCTTGACTTGTAAATAGCCTTGATACACAGTAAGCACCGGAGTGTTAATTCAACACTTAAAAGTGTAAGAATGGACCCTTTTTAAGATTCAATCCGGAGCTTATTTTAATTACTAAAGCTTTATTTAACTAATCTGTATGGCAGAGCACTGTATGTTAATACAATATAACTAGCATATCTGCAGCAGTTGGAGGTGGTCTCCTGTACTCTTCCATTGAGACATTTTGACCCTGGTTTGAGATAGGACACCTGCTGTATAGTGGTTGACAAGAGGTACTGCCTGAAGCTCATAAAGCACAATCCCAGGCAGGGCATGAAACTTACAGCTTGCAGCTTTAAGGGTCCATCTGGAGTGTTAGTTCAACTGTGAAATTGTAAACATTTTCAGTTGACATTTTCAGAGTTACAACGATCGCTGCAGATTAACACTCAAGCTCCAGGAACAGATATAATTTGCACGTACCTCCAAAATCAGGCCTGAGACGGATGTCGTACCCCTTCAGTAGCTTGTCCACGGTGGTCTTGGCCAAGGTCATTCCTGACATTCCTGTGTTCCCAGAAGAGGAGCTGAAGAGAGAGAAACCATGAGCGTACGAAAGGTTTAGGGCAAGTGATTCTGAACCTTTTTCATTCCCAAGGATCCCCCAGTTTGATAATGCATATTAGTCCAGTGATTCTCAAACATTTCCATGATCTTACGTATTAGACTGCAGGCTCTCCCATTTGAGGTGGAGGGAAGTAATGGTGAAATTAATCTGTTCCCCATTTTTGCTGGGGACCGCCCTGGAACTCCCTCACAGACCCCGAGGGGTCCCAGGATCTCACTTTGAGAACCACTGCGTTAGATCACCGACCCCCATTAAAAAAAATAAAAATGTTTATCTCTGAGACCGCAATCTATATTGTTGAATCCTCAGTGTTGATTTAACTCTGAGAGTGTACAAATGGAACCAAATGGATTTGTACACTCTCTGAGTTACAGACCCGTAAGGGTCCATTTGGTTCCTATAACGATCAATCATTTAGCTGACGACCCCGGAACCCCCTCAAGGACCCCATGGGGTCCCCTGAACCCATGTTGAGAACCAGTGGTTCAGCGTGGTTAAAATGACAAGAATATACAACAGGATAATACTGCTGGTAGAGTTATTTTATTTTCTTACACATATTTACATTTGTGTGTGTGTGTGTGTGTGTGTGTGTGTGTGTGTGTGTGTGTGTGTGTGTGTGTGTGTGTGTGTGTGTGTGTGTGTGTGTGTGTGTGTGTGTGTGTGTGTGTGACCGCGCGCGCGCGGGCACGTGTGCATGTGCATGAAAAAAATCCATTCGTTCTGTCTAGTGAAAGACAGTTGTAATACAGATGTTAGTTATTTTGTTTCCTTGCAGCAGACCTCTTTTGAGCCAAACACTAAAATGACGCATATATCTTTGTCTGACTGCAAATAGCAGTAAATGTCTATGATGCTATCAATTTCTACTTAATCTAAGAACTAAAATCTAAAACACATAATACAATAAAAAGGTAAAATTAGACACAATATTATTATCAAAATTAAGCATTGATGAGGTCAGATTTCAAAAGGCAGGCCCTAAGTCTGCATTTAAAAACATCAACCAGTGGTTGGTAACTGAATAAAGTGCAGTCTAGACTCTCTTGTGTCAGAACATTGATTTATCTGTGAGTCATACTTAATGCACCACCTTTGAGAAAGAAGTCAAAAGTCGCAGAGGTAGAGCCACCCAGGACAGAAAACCTCAGTGGAGAAGAAAATAAACAACACCGAAAATGCAGTGTCGTTTGCGATCATCGCCACTGAATATCTACAGTACAAAGTACTGTACTATTAGCCCAGTGGTTTTTAACCTATTTCATATCAAGGACCATTATTTATTCGCCATTTGAGCCACGGACCACCATTTGATGAGATTTAGCCTCTCAGGCCCAAAACTTAGAATATTTTGTTATCGTTGGATAACATTTTCTCAGAATAACAATTCTTCTACATTCTCTAGTTGTGTAGACTTCTTGTAAATTAAGTAATGCAGATGTTTAACAATAATTCAACACTCTCAAGAGTTAAAGATCTATAAGGGTCCATTTGGTTACCAACTCTTCCATCATTTAGCTGGGGACCACCTGGAAACTCCTCAAGGACCACTGGTGGTCCCCGGACCACTGGTTGAGAACAACTGCTATAGCACCATTCAGTTTGATACTGTAACAGTCGCTGAGAAAAGAAAAAAGTAATCGCCAAGTGCCCTGACTGAATGAATTGTCAAATACTGTATATGTTGGCAGTGACATGCTAAAGTTTACAATGACACCCCCCCCCCCCTGTGTGTTTTTCCTACCAAGACCCACTGTATGCTATCAACACCAGTGGGTTTCACACTTTTCATACCAGAGGCCCACAAAACGGGCAAGTCAAAACCTCAAGGCACACATATGCCTTAGAGAAAATAGCCACGCTCACAACGCATCACACTACGGCGTGTTGTGGGCTTGTAGATCTGCTATTTTCCGCTATTTTCCGCTCTGCAAAGCACTGAAATATGTGAATTAAAGTTCTCAGTCGGTGTGGTTTTGGATTCCATAGAAGCCAGCATGTCTTCTATATGGAATCACGTTGCGCTGCGAAAACAGCCGATCTACAAGCTCACAATGCGTCTGCGACGCATTGAGAGCTTGTAGATCGGCTATTTTCGGTTAATATTTTTCAAAGATTGGAGCATTTGAAGTGGTTAAACTAGCAAAAATGTTTAGAAGTATTTTCCTTAAAACCCTAATGGTCTCGCGGATATGTCATAAAAGCAAAGGTTTAAAGCCTCAATCTTTGATTTTTTCATCTGGTTGGCAGTATGTAGAACAGCAGGAACAATATTACTAAAACATAATCAAGATTAATTTTAAATAATTGTGTTAATTGTTTAGGAAACGGCGCTAGTGTGGGGAGGGCTCCTTTCACACTGTTTCACAAATCACATATAAGACTTGGCCATTACACATTCTTTCAGTCGTGAGATTTTATTTTGCTTTAATCCATGCACTGAAATAGTACCCTTGGCACATTGGGAATCACTGGTCTCTATACTGTATTATGATACCTCTCACAAGTAACTTTCTAATGGAAAGGTGTTGGAGAGATGGATCAAGGAACCTAGTTGGTCCCTACAGTATGTGAAATAATTGGATAAAAGTATTGGATTTTGACAGACTGAAATCATTTAACAATAAAAAAAACCTTTAATATTACCGTATAATATTAGTGCTTAAAGTGTAATATGCTGTATGTGCAGTGGAGCCGAGTGGTTTGAATCTGTGCTTCTAAAAAGTGGGGTCCGGGGACCCCCAGGAGTCCTTGAGGGAGTTCCAGGGGGTCCCCAGCAAAAATGAGTTAATAGCATCAAAATCTGTTTAACCACTTTGAAAATTCAAATGTCATCATTTTTCTACAAGCTCACAACACATTGTGAAACAACGCGTTGGGAGCTTGTAGATCTGCTATTTTCAGGGGGCGGGGGGGGTTGAAAAAATTTGAACAATTTTGAATAATTTTGAATACTTGAACACACGTCCTCTTACAGTATGGGTTCTCTACAAAGCCTTTTCAGAGATGGGATTCTCCAGCCAAATAGATACATTTAATGAGTAGGAATGTACAGTATAGGCCCGGCTCCCATGACTGACACCTGAAACATTGGTGCTGTGACCTGGATCACGTAGTCCAGCCCAGCTCACCAGCTGAGGTGTGTGTGTGTGTGTGTGTGTGTGTGTGTGTGTGTGTGTGTGTGTGTGTGTGTGTGTGTGTGTGTGTGTGTGTGTGTGTGTGTGTGTGTGTGTGTGTGTGTGTGTGTGTGTGTGTGTGTGTGTGTGTGTGTGTGTGTGTGTGTGTGTGTGTGTGTGAAGGGGCGTGAGAGCAGAAGACGTTGGTTAAAATCACTTATGTGTGCACGTGTGAGACAAAAAAAAATGTGTGGGGGGGTTGAGAGAGGAGGAAGTCGGTTAAAATCACTCCTGTGTGCGTGTGCGTGCGCATGTCTTTTTTGTGGGGGGGGGGTGTGTGTGTGTGTGTGTGTGTGTGTGTGTGTGTGTGTGTGTGCGTGCAGCGCATGTGTGTATAGGGCAAGTATTGTGGGCTGGGGTTGAGAGAACAGGAAATCACTAAAAAGTGTGTGCGTGCGTTGAACAAGTTTTTGGGGTGAGAGGGGTTTGAGAGAAGAGGAAGTCAGTTAAAATCGTGTGCGTGTGTGTGTGTGTGTGTGTGTGTGTGTGTGTTGTGTGTGTGTGTGTGCGCGCATGCATGAGCGGTTGAGGGGGGGTGTGGTGTCAGAGAACTTAAAATCATTCCCTCAGGTAGAGAGAAACTCTCTGCTTTGGATGAATCAGGGACATTGCACGGTTCAATTAGCTCATGTCATGCAGATGTTCACCCTGCTGGAAAGCAGAGGACTTGTGGGGTTTGTGTGACCTGACAACAGCCTGACAATTCTTCCACACCTGTAATGCACTACATTATAACATTGTGTATTCCAGTTGGTTGTTTAATTTCAAGGACGCCCATAACTCTTGACACCCGTAAGAGTCCATATTTGGTTCCATTGGGTATCACTCTCAGAGTTACAGACCTGTAAGGGTCCATTAATTTGGAACCCCCTCAAGGAACCATGGGGGTCCCTCCCTGGACCCCACTTTGAGAATCACTGGTGTATTCCAGTTCATGATTGGGGTGTTAGAGGCCAACTGCAATCAAAATTCCAAAATGTCAAAATGGATGACTGGGGATCTGAGGGAATCACTAACAATTGTAGCTCAAATCCTCCTGAGCTTGAAGGAGCTCCATGCCTATACCTTAAGGGATCATGTCCATGTAGAGATTCACAGTCTGTTTGGGGTATTATGTGATACATGCCATTTACAGGTACTAATTAGCCAACTAACAACAACAACAATAACAACAACAACATGGAAGTGGAGCCTCCACAGGATTAAATAGACCTATGATTATTGCACAAATGATTAGATTAATAATTTGACAGCATGTAGGCAAATTATATAGCAACCTCACCTACATTTGTATTAATACCATATTATTTCTGATAGTGTTGATAGTTCATATAGGTTTGTAAAGTTGATTCTGTGATTCTGTTGCTAATAGTCATTCATGTTTGCTCCAAAAAAATATATATATATCTGAAAGGCCAAGACCTCTGGACGCTTAATTCATCTGGCTGATTGCCATAGCCGTAACCTATTGATCGTATAGGCTGATTGATCAAATTATTTCACCTAATCATCGAGTAAGCCCTGTAGCCCCTAAACGGGCTGTAATTCCAAAAGAAGGAGATTATAAGGCAGAAACTCGCCCTCTGCGTTGTAATTGTAAATGACCATTTTGATATCGGGAGTTGGCTATATGTTTCACAAAAGGCTGGATGATGTCGTGCACGCGGGTGGTTTTACGCTCGCGCGCGCCTCACAGAATCGTATTATTATAGAGAGCATTATATCGCTTGCAATATCCATATAATAAGTGGGCCCTGCGTGCGTGCGTGTGTGTGTGTGTGTACCCCGTTTAATACGGATTGACAGCATTCTGAATGCTGAATGGCTTACAGTATATGCACGTTCATCATTAAGTGGAGATGGTTTCAATCAAAGTGCTCTTACCTTTGAACAAAGCAAACGAAGGACAAAGCCGCCAAAGCAGAGAAAATTCCACATAATTTGTCTTCTTGACGACCCAACATCTCCACAACAAATCCTAATATGGTTTCAATAATCCAACCGCCAGACAGTGGTCCTCTCTCCCCCCCCCAAAAAAAATGTATAACGTAAAATTGGCAATCAAAAAAAAAAATCTAATAAACTAGCCTACATCTACGCATGCAATGACTTCATTAAAAAATACTCGTTTAAAAAGCTCTTAATTGGCCCCCCTGCTGTTTTTTTCTTCCCAAAGCTATGGAAATCCGTGCAGGTCACAGAGCCCCTCGACCAGCAGCAGCAGATCAGACATCTTCTTGCTCGAAAAACAGCCTACACGATACTTTTAAAAGTGATGATCAAGTAGTCTTATCCCTTTAAAAAAAAAAGAATGAATAAAATAAATGAATAAAATAAAATAAATGAGTAAAATAAATGAATAAAATAAATGAAATGAATACAATGATCAAGTAGTCTTCCCCTTTTAAAAAAAATAAAAAATAAAGAACGTCTGGCACAATAAATGACACCTCTTGGATGTTCAGCAGCAACGTCTCATGGCGTTTTTTAAATTGGAAGATGGAATTTCCCAGTCCAAATCTGCAGAAGAGGCATGGTTCCAGAGAGATGCTGTGATGCTGTGGCAGCGACACGCACACACACACACCGACACACTATTCCACAAATTCAACAATTTGTTTTCAGCTGTAAAAAAAAAAAAACCGTTGCTGCGTGGCGTTGGTCGGACCGGAGCGGTGGATTAGATATACAGCCTTATTATTTCCAAATAAAAAAACAGAAAAGAAAAATTAAAGCTTCATTCCCCTTTTCGTGTTGCCTGATGATGATGATGTAGATCAGCGCAAAGTCACCGATCTGGGGGGGGGGATGCACGTTGAAAAAGCACTGTGATGCTTAATATCTGATGCAGACGTCAGAGAGAGAGAGCAAGGCTCTATCACTCCTTCGCTCCTCTAGTGAGACGTTAGATATAGCGAGGAATATGGACGGCTCAGTAGTAGGACTACGCATTAATGCATGTAGGCTAATATCACAACATCATCATCAGACTAGTCCATAAACCTAGTGCAAAAAAAGCTATTGGAAAGTCCAGCTCAAGCTGTCTTGCATTGATTGCATGCTGCTGTCCTCCAGCGTTTAGATGGCGATTATTATTGGGGGGTCCGCCGTCCGCGCATCTTCTCCTCTAAAACACACAACAAATGACACCCCGATTGAACAGTTGAAAAGAAGCTCCATGATGAAGAAACCTACTCGTTTCTCTATATCGGGGTGTTTTTGTGTCTGTCTGTCTTTCTTTCTTTCTTTCTTTTTGGGTCTAAATCAGTGGTTCTCAACCAGTGGTCCGGGGACCACTAGTGGTAGGCTACTTGAGGGGGTAGCCTACATATGTAATGGTCCCCCATGCAGCTAAATGATGCAGAGTTGGTAACCAAATGGACGCTAATAGATCTTTAACTCTTGAGAGTGTAAAATGAAACCAAATGGACCCTTACGGCTTACGGGTCCATTTGGTTTCATTTTACGCTCTCAAGAGTTAAACACATCTGCATGACTTCATTTAGGCTACAAGAGCTCTACACAATTAGAGAATGTAGAAGAATTGTTATTTTGATCAACGTTATATCTCTCCTATGACACCAACATCAACACAGCATGGAATTGTGGACAGAAATCTCATCCAAACGACAACACAAATATTCTAAGTGTTGGGTCTGGAGAGAGTCTAATAAATCTCACCAAAGCGGTGGTGGTCCGCGTGGCTGAAATGCCCAAATAAATAATGGACCCCCCTTGATATGAAAAGGGGTTGAAAACCCCACTGGTGTAAATGATAATATACCCCAGGGGAGGAGGAGGGGGGGAGGGGGGGGGGGGGACACCTAAGGTGAATTCTTTATAGCGACAGCCTAACCATTGCCTGTCTTCTTTCTCAAGCCCATTACTAGGATGCCGCGTGTGTGTGTGTGTGTGTGTGTGTGTGTGTGTGTGTGTGTGTGTGTGTGTGTGTGTGTGTGTGTGTTGGTGCATGGTGTTTTTTTTTCGTGCGTTTCTTCCACTTTGCCACGTTTTTTTTGGCAAGAACACGCGTGCGCGGGTGGGCGCGCAGCCGCGCACGCTCTTGCACACAGACACACACACACACACACACACACACACACACACACACACACACACACACACACACACACACACACACCACACCACACCACACCACACCACACACACGCACACACACACACAATGATGACCACCCAAAATGTATGTATTTGGCCACGCCCCCCCCATCTCCAAAATTTTTGTGCCAGGGACCCCCCACCCACCCAGAAGCAAAGATTTGAGTTTTTAAAAAAAAGGATTTGCACAAAATGTTCATGATTTTTCAAAAATAGCAGATCTACAAGTTCATATGAGCTTGTTTATCTGCTATTTCTGAATAGCCAAACACATTTAAACCATGGCCTGTACATCTATGCATGCAAACAAACACATATTTGGTGACTTTGAAACTATACAGATTTATTTTTTGTTGCGCCTGAAACTTTACCTAAAACATACTTAAAATCCAACATGTGTCTAGATGGCTGTGTGTGTGTGTGTGTGTGTGTATGTGCACGAATCAAACAAGCTGCTATTTTTTTCATACAGAAAGAGGAGGTTTTTCTTCGGGGATCTCTGTGGCTGGTCCAGTTGCCTAGCAACCCAGCGAGCACCGATGGATGCAGTTGTGATGTTTCGAAGTCTATGCGCAAAGGCTCGTTTAACCACTTGAACCCCAGCATCCATATTCGGGCATGGTGTGGGGGGCGGGGGGGTGTAGAGCAGTGGTTCTCAACCTTCTCTAGACCGTGACCCCTCAAAATAATCATATTTGAACTGGGGACCCCCCCCCCCCTTCCCCACCCTGATGAGGACTTGACATTTTGGAGTTGAGGCGTTACATTTAGTTTGACTCGGTTCTACCAGATACAATATTGTGAAAATAACCATATCATGTAGATCAGCTATTTTCAAAAAGTTTGCCTCTTTCTTAAGTAATATTTGACAATTTAGCCATTGTTTGACAATTTTTTTAATAGTACAGTTTGTTGATTACTCTTGATGCAGTGGAAAAAAAGGTCTTAAAAGTCCTTACATTGTCACTTTAGAAATGTCCAGATACCCCGTATACACATTAGGGATGGGCAATATTATCGATATCACGATATATCGCGATATTTTATTTCGCGATACTGTATCGATATTCCAGTATCAATATCGCGATAAAAAAAAAAAAAAAAAAAAAGTTTTTTTTTTTTTTTTTTTTGCTTTTTCAGATACAGGCTTTATGAAAAACATTCAAAGAACCTATCACAGATCTGCAGCTACTCAATATGTAGTGTATATATAAACAATATGTAGTTGTGATATATGTATATATCGCAATATATCGCAATATATCACAATATATCGCAATATATCGCAATATATCGCAATATATCCCAATATCGTGATACGACCCAAGTATCGTGATGCGTATCGCAATATAATCGTATCGTGACCCAAGTATCGTGATACGTATCGTATCGTGAGATTGTTGCCAATACCCATCCCTAATACACATGTGCTATTATGTTGGTTTGTTTACTGTTGAGTGCAGAAAACAATGTTGCACATTAAGCTAATCATCTGGGGACCCCCCTCCCCTCTGTGGGGGTCCCGACCCACAGGTTCAGAACCCACTGGTTGTAGAGGGAAAAAAAGAATAGTCAGCTCAGGTCCAGTTGACTAAGTCTAGAGGGTTTAAGTGGTTAAAGGAGACTCCTTTAAGGAGTAGAGATAATGCTGTCACTATGCTGTGGTGTCAGTAGGTCATGATGAGCATGAGTCAACTTTGTGCTGTTTCAGTACTATATTAAAAAAAAGACAATTTGACAAAAGTCTTAATGTGGCAGTTTCAGGGAAAGCACCCCTTCTTTTACATCATCATCATCATCATCATCATCATCCTCCTCATCATAATCATCATCTTCATCATCATCATCATCATTGTCAGGACCCGAGGCACTAGGCGAATATAACTCACTTAATCAATATTTTAAAGGGGACAACACAGAATGCCAGCATTGACATATGTTAGAGCTATGGCCCTTATACAGCATTTGGGTCTGTGTTGCTGAAGGATCCCTCCACTCTCCCCATTGCCGGTGGTGGAAAAAGTACGCAAATGTTTTAGCCTACTTAAGTAAAAGTACAAATACTGCAATGTAGAAGTATACTCTGTTACAAGTAAACGTCCGGAATTCAAAATTTACTTGAGTAAAAGTACAAAAGTATTGGTATCAAAATGTACTTAAAGTACCAAAAGTAAAAGTACTAAAATGTTCGAAAATAGCAGATCTACAAGCTCACAACGCGTCGCAGCTCGTAGATCGGCTATTTTCAAATAGCCTAGGTATAAAATAAAAGTGGTTATGTTTTATAATGTAACCATTTATATCTGCAAAGTAACTAGTTACTAAAGTTTTCAAATAATTGTAGTGGAGTAAAAGTACAATATTTGCCTCTGAGATGTAGAGGAGTAGAAGTAAAAGTACTGAAAATTGGAAATACTCCAGTAAAGTAAAAGTACCTCAACATTGTACTTAAGTACAGTTCTTGGGTAAATGTACTTAGTTACTTTACACCACTGCCCATTGCCAAGAAAGAAAGAAAAAGGGAGAGGAGTCTCTCCTGCCCCTTCATCTGTAATGTCACAGTCGTATAGGCCTAATGCTACAGCTCCAAAATGAACAGGCAAAGTAAAAAATGATGACAATATCCAGCATGGTGATCAGGGTGCATTTTTTATTGTAATACTTGAGCTCCATTTTCCCTTATATTAACTTCAATTCTTAACAATGTATCCCTGTTTATCTCTTATCCTGTTGCCCAGTTTTATGCTGACTCTTGTGCTTTTTATCCCACTTGCGGTGGAGCTCTAAGGATGGCTACGTCCATCAGGCGGTCCTTCCATTTACTCCCAAACAAGATATCTATTCCACTTTGCATAAGATATCTCAAAATGTAAAGGGCGGAGTGCTGAATATTAATCATGCTCTCTGGAGGACAAACACTATGTTTGGTGACCCCATGTAGGGCTGAAACCATCAATTATTAACTTTGTGATCATTCTTTTGAGTACTTTTTCTATTAATCCAATATTGATTAAGACTTAAGCATTATTTCATACTTCGCCGCACTACAGAGTCATGCAAAAATAGTGAAAATAGCAGCTCCACAAGCTCACAACGTGTGGCTTGTCGTTATCGATAGTTTTTTGTAATCTATTAAATCGATTAGTTCAGTGGTTGTCAACCCTTTTCATTTCAAAGGTCCATTATTTATTCGGCGTTTGAGGCACGGACCACCATTTGGTGAGATTTAGACTCTCAGACCCAAAACGTAAGAATATTTTGTTATCGTCGGATAAGATTTTGTCCACAATTCCATGCTGTATTGATGTGGTACCGTATGAGAGATAACAGGCAAACATTGATCAAAATAACAATTCTTTAGTTAAGTAATGCCAATGTTTAACAATAATTGAACTCTTGAGAGCGAAAAATACGCTCTCAAGAGTTAAAGATCTATAAGGCTCCATTTAGTTACCAGCTCTCCATCATTTAGCTGGGGACCACCTGGAACCCCCTCAAGGACCACTGGTGGTCCCCGGACCACTGGTTGAGAACCACTGGATTAGTTCGATTAACTGTTGCACCCCATGACCATTCCTCCAGCGCCACCCTTAGGCGCTATAGAGGAAAAAAGAAATGGAAATTGCACGTAAGATATCTCAAAATGCCATGAACTGCAGCACATTCATACCCGGTGGATGAACACCAACCATCAAATTTGCACTCAAAGTACCTCATAATCTAATTGGCGGGATTGGCCATGAAATTAGCTGAGCACATTCCTGCTCCCCCGAGGAAGAACTATTTCAGTGACCCCATGACCTGTTCTCTAGCACAATGGTTCTCAAATTGGGGTCTGGGGACACCCCCAGGGGTCCGTGAGGGAGTCCCAGGGGGTTCCAGGGGACTATTTTATTTTTCGACAATTCTAAAATTACAAGCTGATGTACAAGCTTGTAGATCAGCAATTTTTTGAAAAATGTTGACACAAATCTTCTCTTATGGGGTCACAACAGTGTCCTCTTGTTTTTATCATTTCACTTTAGAATAGAATAGACAATTTGCCATTTGCACGAATGCATAGGAAATCCTTGAGCTCAGCTTCCAGGGTCAGCTTTTAAAAAAGACAGACAAAAATACAGACAAGACAGAATATACATACATCCTACAATCCTACATATATATTATACTTTTAAAAGGCAAATAGAATAAATAAGTACTTAAAAGGGGTAGTTCACCCCAAAAATGACGTATTTTCTATCAATTACACAACCCATGAAGCATTGAATTCGTGGAGATTGTTTTGTTTTTGTCGCATTCCTAAGCCAATAATTTGATTACCGGCGGAAAGATGCTAATGTATCCGGTAGGAGACACTCACACCCTCTTTGAGTCTCCTACCGGAAATACACCCGGTAATCAAATTATTGGCTTAGGAATGCGATAGAAACAAAGAAATCTCCATGAATTCAATGCTTCATGTGGTGTGTAATTGATAGAAAATAAGTCAATTTTGGGTGAACTATTCCTTTAATTGTCTAACTAAAAACAGTGCAATTCATCTGTCATGATTCAGTTTATCTGTCATGATTCAGTTCATCTGTCATGATTCAGTTCATCTGTAATGATTCAGTTCATCTGTCATGATTCAGTTCAACTGTCATGATTCAGTTCAACTGTCATGATTCAGTTCATCTGTCATGATTCAGTTCATCTGTCATGATTCAGTTCAACTGTCATGATTCAGTTCATCTGTAACGATTCAGTTCATCTGTAACGATTCAGTTCATCTGTCATGATTCAGTTTAACCTGACACCGTCAAATGGAAGAAGCTTGCGACACACATTTGTTTCACAGCCTACTTCCCATCTGAGACTTCGGTCGCAGAATCGATGACAGACAGTTTTTCTTTTTTTCAAGCTACTAGGCAGCTGATTGGATGATCCCGCCCCTAGCAGCCGCTGATTGGTTCGGACACGCAGTGTTCGGGCATGCTTACTCCCTGCGCAATCCCAGACCTCCCTGAAATCAAATGCAAATGAGATTTCCGGAGGGAGGGGGTTTACCAGGCTAGATTCAGTTCATCTGTCATGATTCAGTTCATCTGTCACGATTCAGTTCATCTGTAATGATTCAGTTCAACTGTCATGATTCAGTTCATATGTAATGATTCAGTTCATCTGTAATGATTCAGTTCAACTGTCATGATTCAGTTCATCTGTAATGATTCAGTTCATCTGAAATGATTCAGTTCAACTGTCATGATTCAGTTCATCTGTAATGATTCAGTTCATCTGTAATGAGTCAGTTCATCTTAAATGATTCAGTTCAACTGTCATGATTCAGTTCATCTGTAATGATTCAGTTCATCTGAAATGATTCAGTTCATCTGTAATGATTCAGTTCATCTGAAATGATTCAGTTCAACTGTCATGATTCAGTTCATCTGTAATGATTCAGTTCATCTGTAATGATTCAGTTCATCTGAAATGATTCAGTTCAACTGTAATGATTCAGTTCATCTGTCATGATTCAGTTCATCTGTAATTATTCAGTTCATCTGTAATGATTCAGTTCATCTGTAATGATTCAGTTCATCTGTCATATTGGCTACCGTCCTTAATGTCTTCGGCTACTAATCGCACAGTGGCAGAAAAAAAAATCTGTTCAAAAGGCGTGTCCTGTGGGTGGAGATGCGCTCTGGTTGTATTCCGAGTCCCTCCACACGATGCTCTGTGCTCTCCTCCTGCCGCACTGTGTGTAGATTGTGTCCATGGCAGGGAGATCCGATCCGACGATTCTCTCTGCAGTTTTGATATGTCGTCGGAGCAATTTCCTCTCAGCTTGGGTAGTGTTTCCAAACCCAATGGTGGAAAAAGTACAAGCTCACAATGCGTCGCATTGCGAAAATAGCAGATCTACAAGCTCACAATGCGTCGCATCGAGCTTGTAGATCGGCTATTTTCAAATGGCTGAAATGTATAGGGCTGAAGTCGTTAATGTATGTTTTGTAATAATCAAAATCTACAAAGTAACTAGTAACTAAAGTTTTCAACTTGTACTGGAGTAAAAGTATAATATTTGCCTCTGAGATGAAGTGGAGTAGAAGTAAAAGTACTGAAAACTGGAAAGACTCGACGAGTCCTCTGTAGGCCAGAGTAGTAGTAGTCAGAATAATTAATTAAAGGAGTTGTTCACCTAAAAAAAATACTTATTTTCTATCAATTACACAGCCCATGAAGCCTTGAATTCATGGAGTCATTTTAGTTTTTGACGCATTCCTATGCCAATAATTTGATGACTGGGTGTATTTCCGTACCGGATACATTAGCATCTTTCCGCCGGTAATCAAATTATTGGCTTAGGAATGCGACACAAACTAAGAAATCGACGCGTTGTGAGCTTGTAGATCTGTTATTTTCAAATAGCCTATGTATAAAATAGGGCTAAAGTGGTTAATGTATGTTTTATTATGTAATAATTAATATCCGCAAAGTAACTTAAGTGTTCAAATAATTGTAGTGGAGTAAAAGTACAATATTTGCCTCTGAGATGTAGTGGAGTAGAAGTATAGAGTATAGACAATTGAAAATACTCAAGTACAGTAAAGTACAAAGACCTCAGAATTTTACTTAAGTACAGTACTTACTGTAAGTAAATGTACTTAGTTACTTCCCACCACTGATCATAGGGTTCTATACCTGGTTTTCAATCCATACATTTTTTTTACAAGATCAAATAAATAGCCTGTATTGTCGTCACCCGTCTAAACAAAGACTTCACATTTCATGTGATGTGAGTGTCCTGTTTGTTGGATGACATTTGAAATGCAGCCAAGTGCTGTGCAGAGTGTTGTGGGTCAATGTTGATAAGACATGCCATTTTGCTGACTCGCTGAACAAAGGCTTGCATGTCAGAGGCCCTACTGTACTTCGAAGAGGGTCAGTACAAAGAGAGTACAGTGTGGAGGAATAAATAGCACGATGAAGTAGCCTATACTGTATAAATTAGCAGACATACTTAGTATTCTTGACCCCATGGCAACATAAGTGTCGTCGCCTTGCTAAACTAATGGCCTATGTCATTTTTTAAAGTTTTTCAGGAGAAATAAAAAACTGATCCAAAATAAAACTATATTATTATATTTCTTAATCATTTCACCCAAAATGTTTATAACAAATTATGACTATTTAAATAGAAATAACACTGTCTGTCAGTTATGTAACATAAGAGATTTAAATAGGTTTAAATAGGATTAAATCTGACTTAGGCCATTTTTTTATGGCCTAAATCAGTAAATAATTTGGCCTAAGTCACAAAACCATGTGACTTAGGCCAAAAAAAATGCCTATTTTGGCCTAAGTCACACTAGGGAGTTAGGCCATTATACTAAAAGAGGAGTGAACAGCATGATCCTTTTCAATTAGGAGATGGGCGATTTTTACCAGAGGTGGCCAGTCCGACAGTGTCATGAGGAGCTGACTTAGGCCATTAGTTTAGCAAGGTGACGGTATGACACTTTGCCCCCAGTTCTTATTAACCTCTTCCTACCTGGTGTTTCTATTTTGGGAATTTCATTATATATAGGCAAGCATAAAAATCAAATACAAAATCAAAGCTTTTCTGAAGTTTTCAAGAATTTTTGACGATTTGAAAAACTTCTAAATTACCGAAAGTAACAGATTTACAAGCTCACAATGAGTAGCGTCATGATGTGTTGAGAGCTTGTACATTGGCTATTTTCACTATTCGTCATTCAAGAAAGTATACTATGGGCTTAAGTGGTTAAAGGACCATGCATGTCATTGTCTACTCACGTATTCAGCTTGACGGCTTATGTTGTACTACATAAACAAAGATGACTTTGCTGTTAACCGCTTCATTGTTAGAGGTCACATTATGTCATGTTTGTTTTCATTTTGTCCAAAGTCACTAGAATGCTGCTTGAGAGGATTTTTCTAGACTTTAAAATGCAATGATAACATAACTTTAACAAAAAAAAGTAGCCAAAGATTGAGTGCGTTGGATTATCTCTCTCAAGCAAGTTTCTAGTCTCTGCTGTTGATTTAAATACCATACTGAAATGGAAACATTGGCTTTTGCCAGAAGTATCCACTCACTCGCCACAACTGTGCCTGGGGAATAACAAGCCAGGTGGAGCTGGGTATTGAACTGGGGAACCTTCCGGTTCCCAGACGACCACAATACCCCCTGAGCCACTTCCGCCCACGAGCCTGTCTCACTCACACAGTATACATGGTGCTATTCCCAGGCTTACCTGATACCATAGCTGCCACTGCTACCTAATTGGCTTCTATGACAATGAGACCCAAGCCCTTGAAATGTATATGTACCGTGTTCTCTCCCCCCCCCCCCCCCTACCCCCACCCCCCCCCTCTTCGTTCATATGTTGCATAACACATGTGAGTTACTGGGTCACCCTTACTCCTCCGATATATAAATAGTATCACATGGTTAATGCATTGGAGCCTTCCAGTCACTCTGTTGCTCTTTTTCCCTTTCGCTGTTCATATCTGTCAAGTACTCCAATTGACTCGAAATAGAGGACAATATTGAAATGAGGCATTTAAGAGTATTTCATCACGTTTTCGTCATGTCTTCATTCTGCTCCACCACTTTTCTGTGACAGAAGCGAGCATGATGTGTTTTTTTTTTATGCGAGCGGGGGTTTCCACAGCATTGACTTCACCAAGATACAAGACAGATTGCAGGTTGAAGGATCAGTTTTCACAGTGACTGTATTGTTACAGTAGGACTCGCATGGGGAAATGCATCAAATGAGAATGCACAAAATTATGGATTTGATAAGAACAATATCAATGATGTCATGATAATTCAATCAATCTATCAATCAATCTATGTGTCTGTCTGGATGCATGGCTGGCTGTCTGCAAGTCCTATTCTACACACTACATTCAAAAGTTTTGAATCACCAAGAAATGTTTGTGTTTTTTGATAGGGTTAGGGTTGACATTGAATTGGTTTAAATATATCGCCTAGACATGTTGTAGTAAATAGTTTTTACTGCAAGGAATTACAATAAAACTGGAAAGCCCTTTTTCAGCTGCCATTACTTAGGAAACTGCGTGTCCTTAGGATATTCGTTTTTAGCCCCTCCTTAATTAATCATATTTAAATGCTAATTGTTTAATATGATTAGTGACAAATAAACCTTGATTCTAGAGATACCTTTCGTTAGCCTCATAGCATAATTGCCTAACTCACTTTTTGGTCAAATTGACAGTTTTGCCTAGCTCTAACACTGCTGCATCATTGTGTCTTATTGCCTATGCCCTAAGCCAATCAGAATGCTTACCAAAATGACTTAGGCAGAAAGTCAATTTCTAAGTTTTGACTTATGCAGAAATTATTTTGAATGTAACATGCATTTTGATAGGCTGAGAACATTGTGCTCCTCAGAGCACAGGTCTCCGCCAGGTCAGGTACGTTATTTTGGCCTCCTGGTGGCGCTATAATAGGCCAATGTGAAAAGGGTGCCATTTCTTCTTAGGCCTTTCATGGCAATCGGACACTGCATTCATGATTTGAGGCATTTCTTTCCAAAAAATTGTTTTGCTAAATTAGACCTGTTGGTGACGCTATAACAGGCCAATTGAAAAGGGTGGCATTTCTTCCTTGGCCTAGCGGGAATGTGCGTGGAAAATGTCCCGGAAGTTGCACGCTGCGTTCATGATTTGTGGCATTTTGTTCAAAAAGGACCAATCCTGCAAACTTTGGAAGCCAATGTTAGCCAATTAGGATGGAATATGAAATACCGTCTTGATCACATGACTATAGAGATGCTGTGTACCGATTTGCGTGATATTTTGACAGAATCTTAACGAGTAACAGCAAAAAAAATTTTTTACCAAAGTCCGCCGCTCTTTTTGTTCAAAACGAACCAATCCATGCAAACTTTGGAAGCCAATCTTAGCCAATCAGGATGGAATATGGAAAATCTGACAAATCCGTGTTGATCACATAACTATAGAGATACTGTGTACCGATTTGCGTGATATTTAGACAACATCTGTAGGTAGTTATATCCAAAAATGTGTTTTGCAAAGATTGGCCTCCTGGTGGCGCTATAACAGGCCAATCTGAAAAATTCAGGGAGTGTGTGTGCAAAGTTTCGCAGCGACCGGGCCAATAGTGCCAGAGATTAGCTGTTCACAGACAGACACACACGGACACGGACAGACGAACAGGGTGCAAAACATAGTCTCGGCCATTCCTTTCGACCTGGCAGAGACAATAAACACACCTTGAACACATTTCTAATTACTTTTTTGCCAAATGGTCATTAAGTTTGAGTAACGTTTAGATATTCTACATAATGACATCATCACACAATGACATCACAAAATCGTCATCACAACAAATGTTAATTGTCCTTTAAAATGAATTGTCCATTAAACTAAACATAATCTTGCTAACCTGCCTTCGAAAAGCTTCCTCTGTGAATTAGTTGGACTGATCCACAGTGGTGCCGTTGTGTCAAATGTTTCACTGGACAGTACATCTGAAAGGAGGACACAATAATTACCGCCACACTCCTGTGGTAGTAGGACACAAGGTATACTCCTTTGGAGGATACAATGACCTGAAAGACAGTGATCACATTGAAGTCCAAATCTTCAACACAGTGTCTTTGTGCTGGAGGAAGTTGCCCCCAGTGACAAATGGAAGAGGAGAACGTCCTGTTGAGGTTCCTAACATGTGCTACAACCACACAGCTGTTCTGATAGAAGATGTGTTGTATATCTGGGGAGGTCTTCCTTACTGCAACATTATTTATACATTTGATGTTGACACCAACAGATGGTTCAATCCCCAGGTTTATGGAATGGTTCCAGAGGGGAGGCATAAGCACTCAGCCTGTGTCTTGGGTAAGGTCATGTATATCTGTGGAGGATTCACCCGGCTGACTGGACACACTAATGACATGTACAAGTTGGACACTACCACAATGGTCTGGTCTTTAATTAACGCCAGAGGCACTCCACCTGTTTCATCACGTCACTCTGCCACCATCATCGGGACAAAGATGTTTGTATTTGGGGGCTTGAGGGGCTTGAGGACTGTCTACAACAACATCACAGTGTTTGACACAGAGACCAAGTGCTGGCTGAGCACGCCTTCTGCACAGCCTCTTCCAATAGGACGCTGGGGTCATTCAGCGTTTGCCTACAATGGAGAGCTGTACATAGTTGGTGGCAAAAACTCAAACCAGGACTTCAATGCTATGTTGAGATTCAATCCAGAAACCTTCTCCTGGACGAAGGTTGAGCCCAATGGGAAAGGCCCCTGTTCAAGGATGTATAATATGTGCTGTTGCATGGTGGGGGATCGTATCATGATCTTTGGAAGATGCGACACACCTGATGAGCTGTACGTCTTAGACTTTAGTCCTAGTATGAAGACATTATGCAAGCTAGCAGTTATTCAGTACAATCTGGAGCAGTCTGAACTCCCACATGACATCAGGTGGGAACTCACAGCCATGAAACAAAAACTGAGAAAAATAACTGTAGCCCACAAAACAAAGGAACAAACAAAAAGCTGTTCCCTTCACGAAAAATCACGAAAAAAAAAAAATAGCTGAATTACGTGTCGCGCTATGAGCATGTATATCTGCTATTTTTGAATAGACATATTGAAAAGTATACAACAACAATGCTTTTTAGCTCAAATCTAAAATGACACAGATGCTTTCCCGGTTTGAATGCGTTAAGCTGATTGGACCAATTCATGTAAACCTATCATCACCGGAAATTACGTCATTTAAAAAAGAAACGTTTTACTTCCTGTCTATTTGTTGTGGAAAAATGGCTGCATCTCCGTTCCTGTAGTTTTTTTGGCAAAAACAAGCCACATTCCATTCAACTGGCCGCAACTACTGTATGCAACGGATTACAGCGAGCAGACAATGTTTTTTTTTCCTGATTCTACAAGAACCCCCGTGCGTGTAATGAGGGGATTGCCGTGAGGACGCCGATCACAGAAAATATTCCATGATTTTTTCAAAGGTTAGTAAAATTGTTCGTTTTCGCTGGCAGTGGGGTGACACTATTACACTATTACTCTGGCAGTTAAAGAGTTACACTCCAAGCTTCCTGTTCAGCCCTGGATGTGAGAATCAGCATAAAGTATGATGACAACTCGACACTTTGCCCCATCAACGGGAAACAGGAAATACCCTAACTAACCCTATAATAACCCAGTATGATTATAAGCAGTACATACGTATAATATTCAAAGTTTGTCAGACCACAGATTCATAATAAACCAACCAGCCAAATGTGAATGATTGGGGAAGGCAGCAACAGGAAAGATGAGCCTGCACAATTGTTTTCGTACTGCTCCTCGGAGCACAGGTCTCCGCCAGGTCAGGTACGTTATTGGCCTCCTGGTGGCTCTATAATAGGCCAATGTGAAAAGGGTGCCATTTATTCTTAGGCCTTTCACGGCAATCGGACACTGCATTCATGATTTGAGGCATTTTGTTCGGTCCAAAAATGTGTTTTGCTAAATTCGACCTGCTGGTGGCGCTATAACCAATGTCAAAAGGGTGGCATTTCTTCCTCGGCCTAGTGGAAATGTGCGTGTGAAATTTCACGGAAATCGCAAGCTGCGTGCATAATTTGAGGCATTTTGTTCAAAACGAACCAATCCTGCAAACTCTGGAAGCCAACCTTCCTGCCAATGAGGATGGAATATGGGAAATCGGACAGATCCGTGTTTATCACATGACTATAGAGATACTGTGTACCGATTTGCAAGACGTTTGGCTAAAATCTGTAGGAGTAATATTAAAAAATGGGTTTTGCACAAATCGTCCTCCTAGTGGCACTATAACAGGCCCATGTGAAACATTTGGGGCAGAGGTTCTGAATTGGCATCCAGGGAGTGTGTCTGCACAGTTTCGCAGCGACCGGGCCAACGGTGCCGGAGATTAGCTGCTAACGGACGGACAGGACACACGGACGGACACACACACACACACACACACACGGACGGACGGACGGACAGGGTGCAAAACATACTCTCTCGCCATGCCTTTCGGCCTGGCGGAGACAATAAGGCAGGATGAATCAGCAGTGTTAGGAAAGAAGAGTTAGGCAGATATAAATAAAGGCAGATGAACATGACTTGGCTAAATGAGTTTTTTACTTTCTGCCTAAGTCATATACAGAAGTGACTTAGGCAGAAAGTGATTTTTTTTGTTGTCTCTCCTAAGAAATATGGAAAATATGCCAACACTGTAATTGTGTTAGCACACCTGAAACCCAGTATTTTTCAATAAAACAGCTTTCTTAAGAAATATGTCAGTCTACTGCAAAGTGAACGTTACTAAATGCGTCGCATTGCCAAGAAACTTAAGATTTCATACAAAAGGTGTCCTCGAGAGAAGAGGGCAAACTGGATCTAACCAGGACAGAAAAAGAAGCGGAAGGCCCAGATGCAACTGCTGCATCAGAGGCTATAGTTACAGGTCCTCTTACAGTTCCTGTTTCCTTAAATACTGTACACAGAATATCACTGTCTCAGTGCCCTGCTTGTCACAGAGGAAACTGATGCCTATAGGGATAAATATTGATCATAAATCTGATCATAAATGCCATGATCCCTAAGTGTGTGTGTGTGTGTGTGTGTGTGTGTGTGTGTGTGTGTGTGTGTGTGTGTGTGTGTGTGTGTGTGTGTGTGTGTGTGTGTGTGTGTGTGTGTGTGTGTGTGTGTGTGTGTGTGTGTGTGTGTGTGTGTGCGTGCGTGCGTGCGTGCGTGCGTGCGTGCGTGCGTGCGCGCGCGTGCGTGCATGCGTGCATCATATTTATGATATTTATCCCTAGGCACCAGTTTCTTCAGTGACAATCAGAGCACTGACTTTAGTACCATGGACAGCTCCTTCATCCTTCTCCCTCTGTATGTATCATCATCCTATAATTCTACAAAGCTCTGTGCGTGTGTGTGTGTGTGTGTGGTGTGCCCAAAACTCTTCTGCCCGGTTCTCCTCGGTGGCTGGAGCAATTGCACACAGCCATTGACCATTATCATGTGCACGGACACACCGAAGCCCGTTTTTTCCGCTTTCCCCAAATGTCGGCTGTTTATTAGCGTTTTTGTGTTCGCTGGCTCCCGGGTTGCCAAATCATGTGCGTGAAACAAGCGCCAGTGTTGCCACATCCGTGAAACAAGCGGACCGTCCGTGAAACAAGCGGACCATGACGCACTTTGGGTGCTCATATCCCCCGACTAACAACTAACAAATAAAATAAATAAATAAATGTCACAAAAATATTCATACTTATGAATGCATAATAATTTATAGTATTATTGAAAATACTGAAGACTATGATAGTCATGTGATGACTTGTTGCTGTAAGTCATGTTACTGATAACAACTGGCAACCATCCTACCTGCTTGCAGACGATGAGTAGCCAATCACTAAGCTATGAAACACGAGATCTGTGCAGAGAGAGCCGAGAGAGAGCTCAAAATGTTGTATGTCTTCAAGAATGACCTTGAAGAAAGAACGTGAAGCAGTATACATTTCATCATCGAATGTCTTAACCCTTTAAGACCTGGAACGCATCTGTGTCATTTTTTGATTTGAGGTAAAAAGCATTATTTTACACTTTTGGCTATTCAAAAATACGAGTTTGTAGATCTGCTATTTTTTTTTAAATCATGAAAATATGTGCAAATCTTTGAATATATATTGTTTTAAAACAAACATTTTTTACTCAAATCTTGGGGTCCCTGGAACAAAATATTTTGAGATGGGGGTCGGCGGCCAAATACATATCATTGTGGGGGTCCTTGATATGAAAAAGTTTGAGAACCACTGATAAAGAAACATTCCTAATGCTGTGGGTTGGATCGGGCTGAAACCCCAAATATGTAGATAACTGACATCATAGTAGGCCTACGGACATCATAGACTGGTGACATGCCGTCCGAGTTCCACATGGAAGCCTGGCCATTATTAAACTCTGTGTTGTTTATTTCTTTTACTTTATGGAGCATCATCCTGAACGAGCATCATTTTCATGAATTACTTATTGTTAGACATGCCCTCAGTTTCTTGTTGTGTGTTGTATGTACTTACAGAACACGTACTGTATATCTGTATGTGTGCATTTGGGATTGTCTGTACATATATTTATATGTCGTTCATAAATATGAAATGTTGGGTGCCCATGTGTGTGGCAGGTGTTTAAACAATATAAAGTGTCTGTCTGTCTGTCTGTCTGTCTGTTAGTGTATGCATAGCCTCGATCTCCAGGCTTTTATTGTTTAGTTTTGCTAAAAAATAAAAGCCTGGACCAGCGCGTCGGTGTACCCGGTATAGGAAGTGTTTCATTTCCCCAACCAACCAGAGTGCAGTGGGCGTCGCTCGTAATGTTGTGTTGACGGGGCGGGGGCTGACGGACAGATCGGTGAACCAATGGGATCAGGCGCAATCTCTCCGCGCCTCTATACACCCGCCCCTCTATACACGAAAGCAGGAGCGCTAGTGCAGCCTAGTGTATGCATGGCTACATCTGTGTGTGTGTGTGTGTGTGTGTGTGTGTGTGTGTGTGTGTGTGTGTGTGTGTGTGTACAGGTACAGTTTATTTGTCATTTTCCTCTCCAATTGGGCCCGCTGACAGGCCCATCGTTTGAACACCTGTGGTGTAGAGGTTAACCACTTAAACCACATATGGTCCAGTGGAGTCCTTTTACTTCTACCTCCAATCTCGGAGGCAAATATTGTACTTTTACTCCACTGCAATTATTTGAAAACTTTAGTTACTGCTGCCTACTCTACTTTCAAAACATTTCCTCTGGAAATGTACGATGATTGCCTTTGATAGAGCTAGTGGTGGAAAAAGTACTCAAATGTTTTACTTAAGTAAAAGTATCAGGCCCTGGTTGCCCCAGGTACGATTCCAGGCCAGGCCAGCAAATGTGTCAATGAAATGAAATTTGTCCCTGAGCAAGTCTCTTAACCCCTAATTGCTCACAGGCCCTCATTGGAAACAAGACCGCAAGGACTTTCATGAACGGACCTGTTAAAGGAATTATCCTTATCCTTATACAGTTATTTGAAAACTGTAGTCACCAGTTACTTTGTAGATTTTGATTATCATCACAAAACATACATTAACCACTTCAGTCCTGTATACATTTCGGCCATTTGAAAAAAGCAGATCTACAAGCTCAAAATGCGTCGCATCGTGACACATTGTGAGCTTGTAGATCTGCTATAAAGTAGATTTAAAGTGGTTAAACAGATTTTGATGCTATAAAAAAACTTTGCCGGGGACCCCCTGGAACCCCCTCAAAAGGACCCCTGGGGGTCCCCAGACCCCACTTTGAAAACCACTGGCTTAAGGGCACCTTAGGACACCCAGAAACGCCACTGCCGAGAACCATTCCAAAAAAGTTATTCCAAGCCAATGAACGACCTGATTTTAACTTAGTATAACACGATAAGAGCTTAGTTTCCCAAGTGCCCATTGACATTAACGCTCTGATAAAGACACAGCCAGACAGGTATTCAAACCTTGTTAAACCGGGTACCAAACAGTGGCGGATACAGAATGTGCCTTGTGACTGGGCCTGGAAAAATCTGTCTGAGTTTTTTTTAGCTTAGATATTATAATGGACTTCACCCACCAGTCAATATGACAAAAATGTCAATGTGACAATTCTTCTCACTGTTTCTGATTATCTTTAATGCTTTGAAAAGTTCAAAGCCATTAATTTAGAGTTCAATTTAGAAAGA